>NC_136614.1:15606182-16089717 GCF_933228915.1 Telmatherina bonti | reverse complement strand
TATAAAATGTGTGTGTGTGTGTGTATACATGGTGTGTATACATTTTTGTGTGTGTACATATGTGTGTATACATATATGTGTGTGTGTGTATACATATGTGTGTATACATATATGTTTGTGTGTGTATACATGTGTGTGTATACAATATGTGTGGTATACATATATGTGGTGTATACATATATGTGTGTGTGTGTTATATATATGTGTGTATACATATGTGTGTATACATATGTGTGTGTGTGTGTTATATATATGTGTGTATACATATGTGTGTATACGTGTGTGTGTGGTTATATATATATATATATGTGTGTGTTTGTGTGTGTGTATTTATATTTAATATGTATACACACGCACACACACACGATACATACTAGTGAATGAGTACTGCATTTTGACTTCACTTTTTATTGCATACCCTGTGGCAAGTCCACACGAAAACTAGGACTTGGGTCATCTTGTCCTCAGAGCTTGACATCAAACACTACACAAGTTTGCTAAATAGCCATTGATGTGACTCAGATGTGTTGCAGCACAGAAACTATTAACACTTACAGATCTTCAGCCCCTGACGACCGAAGTTGCCCACCCCTAGCATAAACTGTCTGCAGCTGGAACGAACATCCAGAAATAGCTACTCTTTTCACTATAGTTGCAAAAATAAAAAAAATTAAAAATGTTTCCTGAAGGATATTCAAAGGCTTAGATGTTGCAGACAAACTCAGGTAGTAATAGTGTCATTTAATAATCCTTGCTTCACTGCATACAGACAAAGTATGTGCATGTAGAGGGGAAGGTTGATGTAGTGAGTTTGTGTGGGCCTTTTGCCAAACATGGAGAAATAAGGGCTGAATAGATGAGCTACATGCAACTCTACATTGAGAGACAAATTTCATGTTTTAAAAAATACAAACTGTGAAACTAAAGAATAGCCTCAGCCGTTTGCAAGCATTACAAGTTCCCACTCTCTCACTCTTGCTTTTGTGCTCTATGTTAGATCAACTTATTCTCTGCCAACATGTATATCTAGCTGCCAGCTCCGACAGTGTTTTTTTGCAGGAAGACATGGGCGTGTATGTAGACGATGCATTTTAATGTGGTGAATGAGAAATGGTCGGCTATAGTCTTGATTTGATTATTTTTCATGTGTTATGCTTATCAAAGAGTTACAGAAAATTATTTTCTTATCTAAATTTGCAATCGTTTTATTGCTCAAACTAATTCAGAATAATTTGAAAGGGGAAAAAAAAAATCTCATTTGGGAATGAGAGCAAATATAATTTGTTTTTCATGAATCTGTATTGAGTTCCAGCAGCCTGTGTGCCTCGGCGGGAATGCTATACTGAAGAGACTTAGCTGAAATGATTTAAATGATACCTTTTTATTCTTTCACTAAAACATTGAGTAGATTGTACACCATCTGGAACATGGATGTGTGTGTCGACAAGCAGCTGTCCCTGTGGGAGGTGTGATGTCGGACCAGCCCACTGACTGCCAGCTGTGCTGAAAAGTGAGAGTAAAAAACACTATACCTGTAAAGAAGAGGGGTACGGACTGAGAGGCATACAGAGAGATGGCAGGGGATACAGACGTGCAGATGGCACTTGTTTGCAAAAAAAATCTTCATTAAAACCTGCGCTGTTGACAAAACGGAGGCATGGGCAGGGAGACAGGCAGGAAGACAGACGCCTCACACAAAACAGGAGACAGGCAGGCTGATCAACAGACAGATAAAACTGTCAGAGCAGCACAAAAGCAGGAAGACAGGCTGACAGAGGGTATTAATGTGTATTTGATAGTTCATTGTTCCATAGTTGTTTCCCCTCTCCACCCAGCTAAATGGTTATTGATTAATCGGCCTGATCCATTGCCCTCCTGGAGTACTGATCAGCTGCTTGCATCTGGGAGATGGAGGGTTGTTATTGATCCTGTACAAATGACAAAAGACCACCAAGAATTATTAAAAGACAACAACTCTCTTTCTCTCTCTCGCTCTCTGTCTGCCTGCCTCCCTGTCCTCATCACTCCCAATCTTAATGAATTTTATTGAGTGGAGCAGGAGAGTTCAGACTGAGTCCATTTGTGCACTATTAGACTGTAAAAATCCTTTACATTTTCTTCTGACATCAGTTTCCATCTGAAGCTGTTTTTTGCAGTGGCCATTTTGTGTCTAACCCCTAAAAGGTTCAATTTAATTCTTTTGGTGAGGCTAAAATAGTGTTATTTTTGCAGGAAAATTTGACCACAAAGTAATTGGTCCAGGTAAAATTCCAGGAAAATAAACTCCTCTGGCCATTTTTCACATGAAGAAGTCTTTTAAAAGTTATTGCAGCAATGTGTGACTGTTTGTCCAGTTGCTAGAACTAAAAGAATATGTGTAGTTTGATAACTCACAGAGGCTTCCTGTTTGTGTGAAGCTCAAGGGGTCTTTTACAATTGCCTTAAGCATTCAATCAATAAACTCAAGGGATCAAGAGAGTCATCATCTACAATGATTTAATCATTTTTCATCATTTTGATAGATAAAGGAAAAAGCACAAAGAATAAAAATTACAACTCTGTTTTAACCATTAAAACCAAAATCAGTGATGCATTCACTGGCTCCTAAATGGTTCAAATGTGGGGCCAACTCAGCGACTACCTTATGCATAGAACTTGTTAGAAAACATTTTGTGTTACAGCGTACATCTCAAATAAGTTTTGATTATATTTCAAAACATATCAATAATTTTTTCAATGACAAACTCATTTGCATCAGTATAAGAAGAAAACAGTTTTACCGTTGGTCAGTACAAAGCAAATTTTAGTTTTATTCAGAGAACAGCTTGAACTCTTGGATGTTGGTGGGACTTGTATATTTTTCCACTGAATCGATGTCAGAATTTTTGTTTTTTAGGCTACTTTCGTGAACAGATTGTAATGATGGCATGTATCCACACCATAGACCGTATATAAAGAGATGGACATGTGACATCACCCATAGGTTTCTGAAGAGCTGAATTGAAGCTCGGTGGGCGGTTCCTACCGTCACCATGCTGGCAGCGTCATGCGCGTCGTCTCGCCCAGAAAATACAAATATGGGCAAAGAGGTGGAGCTGAGAGGGGGTCCGTGAGTGTCATGGTGGTTGATTGACATCGAGTGAACTCTGAGCTTTTTGTAGCTAAAAGCTAACCAAGCTAACCCCGAGATAACAGGAGCTAACCAGCTAACGGAGGTAAGCAGGCTAAAGCTAAGTCACGTTATTAACCGGCTAAAAACCGCGGTTGTTCTACGTTCTTCTGACTTGAAGCCGGACATTGGTACCTGTCAATCAAAAGGACCCGCCCCGAAATATGATGAACTCGGAGATTAAATTACTTTTCAACGAGCAAGTTAGAAAAAAATTCCCCCCCCCCCCCCCCCCCCCCCCCCCCCCCCCCCCCACAGTTGTCATGAAGGTAAACCTGACCTACAAACCGAAAATGGATTTTTGAACCAGGCTGTAAACATGTTTATTTCTGCCATGAAGTTGGCCTTTTTAACATGGGAGTCTATGGGGGTTTGCTCTGTTTTGGAGTCAGCCCCTAGTGGATGAGGGGAGGAACTGCAGTTTTATGCACTTCCGCATAGGCTTCGCTTTTAACCGCCGGAGGTTGCCGCTTGATCCCACACTTAGATGCAAAAAAAAAAAAAAAAAAGTCCAAACTATATCACTATGTTTTCTCATTGAGTTTTTAAACCAAAAGAAACTTTTTCATATTTAACACTTCTGCATGGCCTTTGCAACCATTTTAGGAAACCCCTTTACACAGACTGTTTTAATTTAGGTAAAACTGATTCACTCTATAATATCTACAACTACATAGATACTTCCACAGTAGATATCTCAGTGGAGAAATTAATAAGGAACAGGAAAAAAATATATAACTTTACAAATAAAAGTCCTAAACTGACCTCTAATCTTACCCAAAAATAAACCAAAAAACAAACCAACAAACAAATAAATTAAAACAAACTGCCATGATCATGTAAACTGAAGAAAACAAAGTTAATTTTGGGAAGACTCTGAAGTACTTTTGGCAAATGCACAATAAAAGATAATTTAGGAGTCAATGTTAAGTTAAAGTTGAAAAATTCCACAGTTAGGTTTACAAAGGGTGGCTCCGGGGGTAAGATGCCAAAAAAAAAGTAATATCTGCATAATTTCATATATATTTGTGTTTGTACAATCATTGTACATAGTAGAGCAACTTTGGGAAGGAATGTGTACCTTTCTGCAAAAAGGTCCAAAGAAATCCCCTAGGTGCATTTGTGATATTTCCGGGTGTGTATTTGTGTGTGGACATCTGCTATGGGCTTTTTCTTCTCTCCCTTGCAGTCATGTCCTTCCTTCTGTCTCTTATACATATAAGATAAGAGCACAGCAGGATGTAAAACAGACCAGTGCCCATGTGTGCAGTGATATATATGTACCATGTTTGTGGTTATGTGTGCATCTGTGAGTGTGCTTATTTCTGCTCCTAATGGCTTATGCACCAGATGGTCTCTGTGATGTTAAAGCTTCTAATTGTTTATCTTAGGGGTTGATTGGCATATGCAAGAGTCTTTTTTTCCCCCAGTCACTAGGGATTTAAGCTCAGAAAGTTTCAATAAAGATGAAGTCATGCAGAATACCATAATTAGGTAGTGAGAGGAGAGCGAGGTTTGAAAGATCCCTTGTGGGGACATGTTTTGGTATTTCTGTAACAAACTTAATATTGTAGGAGATACTTGTGATGAAGTTTTCTTAGAGCCCCAGACATCGGAATCAACCAGTGGTTTATTTACATGTTGTGTCGTTTAGCTTTGTACTTTAATATTTTGAGTGTTTGCAGCGGATTGTATCGCTTCGGGAAAAAGTCTTTCCCTTTCCTTTCAACATATGATTGTTGTCTTCATATCAACATGACGCTAAAGGCAGGTTACATCTATAGTATTGCAATCTTCATACATAGGACCCCAAATAGTATATTTAGCCATCCAAAGTTTAAAGCTTAATTTTGTTATTTAAAAGTTACAGATATAGAAAAGATGGACATGGTAGCTTGTGGTCAAAATGGAAGTGGATGCAGAAATGCTTCAAAAACAGACACATCTGATGACTGACTGAAGTTTGGTTCAAAATATCCACGAAGTTGTTATTGTCCCCATAAGTCAATGCAGTTTCTTCAGAAATGTTCTTTGCTTCTGATAAGCATGATGATGTTCAGCTCCAAGTTTAGTTGGTCTCAATGATCCAGTTTGTTTTGTCAAATCAGATTTCAAATATCAGCCATGGACTCAAAAGGCTTATCGAGCCGTGACTTTCCTCCAAAGAGATAAAGATGTTTAGACCTAATGAGCAGTTTACAAACCAACAGATTCTGTCACATGGGTCATGGAAAAAATGTTATTTACTTTTACTTGTATTTTATTTACTATATTCCCCCTTGTACTTACTGAAAAATACATTCATCCGGTTGGACTACATAATATACATGGGCAGTGAATTGTCCTTCAGTCACAGTGAGTAGGATATATCCAGTAGGACACAAGTAGCTAATCCTAAGAAGGCCTTACTCAGGATCTGAGCTTTAATCCTAAACACTGTAGTTTGAGTTTATTATTGTTTTAGTTATTTATCCTGATATTCTGTCTTTCCTGTCCGGATCTGCAGCCTGCCAGTGCCACACCAATGGCTCCGTATCTGAGGTTTGCAATAAGGACAATGGTCAGTGCAACTGCAGAGACAATGTGATTGGACGGCAGTGTGACAAATGCATGGTAAGTTAAATTCCAGGCTTATTTTTTTATCCTTTATTTTCCTTCCAGAACTTAAATTCCACAGCTTCTTTCTCATCGTGTTACCTTATTTTACAAATTTCTAAAGTATGTTATTTTGACTCATGGCTTTCAGCAATTATTGCATTTCTTTGGTTTAATTTTTATTTCAGCTGTGACAGTGGAAAATGTTCAGTCATCCATTCACAGCTTTTTTTTGGACCACTTAGTTGCAGCATTATCTCAGTATGTTTCACCAAACACTGCTTTTGTAACAGAATTTTTACTTCCTAACAACTATTTACAGTGTTTTTTTTTCACTGCCCACTCATTCTAACTGGAGCCTTGCCTACTTCCCGTCCATCCGTCTATTTGTGATTTGTCCAGCCCAACTGCTGGTGGGATGCTGAGCGTGAGGAATGTATGCCCTGCCGCTGCAGCCCCCACGGCTCTATTTCTCAGCGCTGTGATATTGAGGGCCGTTGCATCTGTCGCCCTGGCTTTGTGGGCCGGCGCTGTGACCTGCGTCGCCTTGGTTATGAAAGGCGGGAGACACGGCGCCCTGTGGAGCGTGTTTCTATGGAAGCTGTGCAGCAGAGATGGGGCACTTCCCGGACAGGGGGTTGTCCCAGGGGTGCTTACAGGCCCCAGACAGGGGTAACTTACACTGCATGTGGATGCAGTGGAGTGTAAGCATGGGTGTGTGGATTTGTGTGTAGAAATACTACAGATGTGACTTGTAAATAAGTCAAACAGCAACTTCGGTTGTGTTGAAGACATCATATTAATGTTTGGCCCCATTGCAAGTAAAAAATGTTCAGTCATTATGTGGACAAACTGGATTCTCAGTTTTTATATCTAGACAAACTTGTGCTGGTGCAGATCCCAGTGCTGTTTGTTAGTATGATGGGTCAGTCTGATGAAACATTCTGCATGTGTGTTTTTTCTATTTTACTTGAGTAACTACATGGGTGAAAATTCAAAGTGTAAACAAACATTAAAGTGGAACTATTATGTGCATTTCAGGCTAATTTATTTTTATTTCTGAGACCAGAAGGGCTGGGATTGATCGAGTTATTGTCACAAATTGCTTTATTTACTTTGCAATTTTGGGTCGGCAATTTATTTACCGACCCTCTCCGTAGGCTGTCAGATCAGCCTGTGGGCAAAACGAGTGGATTGAGACTCTTCCACATTAAGCCCCGCCTCCCGCCACTGCACTACATCGGGAGCGCGCATCGAACATCTTTCGCTGTCATTGTAACATCTCATAAACAGAAGGATTAGGCTCATATGAACTCAATAAAATAAAAAAACAAAATACAATGTCAACACATAGCATACAGCCCTACATGTTGGAACCTGAATCAGACCCTGAAAACAAAGTGGAAAACAGCAACCCACAGCAACGAATGCAGCAGGATGTCTCTCTTTGGTAAACTCACCAGCCATCGTTGGAAATAACTTTATCCCACGTTTTCCACCCGCCTGATGTATTTGTACATGCCCTTGTTAATCAGTAGAAGGTAACCAATCACTGAACCTTATCCCCCGGGACGTCACAAGGATTCTGAAGTAGAAAAAACTCTCTAAAACGACGCGTTTTTCGTCGTTATGGAAACCGAACGGAGAGTGTCCTGGAACTCAAACTCAAACATGCATTTAGGTGATAAAAAACAGTGCTGTTCCCATGTCTGATGAGGATTCAACACTGTAACACTGTAGAAAGCTCAGAAAACTTGAAATACCGTAATAGCACCCCTTTAAAATATCTGTTGCAGCTTGTTGGCTTTTAACTGAAGGCAAATATGATCAAACTTATATTTCTTTTATTGTGGTTTCCTGTGTGTAATAAGTTCCACATTTTTCTTGTTTACTTCTTAAGGTTTTCTTTTTTTTTTTTAATTATGTCTCATTTTTGATAATTTTTTCACAGTTTGCTTTTTAGCATGTGTCTTGATCTGCCGTCTGTCTAATGCAAATTTTCCTTCTCTCACCTTGACTCATCGGCCTCTTTCTCCACTTTGCTTCGCCAGCCCCAGACTCATGGTATTGAAACAGGTGGAGTATGCATCCCCTGTCACTGCAACTCATTTGGCTCCAAGTCATTTGACTGTGATGAAACAGGCCAGTGTCGATGTCAGCCGGGCGTCTCTGGACCCAAATGTGACCGATGTGCTCGGGGATTCTTCAACTTCCAGGAGGGTGGCTGCACACGTAAGGAGAGAACACAGTACAGATTATCTGTAATTGTAAAGAACAAAGCTTTTTAACACCACAAAAACCTGCCATTTAAACCGGAGTGTGAACACTTGTAGACATGCATTGACATAATTGTACAACTAAGGAATTTTTCTTAAGTAGATGATCGTATTTGAGCTTTTCAATTTAAAAGTAATTTAAAATAAATTAGAATGCTTTAGCCAATCCAGGGCCCTTGAACAGTTGGGGCCCCTAGGCTGCAACCTTGGCCAGCCTGTGCAGTAATCTGCGCCTGCTTTGAAGACTGAACACACAGAATAATAATGAGTTGACTGAATAAATTATTTTTTTGAAAAACATATTTTCATGCATCTTTGCCTCTGAATAAATACATGTTTCAAATATTGTAGAAGATTGTTTTTATGGAATTGGACCACAAGATAATCCTGTTAAATGCAAGGCTCATCAATATATTAATTACAGAAACCTTAACAGACTTGAGGAACAGAACTGTGTGCACTCATGACTGGATATTTGTTATCTATGAGGCAACAACTCATCCTTACACTGTTTGCTACTTAGATTTATATTTAATCACATTACAGCAAAACTTCTATTTTACCATCCTGGTATCATGATCCGTACAATCCATTGGGATAAAACCATGTCATCCTGCAGGCGTGATTCAGGGTTGAATCTTTTGGGATTCATGAGCAATCACATATTCACACCTCAGATAAAAGGTCAAACTTTGCCAGAGTTGTACAGCAGGGAGCTGGCTGTGTGTTATTTTGAATATGCTGGAACTAGCAGAGTTACTTGTATGTGGTGATAGCTTTTTAGCACACAGCTTCTTTTGTAACTAATGCCAAACACAAACAGCAGTTAAGAAGACTGTAGGAAATTTTAAAAACAGTCGGCAGTCAGAGTAGAAAAAGGCCAGATGGAAATGAGGTTAATTTGCTTAACCCACTGCCATCCTTCCAATCTGCTAAATTTGTTTTCAGAACTTAAATTACTTTTTTTTTATTTCCAAGAAATCAAAACATAACTTTAATTTGTCATTTGACAACATTTTATTCAACTGAAATGACTAAAATCTTGTAAAATTCACATTTCATCAACTCCATGCCACAATCTTAGCTACGCTGCTTAAAACAATAAAGGGAAAACTTCCACTACACTTCTTAGTCCTTGATGCATGAAATATCTCAGTTGAAAATATTTATTCATCCGATACTGGAATGTGTTGGGAGCAATACAACATGAGAATGATCGGTGGAAATCAGGATCATTCACCTGGAGGTCAGGGTTCAGAATCAAAATTAGAATTAAAAGTGGAAAAAACAGATCACAGGCCAACCCATCTGTATCAAAGTAGCTCAAACACCATATAAAAAGATGATGTTGAGTAGTGGGATGTGACTACAGATGTTCTCCTGAGGGATCTCCTCCCAAACCTGGATCGTGGCTCCAGTCAATCTCTGTGGTGTTGTTTAGCAGTGATGGATGGAACAAAACATGGTGAACAGGCAGGCCAGTCCATAGTAAGGCCAGTCCATAGTACCCCTTCCTGTCTCATGCAGAACTGCAAACACACTCCAGTCACACGTGGCCAGCCATTATTATGGATCAGAGGGAACTCAGATCCCACTGTAGCATCATGTGGTCTGAAGATCTCCTCCTGATACCGCATGGCAGTCAGGGTACCTCTGTCCCAGAAGTGTGACTGACTTTGACTTACACAGTGAAGATTTTTTGATTCTTAAAAGTGTATGTCAGTTTAGACTCTTTCAGTCCTTCCTTATTAGTCTGTTTTCATCAGTTTACAACTCATCTCGCCTGCTCCAGCAGCCTATTATTTTAAGCTGAAGCAGTTTAGACTAATTACTGCCAGGTGAAGAAGAAACATATTTGATATACAGAATATTCATATTTCTAAACCTACTCGTGGTTTACAGAAATGGAAACACTGATTTTGCAACTGTAGTAATTCACATGTTGCTCGAGTAGATTTCAACAGAAACACAGTAAGCTGTAAATCTGGGTCTTCCAAACAAAATACTTCTCTATCATACCTCTGTTAAAATATACAGACATGTTTTTCAATTCAGTCCCAATCTCAGCGTGGAAATGACAGATTACAGATTAATTTCAAAGTTGGTATCACCCTTTTCCACTGTACAATTCAACTTTTCCATTTGGGATATTACTGTCATTTCCAACTTACTGAATAAATCTTTCTAACCAGGTCAATGTAAGAATCTCCCTCTTTTGACACTTGTGTCTTATTGATTAGCACACCTGTTTCCACTTCCTCATCATCCAGAGTTGTGTTTATAGCTGAAGTATTTCCACTACTTATTAGCTGATTCTGTCTGTTCTGTGTAGTTTTTCACTGAAAAATCCTTGAACTATCCTAATCCTTCCCCTTTCCTAAATATGTCTTTTCGGCCTCTCTACTCCACCTAAATAAAATAAGAGAGTTTATTGCCTTTGTACAAGTTAAAAACTGGCACAGCGTAGAAGACAGGACAGCGAACAGGACAGCGAACATCTGGCAATCAAATATCAGTCATCTTCATTTGTTTTGAACCATGCTCTGTGATGTAAATGTTTTAATCTTGGCTGCAATATTATGTTTGTAAAATCATTCTGTTACAGTGAATAGGATCATATTATGTAAAGTTATTGTTTTCTAAGTTCATAACAGCAACCAGATCCATCATACAGACCAGTCAACCAGACTTTCTACTGCTCATTCTACCTTCTTCTCTTTTTATTTCACAGTTCTCAGTGTTATGCTGACCAGCACATCATTACATTGCATTTTTTTAAATAAGAAAATTAGAAAATGTTGCAGAGGCAGTCACATACCAGGTGGTAATATAGTTTTACTGGAAGAACAGCTCATTTCCACCTATATTGTAATTTCTGCATTGGTCATGAATCCATTGCCTTGGTTATATGGTGTTTATTGTACATTTATATCCTAATTTGTTGTCTTGCAGTAAAGAAAACTCCAAAGATTGCATTTATTTTTGTGTTCTGAATTGTAGTATGAAAACTTTTGCCAGGATCCAGATCTAAATTGGATATCTTGTCAAACCTTTTGGGAAATTCTCCTATATTTTTTGACCAAGCACCCTGAATATGTTTGTAGTTATTTGCACATTTACTTAAAATGGTCCTTTTTCACAATGACAAAGAATCCTTCAAAAATATTCCTGGGTCCAGGTAGTGATCCAGATCAGTCTTAACATGTCATGGAATCTAAGGTAAACCAAGACCCATGCTCAGAAAAGATCATGAAAATCCACCCAGTAGTTTTTGTATGAAGTTGTTAACAGACAGACAAATGCCAGCAACCTCTGCCGCCTCCCTGGCAGAGATACTGAAGGTTTTCGGGATTTGTGGTTTTCCAGCTTTCCCCAAGATAAAAGTCAGGAGCTGACTTTAAACTTCGGTTCTTCCATGCTCATTTTAAGTTTTCTTTTTTACTTTTGCTGTGTTAGTGGAACATGTTGTGAATACCTGATTGCACAATAGTAAATTGAAATGTAGGAATCTCACAGTTACAGTTTAATCTGTCAATCTGGAGAAAACATTATATAGCTGTATATTGTGCATATAACTATGACTTCACTCATTTCCTTAGAGGTTGTATGTTTCTATGCTGAAATGTTTCACATTTTCAGCTAAATAAAGCAAAGTTGTCAATACCAGTTTGGTTAAGTTATAAATCTGTTATTGAGCATAAAACAAAAAAAAAACAAAAAACTGCAACACTGTTGAACCAGAAGCAGGAAGTCTTATTCTCCTAGGCTATCCTCTTTGAATTCCCTTAATTACTTCTCCCATTCTCCTCCTTTACCAGCATGTCAGTGCAGTCATGTGGGAAACAACTGTGATGCTAACACTGGGAAGTGTATTTGTCCCCCCAACACTATTGGTGAGAGGTGCGACCGCTGCGCTCCCAATCACTGGGGCCATGATATCATCACTGGGTGTAAGGTGAGCTGAGACTGGAAATCACACTTGTCTCCATATTACTTTATTATGATAAAGTGTGGCTCATACTTGTTTTCATTTACTCTTCTCAACAAACCTCTGTTGCATTTCTAAATACAACCTTTTTTTTTTTTTTTTTTGATGTTCCGAAGTCAATGATTCTGTCTGAAATTATTAAAGGTTCATAAAGCAAATTATGATTCTAGTATTGGAAAAATGGATCAACAGAATAAAGTCAAACAGAGCAAAAAATTCAGGTACCAAAGATGAGAAAAAAAGTTAAACCAACTCCTTAAAGTGATGCTAGAATCATCAGTTCATGAAATAATTGACAGAGAATGAAATCCCAACACCTGATGGGAAGTCATAAAAGCTGCAAGTAAGAAAAACTAAAAATGGTGGAAAACATCTAGAATCGTGTTACTTTTAATCGTGCAATGACTGCTGTTGGGTTTAGCATGAGTATCCTGTTGAGACTACCACACATCATTAGAAGAATTTCAGCATTACTCTTTTTTTTTGTCTGCTGCTTTACCATAAAGAATGTTGGATTTTATAATTTCTCATGATTTAAAATTCTTTTTATGCTCCAGATTTGAGTGTGACTGTATACAATACTGTATACAATATCTAGAGTAATAAAAACAATGGTTTGTCGTTTTTGTTGTGTGCATCTGTAAATAGGAGTGTGGCTGCAACGTGATTGGTTCAGTGACGCAGCAGTGCAACGTGAACACAGGCTGCTGCTTCTGCCGGGATTCCTTCAGAGGAGAAAAATGCGATGAATGCCAAATTGGATACAGAGACTTCCCTCAAGTAAATGATCAAGATACACTCTGTTTATATTGCTGTGTTGTTTTTTAAACTCAAATTGGCGTTTTATTGGGAGCAAAAGATAAAGCCCTGAAGTAATACAATTAATGTACTTGGGACCGGAGTATCTCTGAGGCTCTGTTCTCATGAGGAGGAGAAATTCTTATAAACATACTGATAATGCAGTTACTTGCTACTGAAACCAAAAAATTAAAAATATTTATTTCACAGTAGAATAATATCTTATTTTTTCTACCACATTAGTCAAAACTGCTGAATTTGACGTAGCTTACAAATATTTACTTTGACTCATAGAAATCTAATTTCAATGTAGCAAGTTTAAAGAACAGCATTATTACAGTGTTTAAAAAAAAAAAGGGCAATAAGGCATTACTGATATACAAAAATAAGTGGGCATCATTTTTACAAATGTTATGAAAGTGAGAAGATAATGGCAGTGTTTTTACACTATAAGTCATTGCTGAGCCTGTTATCATGCTGATAACAGAAGCTTGGCGTTTTCTGCATCTGTATTTTCCACAGTGCATCCAGTGCGAGTGCAATGTTGCAGGATCGGACAGCCAAACCTGTGACCTGGAGAGAGGAGTGTGTGGCTGTGCAGAGCGAACAGGAAGATGTAGCTGCAAGGTAAAGCCCATAGCTTTCCCATGTGATCTTAAAACATGTTTCTTTTTACTCTCTCTTCCCTTGATAGTCTGTGTTAAAGCTTCCATTCAATGGAACAAATAAAACTTAAATATTTACTCAGAAATATAACAGATGAATGCAAAGGCTTATTTTGGAAACATGAAATACATCTATTTGTATGTGTGTTGAATTTTCTCTTTGAGCAGATGCAGTAAAGTTTAATTCTAAAAGAAAAATTAAAACAGGCATGAAAAACTAACATGGATTGAAGCTGTGTGTGTTTTTAGACAGTAACCAGTATAAAGGGCAGTGCTGAATGACCTCATTTAAAACTACACAACTCTAAAGTTTCATTATAGATTTCACATGGAATAATTACTTTCTGAGATATATCATATGACTTTTTTGTCTCAGGTTTTCCTCCCCAGAATGCATTGTGAGCAAATCATTTATGTAACAAGCTAACAGTGTCCCAGCAATGTTTTTACAGTTAATGTTTTCCTAGCCTGTGGCAGAAAGAGCAGTATTGAAGTTTCTCAAGAAACACAGTAATGTAGACCAAACTTGAGAGAGTGGCTAAGAACTTACCTTACCATACTGTTTTTGTTTATTCTATCTGATTTCTGATAATAGGAAAATGTTGAAGGACACAACTGTGATCACTGCAAGCCAGAGATGTTTGGATTATCAGTGAGAAATCCACTGGGCTGCAGCAGGTGTTACTGTTATGGGCTGACACAGTCGTGCACAGAGGCAAAGGGACTCATCAGGATGTGGGTAAGTACATACTTTTTTGTTTTTTTTAATTATTTAACACTTAAAAAGTTGTAGATAACCTTGACTTCTTCATTAATAGTTGTTTATATAGTCAGAGACTGGATTAAGAATTTCAGTAAATATTCAGTAAAAATTTCCTGCTACTTCACTTATGTATTACACTCAAGTGCTTTAGATTTTGTCAGAGATACTATTTGCTGTGTTTTTCTCTGCTCTATAGCAACGGTAATAAATACAATTAAAAACACTCTCTCTCTAAATACCAAAGCAAAGCTCAGAGCCAAGTATATGTCTATAAAATTCCTTGACGTCTGAGAAAATTACTTCTTTCCCGTTGGATCTGTGACCTTGTGGTGTTTTCCTTGTGGGTTTATGGGCACAATTCCTTCTTTGACACCTTCATTACAGCAGTATAGTCTGTTTAAATTAAAATACGAAACTAAAGAGAGGTTAACTCAACTCAACTTTATTCATATAGCACTTTCACACAGCGCCAGCTGCAACAAAGTGCTGAACAGTAAAGACATTCAGTGAGATTATAACAATAGAAGTTAAGGGAATAAAAGATAAAACAATAAAAGCAATCAAAAGTAAAAGAAATTAAACCATTAAAACAAAAACGAGAAAGCAGTACATAAGAGAGAATAGAAAAGCAGAGTCTCAAACTGGATAAAATGCCAGATCATAAAAATAGGTCTTTAGGCGTGTTTTAGAAGTTGGCAGTTATGTGGCTTCATTAATTTGTAGTGGCATAAAATTCCACAGTTTTGGAGCAGCATCTTCAGGTTAGGGCGTTTTAAAGCCCTCAAAACAATGGATGACGTAAAAATGGTTAAATCCATTTCTTTTACACAATCCTTGTTTCAAAACTTGTATTACTCTGCTTAAAATTCATCTGTGTTTTAAACAATTACAGGCATGGACAAATTGTTTGTACCCTTCGGTCAATGAAAGAAAAACTCTCAATGGTCACAGAAATAACTTAAATCTGACTAAAGTAATAATAAATTAAAATTTGATCAAATTTAACCAATAAAAACCAGACATTGCTTTTTAAACCAGGCTTCTGCAGAATTATATGAAAAGATAAACTCATAAAACAGGCCTTGACAAAAATTATGGTACCTTTAGGAAAAAAAAGGGAAAATAATGTTACCAAAGGGTCATGTTAATCCAAGATTTGTCCACTAAATAGCATTACAGATTGTTGTAATCAGTCAAGTTATTTCTGTGATCATTGTGAGTTTTTCTTTCATTAACCCAAAGGTACCAACAGGTTCCACATCTGTAATTGCATGTTTACCTTGCTCGTTGTTTTCATTTAAAGTGTTTTTAACACTTTAATGTTTTTAACACATTTAACACTTCATACAATTAGCTAAAATTGCCCTGGGTATAAGTAAATATAATGGATGTCAATGATGAGTTTAAATGTTATTGAGCCTTCAACTGTGGCACGTAAAGCTTTTTAAAGGCTGAATTTAGCAAACCTGAAAAAAGGTTGTTAGTACTTTCCAAGTAATTAAACTCTGCTTCATCAATTACATTAGTTTTGATCAGATTTTAGTTTATTTCAAACATTGTGTAATGATTTCAAAAGTGTTACAAAAAGGCTTTTTGTTTAAAAAAAAAAAAAAAAAAAAAAAAAGTTACCAAAGTCTCCTTTAAACACAAACATCAACCTGCTGAAGAGATCTTCATTATCAAAGACACCTTTAGGTTATTACTTTGTTCATAGTGTTAGGTAAAACTAACATTATTGATGTGCTGTTAGTAAGGCTAAAATATAGATTTATTTTCCCAATTTGTCCAGTCTATCTTTCCCATTCTTCTTTGCCAAAAGACACATGCAAAAATGTATAAAGAAATGGCTGAAATTGTCTGATGGACAAGAAGTTTATAAACGCTATCTGAAGGTGCGTGCTTTCAGAAATTCTCTTTGTTGCAGAAATAGTTTCTGTCAGCCATAAACTGCCATTTCCATGTTAAGCGTAGAGTTTTAGGATGGAGGATTGTGAGAGGCTTTATTTGATCAACAAGCATTCACTTCATTTATTGTTGACGGAGAGAGAGGCAGAGGGGGAAAGCTGGACAGAAAAAGACATGAAAAATGGAAAGTTCATTGGAAAGGAGGAGATTTTTTCTGAACCACTGAATCGTGAGATTACACTGAGTGGTACGGGACACAAACATTTCTGCAGTCGCTATTCTTTATATACACACACACACACACAGCATGCAAACGTAGACGTATACATGCTTGAAAACTCACACTACATGGGATTACATGGAGGTTTGTTGAAAGGAATGTATGCAGATGCACACGTTTTCCCCACAAAGTTTAGCTTTTTATATCTGATCAAATTCCATGTCTGATTGAACAAACGTTTACTGCATGTTTAAATCTATGCAGCATTGCAAAACGGCAAATTATGTTGCCTTTATGTATACTATCTGTAAAGAGCTGAGATGAAATAAAAAGCCATGAAATGAGTGAAGTACAGAATGCAGTCGCGACTGGCACTAATTGTGAGTAATAGTAACTTTTAGCTTTCAAATAAAATTGTCCATGAACCCTCATTAAACATGATTCCTTTTTTAAACACTGTAACATAAATGGGCATCATTACTGCTCTCTGTCACACACATGCTGAAACATCATGCATTAAAATTGTGGTTTATTCTGTTATGCTGGTCATGGCAAGAAAACAAGCTTTCTAAATAATAAAAAAAATCCAACACTGTCACAGAATAAGCAATTCTGAAGAACAGTGGTGAGTGGAAAAAATGGTTTTATTTATCCATATATATATATATATATATATATATATATATATATATATATATATATATATATATATATATATATATATAAATAGAAAGCCACGTTATAATGATGTAATTTCTCTCTAACTTACATACAATATATTCAGTCATGTATAATTAGTCATTGTATAAAAGAAATTTGTGTTAACAAGTATTTGTTGACCAACATAAAGTAATAAACACTTGGCTTACTCCAGGGATGTCCAATGTCTGTCCTCAAGGACCGCTATACTTAAGGGTTCCTATGATTCTCTGGTTCAACACTTCTGACTTGAATAAAATGAATTCAACAGCTTATAAAGTTCAGCATAATGATTCGTTTGTGTCATGTGAGTTGGAGCTACAAAACATGAAAAAACTTGTATTTTGACCTTGAGGACACTAGATACCCTGGGCTTATAGTGGAGTTGTATTTTGTTTTTTGTTTGTATGTTTTTAAGTTAAGTTTAAAGGAAAGCTGCTTTTTTTTCCGTAGTTACAATGTGAAGTTACACAAACACTGTTGCTTGTATGTCCAAGCTACCGTAAGTTGCTTGTAATCAAGATTCTTTCTGAAAAGCCTAAAGCTCCCCTTCCATAATGCCTCGGTTATTTTTCATATAGTACCCACATACTTACAGAGAGCGACTCCGAGATCCAGCTTGATCAGATGAATCTATTTTTAAATTGGTCCATTCATGCACAACCCACAGTCAATCATAAACCCTGATATTTTCAAGCCATATTGAATATCAACACATGGAATGAAAGACAGAGTGAAGGGAAAGAGGCGTTCAGTTTTTCTCCAGACTGTTGGCAATAACTCAGATGCTATTCACATATCGGGACAAGAGAAAGACCGACTCCATAAGATATGAAGCTATATCCAGAAAGGAATGATGTGCTATTGACTGACTGGTAGTATGAATAATAACTTAAGATCAAAATCCACACAGACTGAAACTTGGAAAATTATTTGGACTTTCTCAGTCAGTGAAAGGGCAAGATTCTCCTATTTTCTGAGGTGTTTGGTTTCAGTGAATGCTCTTTCTATTCATCACCATAAATGTAAATGGACATCCAACTAAATGTGACATGATCTTCCACACAACTGAAAGGGCGGAAATAAATGTATCTTTTCAGTGTCTTTTAAACCATTTACTACAAATGCTTCCTAATAGACTGTGATGGTTAAGAATGAGTAAATAAAATTTTTTGATCAAACATTTCCATCAACATTTCCATCCATTCTGCATCTTCACATCTTTTATTATCAACAATTCCACAAAAAGATAGAGGGAGTGACAGAGAGAAAGTATTCTGACATTTTCGTCGCCATCAAACGAAATCCATTTGAATTGCCTGTCTTACAAAGTTATAGGATTGTGAGGGAGGAGCGTTGTTTGAGTCGGCATCAGTAAAAAAATGTGGAAAGAGCAGAATTAGTGACTGAAAAACAAAAGAAAGACACAGAACGAACACAACTCCTGGATTCACGTGTACCCCATGCAGTTTTGTGCTTGGACAATTCCACATGAACAAGAACATACAGTTTCTATGGTCATGTAAAACTTGACTGTTGTACTTGTGCAACAAAACTAATTCTTAAATATGCTATCTGTTAAACAAAAAGCATTTTATTCCTGGGATGAAACAATGACTCTCTTGTTGTGATTTCTAGTTAACCCTGAAGCCAGAGCAGACGATACTCCCCCTGGTGGATAAATCCAACACAGTGGAGATGAGGAGAGGAGTCAGTTTTCAGCACCCTGAGATCCTGGCTCATGCAGAATTGGTCTCACCGACTCTGTCTGAACCTTACTACTGGAAACTGCCTGAGCAGTTTTCAGGCTCCATGGTGAGAATCCACAATGTCCTTGTGCAGAGTTTTTTATATTTCTGTTATGACAATGAAATTTCTGACAACTGAGTCATATTATTTAGTTTTCTATGAGAAAACCAATTGTCTTCAGAAATTTCCTGGAATGCACAAATTCCATTAGATTTAGCAAAAATTCACAAACTGATACACAACATATACACATATATATATACTAGTATATTTCATAAAGTTTTGTCTTTTCCTCTGCCTTTCCTGGATCATTTCTGCAGCGTTTTATTTTACCCAAATTCTTCAGTTCAAATGTCATCTGACATCTCAGATATTTGTTACAGAATCACCTTTTGAAGTGTTTCCTGGAAGCTGTTTCATAAATATGGGACTTTTAAAAGAAACGTGTTGCATGATTGTATGAAGTATTTCTCCTAAAATGAGTATCAACCGTCTACCAGCTGAGCAAAACAATAACTCAACCTTACACCGAGCTGGAAAGACAGTAAAACACATTTATAATGGAGAAAAAGCCTTCTACAGGACCTTAGTAGAAAAATACTACTTTTGCTACTGTCATCTCTCTGCTAACCACTTTTAGACCAACTATCAGTCATCATACTTGAAAGTTCCTACTGGGACCATCAGCTGATGAGTGGCAATTCGTGTGCGACAAATGTATCTGCATCTCTCTCCTTAGATCACAGCCTATGGTGGACAACTTAAATATGCAGTATATTACGAAGCCAGAGAGGAAACCGGCCCTTCCTCCTACGAGCCTCAAGTCATTATTAAGGGTGGTCCTAACCACAACATAGTGATGACACGCCACATCCCAGGACTTCAGATTGGTCAGCTCACCCGCCATGAGATTGACATGACGGAGGTACAATGAATGTCAATGAATGTGAAGCATTGTCTACATTCAGGAAACCCTGTTACCCAAACAGGGTTTGTTGCACTGTCACGCTGGACAGATAAAATGGATTTGTAATTTTTCATGTTGTTTTGTCTGTGTATTTATGATTAGCATGAGTGGAAGTATGCAGATGGTCGATCAATGACTCGAGAAGGCTTTATGGACATTTTGTTCCATGTCGACTACATCCTGATAAAGGCATCACATGGCAACTTGATGAGACACAGTCGGTAAAACACACACACAATTTTAAGCGCCTCCATATAGAGTTGGCTCAGTTTTAGATTTAAAACCTTATAGCTGAATGAAGAACAGCTTCTGGGTAAAACCACTTTTCATTTATTTCAAATGTATTTCACAATATTGCATTTTAGTTTTATTATTTAATGCAAATGCAAGATGTGGTGGTAAAAATTTCTAAATTTAATATCTGCAGCTAAATTACCAAATATATACCTAAAAGCACAAAGAAAATGCCTGTAAATTCAGATTTATTACTATTAATTGTTTTTACTCCTGTATTCCAGTATTTCAGAGATCAGTCTAACAGTGGCAGAGGAGGGTACACCAACCAAAGAAAGTGAGAAAGCCCATCAGATAGAAAAGTGTGACTGTCCAAATGGATACTCTGGACTTTCCTGTGAGGTATGTGCACAATTAAATATAGTTAATACACAAATATCTTTACTTTATTTGTGCAAGTGTTAACCTTCCCAAAAGGTGCTATAAGACCCCCAGTGCATGTAATCTGTTATCAGTGGAGGGCAGGTAGTAGGATGCTTTATTAGGCCAAGGATGGGAAAAAAATCATGCAGACAAATTGAGGTGTTTTGTCTGTCCTCTGCAACACACCGGACTCAAATTAATAAGTTGTTGTGCAGAACTTTGATTGTTTGACATTTAATTTGGGTCAGGTATGTTAAAGCAGGGATACGTTGAAAACCTGTAGGGCTGTGGCCCCTGTGGGACTGAGTTGAATAACCTTGCTCTAGAGGATGCATGGTCTGACAGAGGTCTAAGAGGCCGTTGGCATGGATTGGCTGCCATGTTTCCATCAGTGCGCCCCAGGCAGCTGTGGTTATATGTGTAATTCCCCACCACCGAGTATAAATGAAGAGTAAATGAATGATGGAAAAGGTGCTTTATAAATCTAATCCATTATTGACAAACATGCCAATGTGAAGCACATATGTGGACTGAATGAATGTTTTGACATAGATGTACTGATAAAAGGTGTGTAAAGGAAGCATAAATAAGGTTATGAGTGTTTTACTAATGAGTAGATATGAAGTTAAAGAAACTAGCTTAGGATCAGGTTGCTTTAAAATCCAGAAGGTAAAACTTGTTACTGTTTTTTAAAGTTGTTCCTAGTTTACATTGCTTTGATGAAGGAAGGCCACAGACCTGGCCTTCCATTGCACCTCAAAAGTTTCCAAGTTAATGTTTTAAGCTTCTGCAAAAAGGTTTTTTTTTTTCTTTCAATTCATTGGTTTTTGAATTTCTTGTGATTAATCGTCTTTGAACATTTCTGCTCCTGTCAATATATAATATACATTTCTTCCAGCTCTTTCTTTTAAGCCATAGAAATTATGTTGTGAAGTTAGTCTAATGAGGATATTATGGAAGAAGCTTATGACGCATGGACATGAACAGTTGCAGGGAATTTTGTTGGACCCCGGCGCCTGAAAGTCATTTATGTTTCTTTGTGTTAATCTCAGT
This sequence comes from Telmatherina bonti, assembly GCF_933228915.1. Lineage (NCBI taxonomy): Eukaryota > Metazoa > Chordata > Actinopteri > Atheriniformes > Telmatherinidae > Telmatherina > Telmatherina bonti. Next base: position 16,068,213 of record NC_136614.1, on the reverse strand, counting down.
GGAATGCAAGTATCAACTACGTTTCTGAACCTCTGTTTCCGTGTGTTAAGTGTGCAGAACACAGGCTCATATATGTTTGCTAGAGAATCAGCTGTAGCCTTTACATAATTTAGAAAGTATAGATACTGTTGAAAAAATGCCAAATAGAAGCCAAACAGCAAATAGTAGCTAAACTTGAAATGTACAGGTCGTAGAGGGCTCATCTGACAGATGGCTGTACTATTTGTAGCTGCCGTCGTTGCTAATAAAGTATTTTTAAACGGGCGTTTAGTGCTAGCAGAGGGAACAGATGGCTCTTTAAATGGACTCCATTAATTATTACTGAACAGGAGAGAGGGGAAGAGAGTTACCTTGCACGTCTGTGTGTGTTTGAATGCTGTGTATGTGAGGGTGTCTGTGTCCATGTCTGTGTTCAAAAGTTACTGAAGGGAATAACTCTTAATTGTGTGTGTGTGTATAAGAGAGCGGTCAACAGTTGCTTTGGGAAGTGACCATTAGGGATAATTGTGTGAGTTTGTGAGTGCATGTTGGAATGTATTCTAATAAAGGCACAGTGTGAGGTTACTGTGGCAACACATGCTCAAAAAAAAAAGCTAGATATTAAACAGTATCTCTTCTAAATGCCAGCTTCCCTTATCTTTCTCTTCCTGTCTTTGTACAGGAGTGTGCTGCTGGTTTCTTCCGTCTGCGCCCGGGTTCCCTTATATCTGTTCCAGCAACCAGGATGCCCACTGCTACCGGCATGGGCAGCTGTGTTCAGTGTCAGTGCAATGGGCATTCTTCCACTTGCGACCCGGAGACATCCATATGCCAGGTAAATGGGTGTGTGTGCACTCTGCCGCTAGAGACCCTTACACAGCCATATGCTGAGGAGTTTCTGGAGAAATTAGAGTAGAAAAAGGTTGTGTGTGTGTGTGTGTGTGTGTGTGTGTGTGCGAGCGCGCGCGCGCGCTGTGAGGAGTGTCAGCTATTGCCTGGCAGTATTAAAGACCTCCTGTTTGACTCATTTTCCATCATTTTCTTTCTTTTGGATTTACCCAGGAGCTATATTCCTTACTTTGTGGAAAAACTTGTGAAAAGTTATACATGTAAAAGACACGCAAATCAAATGTATTAAGTTATAAAACATTAAGTTTTACTTAATTTGAGTCAATAAATCCAACATGAGACAAATGTTGTCATTGAATTTTTGTTTTTAGTGCTGGTTCACTGAGATTTTCCTTATATAGGCTATTATGAACTGACCTTCATTATGTTTTCCCCTCTGTAAAGCGTCTTGAGATGGCATTGCCGTGATTTGACGCTATATAAATAAAGTTGAATTGAATTTTAACACCATCATGCTTCACATAGTAACTATTAAGATAGGTGAAAGACGTAAAAAGAATATCTTGCGACTAGCAATTAAAATGTTAATTTGTTGAAGTGGAATTTCAGTCCTGATGTGCATCGCTTTTGTCACCTCTAACAGCTGAACTTGCTGATTCACTATAAAACATTATCCAACCGGCCTCAACAAGTCTTAGTCTGCAAATGTTTTGTCTTAATTCCTTGCTCTTTGTTTACATGTTTAAACATTATCAGTGGTTCAGTAAAGGAGCAACTGCTTTTAGTTTGTCATTATCATTTGAGAATTAAAAGTTTCATTTATGTTAAATGTTTTACTAATGTATTCTGTATCAATTTATACAGTATGTTGCTAAGTTATCACACACTATCATTGGTGTCAAAAATACTCACATTCATTACTACGGTAAAAGTATAGATACTCAGGTTTAAAAACACTTCTGTAGAAGTAAAAGTACCAACTCAAATATTTTACTTAAGTAAAAGTGTGAAAGTACTGATTTAAAATGTTGCAAATAGTCCAACTACAAAAGGCATGTTATCCACAACCTTTATTAGAATATTTGTAAATATAAGCCTAGTTGCAGGAATCAGTGAGGGCAACAGATTTCTATGCAGGAAAGATGTAGGAGTAAACTACTTTTATTTAAAATTTTAAATTGTAAGGAGTAGAAAGTACAGATAATTGCGCAAAAATAAGGAGTAGAAGCAGAGAGTTGTCTGAAAACTAATTACTCCAAAAAAGTATAGATACCCCAAATATCTACTTAGTATTTGTACTTCATTACTTGACACTTCTGCACACTATCACTTTTTTACTGCAAGTAGAAAGCATTAATTCTTTTAACTAAGGCTATAAACATATTTTATTGTTATGCTATTCCACTATAAAGTGTCCATTAGTCCTAGGTGTATATGCAAGGTTATGCATGCAAGACTGATATTGGTTCCGGCCCAGTTTTGTTCAGTAGAAGTTACCATCAAGCAGCATTAAAGTCACTGTGTCAAAAGTGAGCCAAAGAGAAAACCACAGGTCTTTTACTGAAAATGAATATGACTGCATTTTGAGAGAGGGATTTTTGTAACCTCCACTATTGTGACAAAGAATCCGATTGAAGACACCTGCCTTTACTATTTAGACCTCAAGGACACGTGTATCTGTAACCCACTGCGTATGACTGTATGATATAGTGTGAATACCAGTGTTTTGTGTCTCCCTTAATGTTCTCCTTTTTTTCTAGTTATTTAAATCTTTTCTGCTAATGCATCTTTTCTTGTTTCTTGCTTTACCTGCTTTCTTTTTCTTCCACTTCCCTCAGTTTTTTAAATGTGGCTCACTCTTTCTTGTTTTATTTTTAGTTATGCATTCATGGTTCGTTTGTGCTTTTTTGTCTTTCATCTACTCACTGCTCTGTTTTTTCTTTTCTCAGCCTTTTTGTCACCCTATCTCACCTCTGCTTAATTTCTCTCATGGTACCAATTTGTTTATCCTTTTCTTGCTTTTTCCCTTCTCCTTGTTTCATTTCATTCTTTATCTGCCTCCTGGCCATTTCCTTTTTGCTCATTTCTATCCCGCTCTCCGTAACAGCATCATTAGCATTTTCTAACCGAGCGGGCTAAATTGAAAATGCTAAACGAGTTTGTTTCTGTGGTAATTAGCAATAACGAGGAACACAGGAAGTTAATGGAAATGACTTGCCTCGTTAAGAGGCAACTTCCTGTTGCACTGATTGAAGTTCTTATTTTCAACAAACAAGTTGAACACATAAGACAGGACCCTGGGGATGGGAATGGGAGTGAATTTGTGTACAGTTCTGTTTAAAGTGTGTGTGTATATCTAAATTTATATAGTGTGTGTGTGTGTGTTGTGGAAGCAATAACTGTTTCCCCTCTGTGATTTTGTGTACATATTGCCAAGCTGTATTGTATAAATATTGCACTGCATTGACACTGTCCATTTTATCCATCAGAATATTATTAGGAATGTGTGGGTATAAATGAAGTCAGACATAAAGCTGGCTATAAACATAGACAATTGTAAGCGTGGAAATATTTTGGATATATTCATGTTCATGCGTGACATTCTAATATTGTGACTATCTCAGTCACGACAGGTGAATGAATCCTGCCAAGATAATAAACATTTCTGATGGGCTGCTCTTGAAGAAGGAAGCTTATTAAACTCTGACGTTTGGGATCGTACCTGTCTGCTAACAGCTAGCCCACTGCTGTCGTGCACTGACCTCATCATGCATTGTGTTGACAACTATGTCTATTATCTAAAATAGTCCAAGTTGGATAAAAAAAAAGTTTCCTAGTTTGAAGACCCAGAATGGCTCAAACTGTGGGTGGTGAGAAGAAATAAGAAAATGATTCTCTGCTGCAGAGATGCTCAACAATGCGGGAGCAGCTGCGATCACACTGAGCATCTCCCAGCTATTTTTTAAGTGTGTGTGTGTGTGTGTGTGTGTGTGTATGCTAAGTATCAGCATAATTAAAGAAGCTACTGTTCTTTGTAGAAAGGGGAAACAAATGCCTAGTAAATGAATAGAATTACATTGTAATTAAATGACTTGTCAGTCAACATGTCAAAGAGGAACTGTGATATTGTCCATGTCAAAGAAAAGCACCGTAATGTTCATAAATTTAACATGTTATAAATTCAATATAAATGTTGACTGTCATGGTGTAGCTGTGTGCCACTCATTTCTACTTTTCATCTGCTGGCACAGTAGAGCCGTTCATACTGAAAAGATGTGTTTCACTATAATCTATTCACCTCCTGCTTTGTTTTGTTTTTTTTTTAAATTATATATATATATATATATATATATATTGCTTGGGACTCTAAAATATAATTCAATGCATATCTCATATTGTTAATGGGTGAAACAGGACTGAACTCATGTACTTGTTTTTATCAGGCATCACGTGAGATTTACTGACAAACTGATGAGAGGAAATAAGCCTGGGGTAGATATACTGCTGGGTGAACGGAGTCGTGAGCCAGGGGTGACTAGCAGTAAAATTGGTTTAGCATGCCATGTCTAGACACACAAAGGGGAAAAAAAAAAAAATGAAGATCAGGGGTGATGCAGCACGACTGACATTTTCAGTTCTGTTTGATCAGTAACAACCCGGTCTCTTCTCCACTTACTGAAACAACTGGACCTCATCAGAAGGTGGTACAGACAGAAACAGATTCCTTTAACCAAAATATCTATGGCGATATGCTCTGCACTCAATTGGTTCTGCAACATGTTTGTCTTTGTCTCACAGACATTTTATTTGCCAGTGGTGAGGAAAACATCCTGATAAGACTAACTGAAGTTCTGTTCAATTCATTTTGACAATTAGTGTGATTTTCTGTGGCGCTAAGCCGCCTTGATAAGAATGATGCGGGTCCCACCTCCTTCCAGCTGTGCCACAGCTGCATTTGTTATGCTCACAGTGACATTCTCCATTTAAAATGACTTGCACACACCTAGAACTCCTGCTGAGTGGAAGGTGATAGAAAGTTCAGCACTCACAAACTGGAACTAGTCATCGGTCCTCTAAGAGTCGGAAAGGTAAATAGTGTCTTCACAATTTAATGCTAATTTCATGTGTGCGTTTGTTTTGGTAGAACTGTCAGGACAACACGGAGGGAGATCACTGTGAACGCTGTACTGCAGGATTTTATGGAGTGGTCAGAGGGTCTCCTGATGATTGCAAACCCTGCGCCTGCCCCCTTACCAACCCAGAGAACAAGTAAAATTTCTGTTTTTCCTTTTTTGCCAACTTGTGAGATCCAAATATACAATATAATGTATGTTTCTCTTTTGTCTTTGTGTTCAAACATTAAATTTATTTTCTCAGTATTTTTTACGTGTAATTTTCAGCACATTTTAAGGGATTTCTGTGCATATTCTATTGGTGTCTAGTTTCAGCCCTACATGTGTAGCTGAAGGACCTGATGACTACCGCTGCACCGCCTGTCCAGAGGGATATGAGGGGAAATACTGTGAAAGGTTAGATATCTGCACAGGAGAATCATTTTAAAGTCTCCTTGAAATGGGTTTGGTTCCCTTCTTATGACACTTTCTACACCATAACAAAGTAAAAACAAATTGATGTCTTGTTATGAACAAAAAAAAAAAAAAATTAATCCTGAGTAAATCTGTAATCTGATCCTTCTCTTGGTTTAAGGTTTAAAACTCCAGAACTTTTGCTGAAGCCATTTTTGTGCTTTCTTTGGTTTGCCATGGCTCCTCAGCTTGGTGAGGTAGAAACCTTTTCCTGAAATCTGAAATCTGCAGAACTCTGGGAAGAGGTTTCATTCAGGATTGTTCTGTAGCACTGCATCCTCTTTATATCTTGACTGACCTCCCCCTTTTCTTTATATCCATTTCTAGCTGTCACTTTACAGTAACCCAGTCTGTGCAACGACTTTGTGCTGTATTGGTGGTGCTCTTTGTTTCCTCTCTGGAGACATTCATGTGCCTTTTCAGTGAATAATGACTTCTTTTTTGCCATGGGGCAATAAAGGCCTGATTGGTGGAGAGCTGGACCCATTCTTCTACACCTGTAGGATCTTTCTAAATGTTCAACTTCTGATTTTATTCATAGAGTAACTGTGTCAGGGCCTTTTATTCCTGGTGTCAGTTTAATAATCCCAGCAAGTTCACCCAGGCTCAACTGGGCTCTAGTAAGCTTAAAGAAGCATTTCACAGACACTGACTGGATAATTTTACCTGAGAAAATTAACAAAAAAATTAATTGGTGTTTAATGTTTGTGATCATTTGTCTCTGCACTGTTGTGAAGTTTGAATTTCTGTTATACTGAGGAAATGTTAGATTACTGTCTTTCTCTTATGATTCCCTTCCTTAGGTGTGCTACTGGTTACCACGGTAACCCAAAGATGCCAGGTGGCCGTTGCGAGGAGTGTAAGTGTTCCTACTGGGGGGCGTTGCCCGGACCATGTGACCCTGTCACTGGCCAATGCCGTTGCAGAGTTGGGGCATCAGGAATGTCGTGTGACCAATGCATGGAAAGGCATGTGTGTGGACCAACTGGGATCATCTGTAAGACTAACACACATATCTTTTTTTTCCCATTACTCTTTTTTTTTAAGACTTCTTCTCATCCTGGATAACATTTAGAAAGTAAAACAAAAAACACAGGTGTACAGCTCATCTATATGAAAGACATTGAATGGCATAAAGACTGTTTGTTTTTCCAGCAGTGGAAAATAGTACCTTATCACCAAATGCAATATAGGCAAATTCAATCATAACATTTAATCTTTCACTTCAGAAGCTATCACAAAAGTAAGCAAGTCTTGTCGAATAGGATGTCATATTTGATGAATCCTATAGATTTCCTCTTTTTTTCTTCTGTTTCCTCTATTGCATTCACTCCAGTAGCTCATCCATCTGCAAGGTCGTCAGATGTTATGATTATGACTTTGTTTAGCAAATAGAATGCAAGTTGTGGGCCCTTTCTCAAGTTGCCATGGGAGACAGGAGATTGTAGCAGTCAGATTCGAGTCATTCCGAAAATAATTTCAATGTCATTTGGAGCCAATTTAAACTTAATATGACAATAATGGCAGGGCCAATTTGGTGCCATTAGCGTGTCTAGAGGTAAGTGTACACATGCAGGGAGAACAGGAAATAAAAAGGTCATAAGACGGAACCTGATGTGAAATTGCTGCTTCCAGGTCAGGGAGAAAATCGCTTGCTCATGTATTTGTGTTCAGACAAAAAAATAAAAAAATAAAAAAATAGAAAGAAAAAGCATGTTCATAAGTTGGCAGTGCACATGCATAAGTGCTCCCTGACACAAGACACCCACTTCTGTCCAATACTGATGGTTTCCTAACAGTGGAACAATCAAACTGCTGCTCACTTGTCGAGTGATGACTCTGCATTTTAGCGACTCTTTTTTTTATTTTTTTTTATTTATTTTTTTTTCATTGTGTCAAAAAAACTGAACCATTTTAGTCGTCTTGCTTTAGGGTAAATGTAGACAATGACCATTGCAAGTTAATAAGCAAAATAATGCAACTAAATTTTTGTGTGATGATTTTCACTTTGTTACGCTAAAATAGTAATGCTAAAAATGTGGTTATTAACCCATTGAGAGTAGGTAAAATACTTCTTTATGGCTTTGCTCATGTCTGTTGTACACTTCAGGATGTAATGAAATAACTTCAAGAAGAAGAATCTGTGATATAAGTAATACTAACTCACAATACACTGATGTATATTTGCTTCAAAATGTATTGTATAGCTTTGTTTTCTTAGATTTTGGACTTTTATCTGTGTGATTTAAAATGTTAGGACTAGTAGCGCTGGAACAGGAGTACATGTTGGGCACAGAATATATTAAAGATCAACAATCACAATGCTTCCCAAAGAAGTGCTTGTTAACTTCTTTGAAATCTGTGTTATTTTAAAGTTCAGGTAACATGTTTCTTCAGACACTTAAGTCAAACCAACTTTTATTGTTTTGTATTCTTTGTTGGGGACAACTATCATAATTTGCATGAAGTTTACAGTTTAAGCATAAATAACAAGAAAATGTATCAAGCCGCACTATGGTGTTGTTAGCTGGGTGTAAATGACTACTTATTGCTCCACTGGCACACTGAGAGCGTAATCAGAGGAAAGGGAAAATGCCAGAGGGTTTGTGATGATGAATGAGCCTTTGTTATCCATTTTCTTATTACAGTAATGAGTGTCATTAACATCTAACATGGACAGACTTGAGCAAAGTGAATTCCCTAAATCTAAGCCTGCAGCACATCCAGATAACCAAGTAAAATGTAAGCAAACTAAGTCACATTTTGTGTAAACTCCTGACAATGTGGGGTAACTATGATCTCTCCTGACTAATGTTGTTAGGGACAGGTAGCCATCCAGCACAGCAGGGAACTGAAAATGAGACTTTGTGTAAAACATCACAAGTTGTACTTGTGTCAAGATGTTTTCACACCCCAAAGATGTTCACAGATGTAATCTTTCAACTGTGAATGGAGGTTCTTGGGTTTGACAAGCTGCTCTTTACACCTACCAACAATGTACATGCATTTGAGTGTGAGTTTATGCATGAGGCTGCATGAACGCAACAGGTATTTGGTGTGTTCTGGTTTTGTCAGAGATTGATAGACCAAAAACTGTTTTTAGTTTATTTAATTCATCTTTGATTTCACTTGTCAGAAATTTTAATTTGAGCAATAAATCAGCCTCCAGCTACAGAGACGAAAAGAAGTTCTCTCACACCATACAGAAAAATATGTATGTGTGTCATAGTTAATTCCCTGGTGTGTGCATGTGTAATATAGGGTCTGTGTTTATGAGCCTGGGGACTGTGCTCATAATAGGTGCTTGCCTCTCTGTGTTGAGTTTCATGCATCGCCACCCCTGTCTTTCTGCTGCCAGAGCCGCTTAAACACAAGAACACAAGACGGCACCACTGTCACATCCTGATGAGCTTATTAAACATAACACACACACATTAAAGTGATTAAAATACATCTATATGACTTCCCAACTTTCTGTTATTTCTGTCTATCAAATAGGAGCTTAAGTTACCTCAGAAATCGGGCATCCACCTCCCCTCTAGACATTTGCTGTTCTTGCAGAACTACAGTGTGAATGCATTTATGCTAAATGATCAAACTGAAATGTAGAGTGTGACTGTAAATGTGCTTTTGATCTGCTAAAAACTAAACAGAAGTTGTTGCAATTGTCTAAAAACTTGAATATTGTTTAAAAGCAGAAGCTAATGTTCTTGGCAGATCACTTTGTTGGAACTGAAACTGTGATCTGCAGCTCTCCAGCTTACCACTAGGCCTTAGATCAGGGTTATTCAGCTCAGTCTCACGAGGGCCACAGCCCTGCAAGTTTTCAACATATCCCTGCAACAACACACCGGACTCTATTTAATGAGTCTTTGTGCTCATCTTCATTGACTGTTGGATCCATTTTTTTTGAGTTTGGTGTGATCGAGCAACGATACATTAAAAACTTGTAGGGCTGTGGTCCTCGTGGGACTGGGTTGAATAGCCCTGCTATAGAGTCATGAATTGTCAATGAGAGTAGAAGCAGACATTTTGACATTGAGAGGGTAATACATTCTCCTATTTTCACAATGGTGTAAAACTTTTAAAACTTTTTTTAAAGTTTAATTGAATGTTGGTGTACAGTAAAGAAATGTGTCCAAATTCATCACACTATGAGTTTAATCATGAAGTCAGTATAAAAAACTTTCCCTCTGGTTTCAATCATGAGACCTGTAATTGGAGTAGCTTGTAACCGGATTGAACAGATGCACAGCCATACTGCATAACCCGCACACTATGCAAGTACTTGTGTTGAACTGAGCAAAGACATCTATGTAATTAAGATAGTAGTGTGTTCTGCTGTTTGCACAGTTTCCACAATGGTGCAGAATTGTAAGTTGGGCTGTGCCGACAGCGCAGTTACGCTAAAGGCTCAGCTTGGCAATTAGGGGGCGTAATAACACTGAGCAAAATTTGCCTGCCTGACAAAATGCCTGAATTTTGTCATCTTGCAAAAAAAATCTGCACAAAAATTTAAGTTTGTGAATATGCAGAAAAGGATTTGTGTGGTTATAAAGATTTGCATTTGAGGAAAAAATAGATATTCTTTTGCAAACATCCTGTCTACAGATGCAAAGAATGAAACTGCTTCTGCTCTGCAGTTGTAGTTGCAAATTTTGTCCCTGTCTTTGTTTGGTTAGTCATCGTTCAATCTGATTGGACAATAGACCAAAAGGGACACTGGCTGCAAGTGGCAAACTAGTCACTGCTTACCGGTGCACTCGCTGAACAACTGTGGAAGCAGTTTTCATCTCACTATGCATAAAACTGTCCAATCACTAGTTTTGCATTGTCAAATCCATGTTCAGTCTAATGGGTTTTTGTCCGATGAATGTACGAATTTAAACTTGTACAAAATGACACAAAAATATAAAAATTTGAGAATTGCATTTACACTATTTAACACAAACGCGTCATAATGATTGTCTGGAAAAATCTCAGATGGATTTTGCTTTTGCACACCAGCTCATGCCAAACTGTATGTATCTGTTCCTGTAGCCTGTGACGATGAGTGCTCGGGTTTGCTGATAAGCGACATGGACCGCCTGTATCGCATCATCACTGAAGTTACTCTGACATCACCCCTCCCACCACCTTATAAGGTGTTGTACCGCTTTGAGAACATGACAGAGGAGCTCAAGGTAAAAAAAAATATAAGTAATTTTCATATAAGTACTTTATATTTATGTTAAAACTTTGGGTGTTGTTTAAATTATTTTTCCCTTATCTATTATGTTTTAGATTTTCCACTTTATTAACATCACACAAACTGAATGCAGTTTGTTGCCACAGGATGGATTTACCGTTCCTGATTTTCATGGCCTTTAGTTTATTAACATCTGACAGAAGTAGAAAAATGTAGGCTTGTCAAGCTAATATTAGCTGCATTAGTGCTGCATTTGTTGAAAACTGGTTCATTTCAGTTTAGCTAACTCATTTTGCTTAACGAAAGGTTTGTGAGCTGCTGATTCCAAATAATAAAAAGGACCTGAAATAAATCTTAAAAGTAACCACTGTAATAAGAAAAATCTGTGCAATAAGTAACACTAATTCAGAATACACTGATGTATATTTGCTCTAAATGTATATTCTTTGGCTTTTCTGAGATTGGATCCCCAAGGCAACAGGTTCAGGAGGAAAACCCACCCATTCCTCTCCCCAGCTCCTCTTGGGGTATCGAGTTATTCTCAAGACCAGGAGAGATGCTTAATCTCTTCACAATGTTGTGGGTCTCCCAGTGGATCTTGTCCCAGTTACACATGCTCAAAAGACCTCCAAAGGGAGGTGACCAGGGTTCATCCTAATCAGAGGTCTATACCACTGCAGCAACTACTTTTATTCATAGAAACAGAAACTCTACTTCCAGTGTCCAATGCTCAGATTCCCTACTAAATCTCTCTGCCTGAGCCTTGCCACCTTCCAAATAGTTATGGACTTTTTATTTACTTTATATGATAGTAGATAAAAATAACAATCAAATGACACATTGTTTGTGAACCATGGAAGTTACTTTATTTAACCTTTACAGGCTGACTCATTTACAAGAAAATTAAATACAAGATACGAGATGTTTTAATCCATGTGGTCGTACACATAATCAACTAGCGCCAAATGAGTTGATCACAATGGTGTGGTTTGGCCAGACTCTAAATATGTAAATATCTTCTAAATATAACTTTTGCCCTTCTACAATTTGCCAAATATCATATGTACAAACCTTGTACTACCTTTTAAACATGGTGAAGGAGGTCTGATGAATTGGGCCCATTTTACTGCACTTGGAACACAATCATTCAACAAGTCATAATTTGTTTGTAATGTCATAAATGTTGTGTAAAGTGGTACTCCTACAGGGAGCATCTGGGAAACAGTTAAGCCCTCTACGCCAGTGCAGAATAGAAGCATTGTTTAACAAACCACTAAATCATAAGAATGAAGAAGGCAAGGCAAGTTTATTCACATAGCACAATTCAGCAGCAGAGTGAGGGTAGTTTTACACAGTTTAAAACTAATATATGTTTCATTGGCAATATTAAAACAAAACACTGTTCTCACTTGCAGGTTGGTAAAAATCTTCTGACATTAATGGGTACTCTTTCACAAGCTGTCTTAGTTGCATGTAACAACAAACTTGAGCCTCTTTTGGTTGTATTTAGACTGTAACATCACTTGTTTAAGGGCAGAAATCTTAGCAACTTATGTAGATTACAGAATGCCTATGTTTGAGATGAAAATACATACATTTGCCATCACTGACACAAACTTGAACCGTCACCAGCAGTTACACTAGAGGTGAAATATTCTTTGGATGTATTCGACTGTTTTGTGCCTGTGAACATACACCAAATGGTCTCATTCAGGGAGGAGGTGAATTTCTTTATATCACTGAATACTTAAAGAAATGTTCAGGACATCAGTCAGTGAAGTGGATTCTTAGAGGAAATGGGTCATGCAGCAAATGAGTTGCTCTCCCAAGAAGAACATGAAGCTCTGTTGCTGGGATATTTTGGCTTTGTAATTTTTTCTGTTGACTTGCTTTTGCCTTTCTTGTTTTCAGCCCTGGAGTTCACAGCAAAGCCTCACCCTAGGCCATAGTATGTCAGACATTTCACTCTGTAATTCCTTTATGTCTTTGTTTTTCTCTTACAGCACATGTTGTCACCTCAGAAAGCTCCAGAGAGATTACTGCAACTGGCCGACTCCAACCTGGGGTCACTGGTCGTTGAAATGGACCAACTACACAGCAGGGTACAAACTTTTTTGTTTTCCTTTCATCTTACCCATGCTTACTCTTAGTCATTGTCTGCCTTTTCTTCTCATCCTCATTTAACTCTGTCTGAAGCAGCAGACGTGGAACAAATCTATACTGTGGCAGACAGTGAGTCATAGCTGAGGGAAATAGATGCTCATTAGTTTTACCAAGTCTGAGTTCGGTCTCCAGAGTGAGAACATGTAGCCGTATTATGACACATTGGACACCTGATTAACCTTAAAGGTATCTTATATAGTTTTATCGTGGGCAAAAGGTAAGCTGTAGAAAGTCTCTCGACAGAGTATCCATAATACCTAGAAACTTATTTAGCAAATTTGCTTCTTTTGGTTTGTCTTATTATTTCAAATTGTTTGTTTTTTATGTGGTTTTTTTTTCCTTTCAAATAGTCAGCAGTGTTGATAACTAGAAGAATGCCACTGACCACATGTTTGCATGTACTCTCCTACATGTGCTTACTGTAAGCCAAACAAGAACTGGCCTGTATAAGCATGGCTTTAAGGACACGCCACAGAACATTTGCCATTTTCCCCCATCATGTGCCCCCTGTTGACAGCTAATTCAGCATCTTGCATCCAATCTGACCTGTTAGCTCTCTCCAGACAGCATAAGACAATCTTATACCGACTCGTGTTTTGTCTCTTTCTTTGAATCTTCTTGTGTTTCTCTGCTGGATCAGCGACTTTGCGTGTTGAAAACAGGCAGTGCGTTTTCTAGTGTGAAGCAAAATTCTGCTGCAACGTCACGCAGCGTCCCGGATGATAAATTTGGGTTAAAGTTGTAGCAGCGGCTCCAGAAATGCACATGATAGATGTCACTGTGTCATCAAACAAATCCAGAACACCAAGTTCTAAAGTCAGACAGTTGTATAATGTGTCTTTAAGGTGCTGATTATCAGCAATTTTCAAAAGGCACCTTTTTTAATGCTGCTGGAAATCTTTTATAACCCCTGCAGGACTGGGACACTTCTTTTTACAACAGGTCTAGTAATGAAAAGATGAAAAGTTATTGTTTTTGCATTGAAGTAATATAAGTATTTATCCATCTTAATCAGAAAGGAGGATTCTATACAGTCTTTGTGTTTCTGCAGACTTTCGGCCTTTACTCATGGTATTGAGTTTCACAGTTGTCTGAAATGATTTAGCTAAAATAAACACACCTTTATTTCATAGAAGGGGTCTACACACACACACACACACCAGGTGGAGAAAAATAGCACTCACATTCCTACTGTCAAGCTACACTCTTTCAGGTACTGAGGCCTTGACATTAGTTGACAGCCTTGCTATCCCCCTTACCCCATCATGTGTGCTCACTTACACACACACCAGTTTAAATGATATAACATGGCCTTGTCAAATCTAAGCAGTAATTACCTACACACTCTCTCTCACAGTGTGTGCACATGTACACACGTGCATGTGCTAAATTGAGTGTATTGGGAAGTGTTTTCGTCTCTGTCAAAACTTCATCCGTCTTCTGTGTTTCTGCTCTTGAGTGTAGCGTGTTGTTTTCTCTTCATGTCAGTAAGTCATCAATCTTTGTGTTTATTTTTTGCACACAGTACTATTGATAAAGTGTGTGTGTGTATTGTGCGTACACTGCTGTCATCTTTTTACTTTTAAGACCTCACCCGTCCCACCTCAAGGAGAAGTCAGTGTGTTCACTTATTTAACACTTGTTTATTATTTCATGATGTATCTGTGTTTGTACAGGCCACTAAGGTGTCTGCTGACGGAGAGCAGGTGGAGGATGATGCTGACAGGATTCATAAACGAGCTGAAGACCTGGAGCAGTTCATCAAGGACACACTGCTAGGAGCTAAAGGTAGCAGAAATAAGCACCACCTTTCTTCCATTAGCCGCCTCCAAATACCATCAATAGGTGCAGTAGTTTAATTTAATATATCTTATCATTTTATTATGTTTTATCAAATGTAAAGGAACCTGCTTAGGAAATGTGGGTTATTACATCACAGGAAAATTGCATGTAGCAATAAAAAAAAAAAAAGATAAAAGAATAATAAAATAATGATACATGCCATCTTAAAATTGGTATTTTTAAAAAAAAGGTGCAGGATCTTTCAGAAAAATAACATAGATGAACTGAATATCATTTGAAATAACAAAAATCCAACCTCTTCCTACATTGTGGTACTACAGCCATTTTTGCATACTCTTGCTCAAAACAGAAATAACAAAAGCAGCTTATTAGTTACTTGGTAGCTTGATAATGACAAACTGGTTCATAGGCCAGCTGCCAGCACTTGGTGCCAGCTGCTTGTGCAAACTGTTGAATGAACAAGCGTGGCAGATCCAGCAGGCTGCAGCATCACTAACTGTGGTGATAAAATGTCACCCACCATGATAACCGTATGAAATGACTCATTTTACTTTATTTTGTTTTGCAGCTAGTTAGAAAGTACTTATGTCAGTGTTTTGGCAGGATGTTTTTTTTTGTTGCACACAAAATATGTTATGAAATGTAGCCTACTCAAGTATTGCTTATTGGCGGAACTACTTAATGAAGTGAATAGATCTTTTAGTGAAGCTGTAGTTTGTTCTTGTCAGCAAATGTAGCTTTAACTTTAACATGTTTCATAAGTGGAAACTTCTAAGCGACTTTTTGCCCCACTAAATATTCTTTTATCACCAGCTAGTTGTGGATGGTGTGTGTCTGTCTGCTGTGCTACTTAGTAGTTTTAGCTTTTTGTTGAACATAACATCAACTGGATGTGAATGGAAACAGCAAGTTTGCAAACCACAATATGAAAATAAGCTTTGATATTTCTCAAAAAAAAAACACCACATGCACAAACATCCTATTTAGACCTTCATTCTTTCTGTGTTCCATTTCAACAATCATTGTTTTAGCCATTAATTATAATCACTCAACCAAAGGGTGAGTTAACTAACATGGCTATTTAAAAAAAAAAAAAAAAAAAGTGACTGTTTTGAGATGTAAACAGATCTTTAAAAAAAATCCTGTGGGACTCATAAAATATTATGTATGTGTTAAATTTCAACTTCTGTAAAATATTGATATATTCAAATAAACCAAAGTATCAGTGTTAAACTGTACTTATATTGACAACTCATCCTCTTATCTTACACACTACTGGTGTGTAAAATTGGTCATTGAACCGGCAAATTGTAATATCCGCATTTTGAATAATAAATATCAACACCAAACTTTCTGCAGTATTTTGTTTTCAAGACTGCAGCAAGTTGTAGCTGTAATTACTGAGAAAATCAAACTGTAGACATAGAAGCAACCAGAAAAGGCATTATTCATGCGTCAAATATAACCTTACCCTTTTTACTTTTAAGCTCTATTATATATTTTTTGCAACCATTACAATAATCACACCTTCTTTGTTTTTTATTGATAAAGTTACACTTTGCTCACAGACTCTGTACTCCATCTCTTCTTTATTTTTAAATGTACCTCTCTCATGTATCAGGGAACAAATCAGGAGTTGCACATCTGATTGAGATTTGAGCTTATTGTCATATATTGTCAAACTCTAACAACAGAACTAAAGAAGCCGTCAGACGGAAAGAGAATTTTTCCCTTGAGTTGATCGGTTAATAACATTTATCTTAATTTGTTCTACACAGCACACATTTTTGCAGATTGCTCATCTTGAAGACTTTACCTCTTTTGGGTACAGTTTTTATACCAAGTTATGTTTCTAACTTATCAGTTAAACTTAACTGCAATAAGTTCTTCCAAGTTTAGTACCGCTTACTTTTCCAGCTCGTCGTTGCCCCCTTTCTTGTTATTTCAAGCATTGTTACTGGCATCAAATTCAAGAACTAATAGTAAATTATTAAGTGTCTCATATCATTTGATTTACAGCATCCCAACATTTTTTCCACAAACTCTGTAATTTGGTGTCAGATATAACTTATGTAAACTTATGTAAACTCCAGTTACACATTGATTTCAGTCTTTAAGTTAGCAATGGAAAGCGCCGACTTTAGACTTGGCAGGTATGAAACACACTTTAAAAAGACTATTTAGTGGGAGCTTTTTTTCTTTCTCACACAATGATGTTGCAAACAAATGTGGTCGTATGAAAAAAAAAACAGTTCAAATAATTTATTTTGATTGCTGTTATGAATATTTTATAACTTCAGGGAAGCAAAGAAAGTTACCAAACCAACACATTTGGGCTGGCTGTGATCAAACTGTCCTCTCGTTGTTGTTGCTCCAAGCTCTCTGGCCCTCTGCCCAATCACAGTGTGATTATAGTGTGTGTGTGGGTGTGTGTGTGTGCGTGTGTGTGTGCCTGCGTATGTTTCTGAGAGAGGAAAAAAACAGAGACTGTGTCCTGGCTCACTGGATGATTGAGAGTAGCAATTAGAGTCTTAATTAGTGGCTATCACACATTCACATACACACCAGATACACACTGATGGCAGCATGCACATATTCATACAACTGTGCACACAAATACACACTGTTTTTATCTGTGTGTGCATGTCCATGTGCTTGTGTTTACTAGATGCATAATATGATTTCATCCACGTTTTAAGTGCTTAATTGCTTTTTAAATCCCACTATGTAATTATATGGCTGTGACACACACTTACACACAGATACAGTAACACCGACTGGTACACAGTATGCACATACATACACACATGCATTACAGCTGTTCATTAACATGATGACTTTACTTGTGTCTTGCTCTAATCACTTCATGTTTACATTTCAAATGAGAGAAACTGCTGCCTCGACACACACCCCTGCAAACATCCACACATTTACTGTCAGATTTCAGCTTGCTGTAATCACATCAAGTTTACGTTTAGTCACTGCAGACATCACACACAAACAGCCTGGCACATCAAACACACATTACAGGAATAAATATGCACAGTTTTCCCTCTTATGTTTTCCTTTTGCAGAAATGGATACACATGCATGCTCCTCATCAAGTCTCAGCAGTTTGGGTATTATTCAGGAGAGCCTCAGAGGGTTTTAGTCGAGTTTTGTCACTGATTAGCTTGAAATCTTAGGACTTTTTCATATAATTTAATTTTTTAAAAGAAGGGCAAGCACTCAGCTGTTAAAATCATTGGTTTTAAGAAGTGCGACATAAGATTACCTGTGATTGTGTGTCTGACTCTGTGTAAGTCTGTGTTTAAATGACCAAAGAGCATTTAAGATTTCCTTTTTTTGAGCCAGTAAGATGACTGTTTCAAACTGTACACTTTTGGAAAGACCAGACGCTGCATACAGTGTGTTTCAGAGTTCAAATGGCTTGTTACCTCCACCAAGGAGGTTATGTTTTTACCGGCGTTTATCTGTTTGTGTTCAAGATAACTCAAAAAGTTATAAAATTCATAAAGTTCATAAAATTATTGGAGGAGTTGGAAATGTGAAAAGGAAGGACTGATTTAATTTTGGTGGTAATCCGGATCAGTTTGGATCCAGGAATTTTTTTTTTTTTTTTTTTTTTTTTTTTACATTGTGCTTGGCGCAGGTTTGTGCTCTCTGAATGCTTTCAAGTTTTATTCTGTGGTCACTAAAAATGCTTTTTCCATATGTTATTAATATCTGTTTTGCAGTCGTGGGAGAGTACACGTCAGCCAATTTTTGATTTTTTTTCCCCAGATATCAATGTAAACATTATGAAATGGATTTGCTTTGTCAGTATTTGACTGTAAAATAACATGACTATGAAGCCACAATTCTGATTTATAATCAGTGCTATAACAACTGCCGTTGACTTTTGTTAATTGAAGCAACATATGCAACATAATGTGAGCTAATTATGACTAAAACATGTCAATAGTTTTAGCATTAGATTAGTGTGATTTTATTGGTAGAAAAACACAATAGATGATGTGAAAATACAAAATTTAGGTTTTCTGGTTTCATTGTTGTAAATTGACCGTGCAGCACTTTTCTGGTCATATGTTGACTACTCAAAGCACTTGTACACTACATGTTACATTTAGACACACACCCATAATCTATTATTTACTAAGTGCTGTTTCTTTCTATGACAGACTCATCAGGAGACACTTTGGCATGTAGTCAGGGGAATCCTAAAATGTATGAAAAATGTGTGTATATATATATATATATATATATATATATATATATATACACACACACACTGGTCAAATATTGAAGAGAACACTAAAGTAACACATTGTGGATCTGAATGAATGAAATATTTTTATGAAATACTTTTTTCTTTCCATAGTTATATGTGCTGACAACAAAATCACAAAACAATCCTCAATGAAAACAAATGTATCACCCCATGGAGGTCTGGATTTGGAGTTAAACTCAGTATGAAAGTGGAGAAACACACTACAGGTTGATCCAACTTTGATGTAATGTCCTTTAAACAAGTCAAAATGAGGCTCAGTAGTGTGTGTGGCCTCTGTGTGCCTGTATGACCTCCCTACAACACCTGGGCATGCTCCTGATGAGGCGGCGGATGTTCTCCTGAGGGATCTCCTCCCAGACCTGGACTAAAGCATCTGCCAACTCCTGGACAGTCTGTGGTGCCAGTGGCTAATTTGCCAATCTTAGTGTTCTCTGGCAAATGCCAAACATCCTGCGCAGTGTTGGGCTGTAAGCACAACCCCCATCTGTGGACGTCAGGCCCTCCGTAGACTCGTCTCATGCTTCCACTCAAGTGAAAGCACCGCCAGCATTCAATAGTGACCAAAACATCAGCCAGAAAGCATCGGAACTGAGAAGTGGTCTGTGGTCACCACCTGCAGAACCAATCCTTTACTGGGTGTGTCTTGCCAGTTGCCGATAATTTCCACCTGTTGTCTATTCCATTTGTACAACAGCATGTAGAATTGATTGTCAATCAGTGTTGCTTCCTAAGTGGACAGTTTGATTTCACAGAAGTGCGGTTGACTTGGAGTTACATTGGGTTGTTTTGGTGTTCCCTTTATTTTTTGAGCAGTGTTTATATAAGTGTCTATATAAGCGGATAAGCAGATGAAGTGTTAAAATTTATATATGTATGTATGTATGTATGTATGTATGTGTATATATATATATATATATATATATATATATATATATATATATATATATATATATATAATACACACACACGTGTGTGTGTGTTCTCAGAAAGTCGAGAATTCAAGTTGTTTAGATGAAAGCTAAAGGACAAAGTCATCTGAATGCATCTAAAGCCACAAATACATTTACAAAGTTTTTGCTGATACTATTTCTAGGTCTCGGAGGAAATCCAAAGAAATTGAAGAAGAATTTTGTAACCCATGTATGAATCCAACTTCATGAGCGGAATCTGTTCATCTGGGTATAATCACACCGGTTTCTCTGCGTCTGTGCTCCCAGACCTCCAATCCAAGGCTGCCGAGTTGAACCAGACCCTCTCGCGGAGAGATGGAACTCCAGACAAAAGCCTGAGCAAGATGAAGGACGAGATCCAGGCCATGCTAGCCGAGATGAGGAAACGACATCTGGGAGGGCAGAAAATCATTGCAGAGGAGGAAGAGAAGTATGTAAACACACAAAAACGCACACACACAGCAGAGGTCATGCATCTCTCTCCCACACACAACAAAAACAGACTTGAAGAAAACTTGGTAAACAGACTCATCTTTGTTTGAGATGTATGAGTGTCCAGATGCCATTGATGTTCATTTTTTAACACAGCAAAAAATCCTGCATCTATGCAATCCTGCATCTATGCCCTTTTCTTTTTTTTATTTGTATTTTCTAAAGGGTCATTGGATTTTAGATTCTGTTTACAGAAATGGCCAGAACTCCCACTCTTGTCTTGCTTGTACGACGTCTCATTTTTTTGTCCTACATGTTGTTTCGTTTCCTAACTTGCATTTCTTGTATCCTGCTGGGACTTTTTCCCACTTGTCAATGCTCTAGCCTGTTGATGTGTGGGGCATTTCCTTTCTGCATGTTTTATAATAACTTGAATAACAGAAGAGTGAAACAAAAGTAGACAAACTTAACAGACGTTCCTCTAAAAGAGTCACATATTTAAAAGAAGAGACTAAAAACATCAGCACATCATTGTCAGTTTAAATCTACGACTCAGAAAAGTCTGTTGTAGTAGCTTTTATTCATTATTGCCAAATAATTGAGTGAATGAATGAATGAATAGAGCGATGTCAGATTCTGCCTAATTATTTTAACATCACAACAGTCAGGAGAAGCTGCAAAATGGACCTCTTTTAATTTTAAGGAATGCTTTTCAGTCAAAGAGGGAAAAAAAGGTTAAACTGCAAAATCTTAAGTCTTTTGAATGCACTTGCTTTGATTTCCTGATGTCTGACTTTTTGCTGGTACTCGAATCATCAGACATCTGATTGCTGCATATCCTAAAGCAATGATTCTTTTGATGTTTTAACAAAGCGTTTCTCACTTTGTCGTTCTCATTAACTTTCTCTCTCAAGGCACTTAGTTAAAGTTGTTAATCTGCCCCCTCACCCCCTTTATTTCTGTCCCTTTCTGTCTCTTTCAGCAGTAAATGTTGACAAGGTCCACGAGTTAATTAAAAACATCACCGTGGGGGCAGAAATAGAGAGGCATGAAGATAAAAAGAACATGTAGTGAGACTGAAGAATATGGAGGGAGAAGAGAACAGCTGACAAATGGGCAGATAGAATGAGAGAAATGAAGACAAAGAGAAACTGCAACAGCCTCTGAATGACTTGGCTGTCAGCCTGTTGTTGATTATTTGACTTAACCCCCCAGGGGGAGATTTCAGCCAGTGCAGCAAAGAAAAACAAACAGGCAAATACAAATGAATGCTATAATAAAATAAGCAAAGCCAGCAGATTTTTGTCATAATTTTTACTTTAAAAAACAAAAACATCTACAGTATGTCATTTACTGCCAGTATGTTATTGCTTATTTGAGAATTTATTCACACAAAGCACCATATTGCTGTCTAATGTCATTTTCTAACAGTCAAATCGGTAGCTGGAAAATCTCCTCTTATTTCCCTCAACTCTGATCTTGCTTGGGTTCAGTAAAATGTTTTGTATCCAATCATTACTTTTCATGTATCCCAAAACTTTGTTAAATTATCCTCCAAGTTACTTTACCTGGATGACATGATCTTTGTTGCATTAATTAATGCTGTTAAAGAAAAAAAAAAAGACCCATTAAGAGGCCTATTGATTAAAAATGTTTATTAAAATGTTTTAAATTCCAAACACAGGAGGTTCACTAAAGTGTATGTGAGAGCAAAGCTATGATGACGATATTTGCAGTCAACAGAGTTGATTTAAAATTCTTAATAGACCACATGTATTGACAGTCAGAAGTCATTGTGATTTATGCAGTTGGAATCATGACCTGGTCTGATTAAAAAAAAAAGTGAAATCATTTCACTGCCAGGTTTACTGTTGAGCACACCCTGTAGACCAAAACAAAGTGTCATGAGCAACACCCCCGCCCAGCATACATCTTACCACTATGCTTCTCGTCTGCAAAAGAACATGCCAAGTGCAAATGCACTGACCAAAACACCATCACCATTCTGTGGAACAGGTGGAAGTAACTTAAAAACGTTTATGTTGTTACTTACAGTAGAAGAAAAACTCTGAATCAAACTGCTGCGCTCTTCACTTTGGAAATACAAGGTCTTGTCTCTTTCTCTCTGGTTGGTTCTAAAAAGGCTTTTTATTTTAACAGTGACCAGGAACACACACAAACAATGTACATACTTGCAGAGATTGTCTATAGTGACAGACATCTAACTCTAACACAAAATCAGTGTTAATCCGGTTTTGTTCTTTTCTTTAGCCAACAACTTCTTTGCCAATAAGCATTGTTTCTTTAGAGGTAAACTCGAATCCTGGTTAACTTCAGATTAACGTTTTGTTCTGTTCTTTCACTCTCACTTCGAAAATACAAAAGCTTATTGCTTGCTTTCAAAACCTTTGATAGGAAGAGAGAACTGCAAAAGGAGAGAGGAAAACTCACATGAATACACATAAACACAGCCAGGCTGGTAAACATAGAATTGGAGATCAACACAGAGACGGAGTGTGACATCCTGTTTTACACCAGCTGAAAATACACCTCTTGTTCTACACATAGTGATGTCTTTAAATGATCCATTTCAGCTCATTGCCACTTTAAGGCATGTCCTCTAAGACCTTATAATTGTTACCTCCACAATTGCTACTATAATGCACTAGCTGAGTCTGTCATTAGCTTTAGCTGGTTATTAACACTTCAGCATTAGAAATGCAGAAAAAGGGAAAAATATAAATATGTTTTAGGATACCCAAAGTCTGGCAAACTGCAGAAAATAGACCGCCACACCCAAACCAATGGTTATAACCTATTCTATCTACTAGAGGTTGCTTTATTGATGCTGTTGTATTATGAACAGCAACGTAAGTGGTTAGTCTTATTAAACTTTCTTACAGTGGATATTTGCCATTTTTCATAGCTAACAAATTAACTAACAAGAAATGGTAAAAATGGTAAAAAGCCTATACATTACCACTAACAGAACTGTTTCTCAGTTCTGTCTCCACTAAATCAATTGCCTGTGGATTGTGTCTCATGGTCTACTGCTGCCTTCTGGCATGCCACATAACTAAAGGGTTGAAAGCAACTCTAAAATTTTAATTTCACCTCAATTCTCTTAAACAGACTGTTTCTGAGCATATATTTATGTCCACAGAAACGTTAAAACCTCTCTGTCCCATTAGATTTGTATCACGCCCTGCAGGATACCAATCCCAGGTCAGACCTCCACCACCCATGTGTTGTTTTTTTTGTTTTTTTTGTTCCCTTAACAATTCCAATATGCTATTGTTGAAATACCACATCTTTTTCATCCTTTATACCTTGTTTTATCTTTTTTTTTAATTATTATTATTATTTTCTCTTCAAGCCTAGTACTCTCTAAATTAAATTTATTCATTCAGTTTTTGGTCAGTGAAGTCCTCCCCACGTCTCACACCAAACATCTTGTTCCTTAGTGACGGCTAAGATTATGTTGTTTAAGGAAATATTTTTTTGTTTGTTTTGAAGAAATAATGATCACAGTTTTAAAGTGTGTGTGTGTGTGTGTGTGAGACATCTTGCTTTAACCACCTCCCACCCCCAACCAAACACAAATGTGCATTATATGGATATTTACAATATTTTGCAATGCTGCAATTTATATTTTACTCAACCGAAGGGACCAGTAGAAAGAAGAATGCAGTTTTATGGAGTAACTTCTGTCATTTCTCTCACCACATGTTGGTATGACTCTGCCTTTGTCTCCTCTGTTCATTGTGGTATTCATATACTGTTTATTTCACTTTGCTGTAAATGTAAATAAATAACCTATTGGTTTCTCCTTCCAGTCTAGCAGAGGATCTCTATCAGAAAGTCAAAAAATTGTTTGGTGAGCCTCATCAGGCCACAGAAGACCTAAAAGCAGAGGTAAGGATAACCTCGTCCTTGTCTTCTTTTCTTCATAGAATAACTATAACTGATTCAATTTAACATGATATCTTCCTGTTGACTTTCCAAGATAAACAACAAACTCTCAGACCATGAAAGGAAGCTCCAGGAGGCCCAGGATCTACTGAATTCAGCTCAGGGAAAAATGAGAGAAGCTGGATCACTGACAGAACAAAACCAAGCAAACCTAACAGCTCTGGAGGTGCATGCACTGAGTGGTTCACTTGTCAAACTTTGTTTTAAAGTGATCATAAACAGAGGTATACATCTTTGTTTATTTCCACGTTGACTAGCATGCAGGGTTCTCATTCATGAGACACACGCCACATGCAGTGTTTCACTTAGGACAATGCCTAAAAAGTGACGCCTCACACTAACATGAAACCACACAGCCAATCAAGAAAGGATCGTTGCATCCAGATGGGACGTTAATCATTCTGGTTGGTGTTGCATCCTTTCAGAGGAGGTGTGTCACCTTCAGTAAGCTGGCCTGCCAGTATATCACACACCCCAGCAGTGTAAGCCCCACAATGCACTGTGTCAACTAGCCTCCTTGCTAGTTACAGGTAGCTAGCAGTCGTACAGCATTTATGATGCTCACTACAGTTTTCTGCACCGAGTGCCTCAGAGATCCATGCCCTGCTATATTTTGCTGTGACTCAGAGTTGGTTCTTTGTTAGTCTACTGAAAACTATCATGTTATTCCCCACCCTTTTTTCTTTTCCTTTTTTTTTAAACTAATTCTGCTACATACGATTCACTGTTGTCTTGTCATTAGTTATAGCTTCCTTCCACTTAACTGGCTGGAAATAATCCTTTAGAAGGCCATATGATAATACCCTCAACACAACTTTTACGCCTCTGCTTATATTCAGATTAACAAACATTTTCCAGCCGTAGGTGTAAGAAAATTATATGACAGTCAGTCATAATGCTAATTAACTGAATATAGCTGCGGTTATAATAAGCAGTGTGTAATGGAGTGCATTTCTTCTGATTGTACACACACAAAAAATGTTGATTTACTGAAATAACAAGGTTGTGAATTTATTTTAGTCATGTAGATGCAATCTCGCCTTCAGTAAACTTCAGACTTTTGAATATTATTTTCCTTTTAAGCCCTTTTGCCTGTGGTTCATTTATATGTACATAAAGCTCAGGGGCCAAATCGATAGCCACCACAAATAAAACAAGCTTTTATCAGAAAAAATGATTATACATTTCCTTGAGGAAATATTTGAGAGTAATCTCTCCAACACACACATGCAGCATATTCGGTCTCTCTTTGTGCCCCTGCCCATGTCCATGACATCTATGTCTTCATAAAGAAAAGCTTT
Source organism: Telmatherina bonti (assembly GCF_933228915.1). Classification (NCBI taxonomy): domain Eukaryota; kingdom Metazoa; phylum Chordata; class Actinopteri; order Atheriniformes; family Telmatherinidae; genus Telmatherina; species Telmatherina bonti. The sequence continues at coordinate 16,042,699 of NC_136614.1, read as the reverse complement.
TAAGAGAATACACACTCACACCTGGTCATATTGAGGTTTTTTTTTTCTTATTGATAAAATTTTTAAGTCAGTGTTTCTAGTGTCCTTACGGTGCTTTTATCATTTTCAATACATGGATCACCTTGTACCATGAACAGGTCTTTGCAATAAGTCTGTAGAGAAAAAATTCTCCATGATTGAACTTTGATTATACAATTTTAACATCCTGTATAAGCCTTCAAATCCACACAGACACATTCACGCTTAATATTTGAAAATAAAATTCACTAACTAAGCTTTAGGGCTCCATCATTACTACAAAATCGACGATTTTTAGCCTGTTTTTTTTTTTAATTATCAAAACGAAGATTTTAAAAAAAAAACCTTGTTGTTGTTGCTGTGAGGGAAAATGAGCCTTGAATATGATGTTGCTCTGCTCTGTCACAGTTATGTTTGTCCATGTTTGTTTTCTTGTAGAGGAAACATTCTGGAGTTCATGCAGTGAAAAAAGAAATGCAGAAGACTCTCGATGAAGGAGAGAACTTGCTTGAGGAGGCAAATCAGCTGTCTGACACGATCAACAAGGGGATTGAGGTACTTGCATCATCACTGAAACTCTAGAACTTTTCTTAAGCTTTGTCAAGTCATGCTTACTCTGCCTGAAGTCATTTTGTTGTCAAACAAATGAATTAAAATACTTTACTGATCTCAGAGGGAATTATAAAAGGAGGAAATTAGAGTTCACAGTTAAAAACTATGAAATAATAAATGTTAGAGAACTTGTTAAAAAGAAAAGTGATCTAAAAATTCAGAAATAGTTTGAATACAAAGTTCCTCTGCTGTTTACAGGACTTGGAGGAGATGGGGAAAGAGCTCATTCCGCTTCATGGCCAGCTGGATGATAAAGTCCGTCACCTTGCTAAAGGCTTGAGTGATGGTAGTTTGGCTAATCTTGTGCATGACGCAGAGGAACATGCCAAACAACTGAATGATTCTGCAGCCATTTTAGATGGGTAAATAGTCTGTGAACATATCCCAGTTATGTTTCCACCTAGAGTGCTGGTTTGGATACCAGGTTCCCTGCACAGTCTTACAGGAAACTAAATTAGTTTTGATGAGTTTCACATGTCTGGATGAGTGTGAAAAACCATATGTTTCAACACATTTCAGTTTTAAAATAGATAACATTTAGGATTTCTTAAAAAGTTAATGGATCCAAGGGACATTAAGCTTTTCACATGGATTAAATTATCATAAATAAGATGGTGACACCAGAAGTCTTCAGAAACATATTTTCATTTAAAATTTTTGAAGCTTATATATTATTTTTAATACTTTTTTTTTTTTTTACTTGAATTTCTGAGACTCTGCACAGCCTATGGCTGGAATGCAAGTATAAGCTTGCCTTTAAAATAATAGTTTTATGGTCCAGTTAGTTATCTTTCCATATTTAAAAGTGTCCTCGAATAAGACACTCCATATCAAGCAGAAGGCAAAGTTTATTTTTACTTAGTTCTGAAAATTATTGATAAAAAATATAAAAAAGGTTAAATTCCCAGTAGTTATTCAAATAACCCGAGACTGAAAAAAAGTGATTATATTATATTTTAGTGAAATAGAAAATTGATTTTAATCTAAATTTAGTTTTAGAGTTACACGAAATGCTCAATTGCAGTAAATGGTAGTTTATGAGGGACATAAACTACATTAGCAGATCTTTTGTTGTCTCCCAGCTTGCTGCAGGATTCTGTCTACAACTATAATATACACATTGTAATTGTGTGGCGTAACATCAGGATTTTTAACCCATTCAGTAATATTTTAAGCATTTAATGTGTCCCAAGGGGTCTGAAAACAACAACAACAAATTTTAACTGAAAAACCTTGAAACTGGAGTCTGGAAAAAAAAAAAAGTGGAATTTTGAAATGGAAAATGTTTAGAAAGTCTGGTTCTTATTCATGTTTATTGGAAAGAATTGCGTGTCGATTTTTTTCCCCCTCCTAATTGTTTAAAAGGTATAAACATTTTAAAACAGTTTATGAAATGTTTAAAGCATGTGATATACATACTGAATTTTACAAGACAAATAACTTGTATTTAAAGAACAAAAACTGCTGTAAAACTAGTAATTATGAGCAGTAATGTTTGATGGCATTGAGGGCTGGGCTTTCATGACACTTCCAGCTTTAGTTAGCAAAAACGGTTCAAACCACAGTAGTTAATACTTTTTGAAATACTTCAATTATGTCCTCTGGGAGAAGACCTCAGGGAAGACCCAGGACACGCTGGAGGGATTCTATGTCTCAGGAGGTCTGGGTTTTCCAAACTAAGCAGCTACCCTTGTAAACCGACCCCAGATAAGCAGAAGAAAATAAATGAATGGATCTGTTATGGATTGCTTTGGGTTTTTTTTTTTTTGTTTAAACAAAGTTAATCAATGAAAGTATCTATATGTCCCCTCTCCTTTATTCTTCCAGAATTTTGGCCGAAGCTAAAAACCTATCCTTTAATGCAACAGCTGCATTCAATGCTTACAGTAACATTAAAGCCAATGTTGATGCTGCGGAAAAAGAGGCAAAGGCAGCCAAACAGAGGGCAAGTGAGGCACTGGCGCTGGTAAGAATACAGATACATACAATCTGAACATGGTAAAGATATCTCATTTTCCATGTTTGACACTTCTGCAATCATATTGTTGGCAGAAAATACTTGCTGTGAAAATATTAAATGGATATAGAGTATATTCATGCTAGGTGTAATCCAGCTCTGATACAGATGCAGCGTACACACAGCACTAAGCACAAGCACTTCAGCCATCCACACCATGAAAGTGTACTCTCAGTACAAAAGATAGTGTGTGTCTCTTGTATGCAGGAGCAGTAATGTAAGCTTGTGCTCTCCTTTAGTCATGGCTGAGAGATCAAAGCGCTTCTCAGTTCCTCTGCTTTCTTCTCTTTTTCTCCTCTGCTCCTTGCATTACACAAATGTGACAGCACGCACCTGGAATCTTAGTTTCCTTCCTGTTCTTACACTTTTTTTTTTCTCTGTCACACTTTTACATTTTAATTTACCCTCAATTTGACCTTTTTTCAATTTGTTTACATTTTTGTTTTCCTCTTTACATTTGTACTCAGTTAAGTTTCCTCACTTTATCATTCTGAAACCTTAGTTTGTCCTTCTCAATCAATTATTCTCCTTTCTTTTCCCTTGATTATTTGTCTTTGTTGGTCTATAATTTAATTTGGGAAATAAACCAAGTACCTCGATTATGATTATGTTTAGGCAACGATAGCTAACTGGACTGTTAACACAATGTTTAGACAATGAAATAAATCTAAAAAGTAACCTTGACATTAAATGTCAAAAAAGTAAAAGTCAGTTTAATCACTCAGGATTGTTTAGAAATGCAACGTGGCAACTGTCTAATGTTGCAAAAGTTCCATACCATATGCTTACTACTTGCTATGAGATCCAAATTTATTGGATGACATTTTTAATGATATTTTTAGTTTTAAATTAATAATGTAATCACAGACTGTGTGATAATATATACCTTATGTTGTTATTTTTTGACACCTTATCCTGATCTAGGCTTTAGGTCCAGATGTTCCAGTAAAGGAAGCTGCTCAAAATGCCCTGCAGAAGAGTCAAATGCTGCTGAACAAGGCCAAACAACTTCAAGACTATATTCAAGGTGAAGTAAATGCATAGAGACTTGTTTAAAAAATGTACACACATATATTATATATATATAAATAAAAAGACAGCAAGTTATTTGAAACCCATACAATCAACAATGAAGCTGCCACAAAGATAAACATTAAAGACACATTAAAGACTTTTTGTTGTTCTTTTCTCAGTAACTCTTCCCCTGTCGATGGCTAATTCAGCATCATACTTGTACTTTGATCCCTGCACAAACACACCTGACTCAAATCACTGAGTCATTGTGTAGAACTTGATAAGCTGTTGGATCCATTTAATCTGAGTAAAGTGTGTAGAAGCGAGTTGCATTGATAACCTGCAGGACTGTGGCCCTTGTGGGACTGAGTTAAACAGACTTGACATGCTATATCGATACAACATCAGTTGTAGCTAGAAAGTCAAAAGCAGCGCAACTATAAAAAAAAATAAATAAATAAATCTTTTTTTGAACTGATATTTGTTAATTTTTTATTGGTTTTATTAATGTAGAAACATTTTGCAGGTATATTTTAGTTTAATCAGTATTTTAGGTTTGTTCTTTTAATGTAGGAGTTTGTCCTCCGACTGTTTGCTGTCAATCACTCTCAACCAGTCAGTACACGAAGGAGACTTTGCTTAGCAACAAATCAAACCATCTTTATTTACATTGTGTGTTGTTGTGTGAGTAGAGAATGCCGACACTGTGGCTGGGCTGAAGGGCAGACTCAAAGCAGCAAAAGACAAAACCAAAGACCTTTTCAAAGCTGTTAATGGAACCATGGAAACGCTCCGTGCCATTCCCAATGGTATGACTACACAACTACACCATTGTGTTTTATGCATTGTGTGAGTAGGTCACAAATACACACTTGATGAAAAGATAAAGACTGAATAAATCAATATCAGTCAACAAATAGAGGTCTTTTGCACTGCAGTGATGATGATGAAAGTGCAGGACCAAGGTGAAACATCTAAAATTAACAGACTTTAATTTCAAGTTTAATCCCAGTTTGAAGTAAAAAGAAAAAAAATCAGTGTGTGTCAGCATTGTGAATACCATTACAAATATACAGGAAGGCTGTCTAATGCTAAACTTGGTTAGTATCTTGGATTCATTTCCAGTCTGCTGCACTGTGGTTCAGATATTACCTGCAAACATTCATTTCATCTGGCCATTAATTATTTAAATAGTTTGCATGCAAATACCTGACATTTTAGAAGTTGTAGTAAAGCTTTCAATTCCAAATTAAACCATTTGAACTTAAATTACAGCGGCGAAATCTTTAAATGTGCCAAATCTGCACGGTGCAAAGAAATCTGAAAGATTTCATTTAGTTCTTCTGATATCAGAAATATTGAATACCAGGAACTGGTAGACGTTGAACACCATGAAATGTAGATAATGAATAAAATCTGAGTATAAATTAAATAGAAATTCTTCTCTTTTAAAACAGATACAGCAGCTAAGCTGGCAGCTACGAAGGCGGTAGCAGCTGATGCCAACGCCACAGCTACAGATGTCCTTGAACGCCTTGAAGAGTTGAATTTGCGCCTCGGAGGTCTGCAGCGCAACTACAGCGAGCTGGAGGACACTGTCAAAGCAGCCAATCAGATGATCCAGGACCCAGAGAAAAACAGTAAAGTGCTCTTCTATTGAGTAACTGCATTACCTTGTTATAGAAAAGTAAACAGAGAAGGAACCTCTCATCACTTTTTTTTCATGTGTTATTTAATATAAATACAAGCTTCCTTTTTAACGAGATAAATCCTTTTCTGTGATAACTAATTACATTTTAAATTAGGTTTTAACACCACTTTATTAGCAGTTGCTCACTAAATCTTGTGACAAAAGGACTTTTTTTTTTTTAAATGATGTAGTAAAAACACCTGGTTCTTTGTTAATTCTCAGTCTTGGGAGATTTGAAGTTTCTGTTTCAGAGCCACTTAGATTATTGAATTCTGTTGAATTGTGATATTTTTCTCTCTTTGTCTCTCTCTTTTTCCAACCCCGCAGCAATCAGTATGTATATTTCACTTACTTTAATTTGAGCCTCTATTGATGGAAGTGGTGCACCAGTACCACATAGTTCTCACATTATTTCTGTAGCAGCACAGATTTCTAGTCAATTGTTTTTTATTTTCTATTTTTTTAAAGACATTTTAAATCACATTTTTAACACCACATCACCAACATCACTGTGTTAATGTGGTGTACTAGGATTAATTGATGCCATGTATGTAAGTGTAAACTGATTTTGGGAACGGTATTGGTGCACCATACACTAATCTTATCTTTTCTATCTGTAAAGTAAGCAAGCTGCTTCTAATAATGCCTCTGTTCGGCATGAGCATGAGAGCTCTACACATTGCAAAGCATCGAAACTTCTCTTTAAATTCCATTTTCTAATGTTTCTGTCTCTTTTTTCAGTTTCTAGCATATGAAGAATAGATGTAAATGAAAGTAAAGCAGTCCTGTTTGAAAGCTCAGCTACACTAATTGTTTGGCTCTCGTCTCGCCAGCTTTCACTTCTTCTGTTTTCCTCTTCATTAAGTGATTTTTTTCTCCTTGCAAGCCTCCACTTTCTCTTAGCTTTGATATACCTTGAAGAATTATGATAATGATTACTATGCTATCCGGTGTATTTACCATACTTTACCTCTTTACCCTCAGTTCATGCTGCAGGAGCTAAAGTTAAGGATTTAGAGGATGAAGCCGACAGACTGTTGGAGAAACTCCAGCCGATCAAAAAGCTGGAAGACAATCTGAAGCGTAACATCTCACAAATCAAGGACCTGATCAACCAGGCCAGGAAACAAGCTAATTCAGTAAGTTGTCCAGATGCTTAAATGTTCAGCATCAGAACACTGCCCTGTTTCTACAGCTCTATAGTACATTAATTCAATTTAACTTTGAATTATTGTCTTGGCCTTTATTTACTTGTTTACATACACTGTTTAGTTTATTAAACTTGATCTGTTCCTTGCAGATGCAAATAACATTTTTTAAACAAGTGATTTAGTTCTTTCCCTACTAATATGTTATGAGATTATTTTTAAAAAAGACTGTTGCCTTGAAAGGCAAAGGAAGTTTATTTATATATTACATTTCATAAACAAGACAACACAATGTTTTACATAAAACTGTAAAAGCAGTACAGCAGGTTGCAGAAGAAGACAGAAAAAACTAAAATACCTGAGATAAAATTCATTTAATTTTTTATGTAAGTCTATCCAGGATCTTGTATGATGCCATATTATTATTAACCCTTGAACACTGAGTAGTGATTCAAAATCAATGTTGCATGGGTGAAAATCACCCAGCCTTAGTGTTCTAGCGTTAAAGTAAATCTCAGGATGACTGGTATTACAAAGCTGGTTGACTTTTTACTGGATTTTATCACTCTGACCACCTCTGCTGGAATCCCAGCTTGCTCTGAATGCAGGTTAAGCTTAATACAGCCAGTGGCACATCCGATGGAATCGAGACTGATTAACCTTCCTGATTTTCCTCAAGAATGCACCTGGAAAATCTGGTTTAATGACATACACAAACATAAACTGTTCTTTAAAGATGTGGCAGAATTATTGTTTGACTTATTAAACCATGAATCCACATAGTCAGCAGTTTTTGACATTTTTTCTGATGTGGGTGTATAATTGTGATTGGTGAAATGCCATCAACTCTGTACATTTACATTCCTGCGTGTATGTTCAGAATTAGAAAACTGGGGTTGACGTAACACCCTGATTAGCAGTTCAATTCCTCCTCTGGGTGAGATTTCCATTGCTACGGGTAGTTTCACAAATAACGTAAAGAAACCAGGGCTATGATCACCTGATTTATGGTTGACTCCTCCATCTGGAGGCACTTTGTGTTGTAGACTGTAGAAAAACAGTAAAGAGTTAGCAACTATCACTTACAGTCAGTGGGTGATTTAAAACTATTTACTCCCATTGTAACCTCTATTTGTCATGAAATTCTTTTTAAACATGTTTTCTTTTGTTTGTTTTCCTTCATTTCATAGATATTTTTTTAACGAAATGCACTTTTTTCAGTAAACTTTGCAGTATCACTCTGCAGTTCCAACTTCTTGTCCAAATATATTCACATCTGGTTCCAGAAAGACTAAAATAGTGACAGTTAAATCCTGAACTAGATTTTTTTAAATGACAGTTCACAAGCCAATTGGTTTCCCATCTCTCTGTATCTGTTTTTGGTTTTTTTTCCTTGCAGTTTATAATCTGTACCTAATTATTGAAAGTGAACGAGCCAAACAACTAGGAGGTTCAAGTCTAATTCATTTCACTGCATTCATCTTTTACAGGCAAACAACTTGTATATTTAGCGATAAATACAATGTGAAATGTATGATAAAAGTTCTCCATGTTAATTCTATTTTTTTTTTTTGTGTGTGTGTGTTATTTTACAGATCAAAGTGTCGGTGTCATCAGGCGGTGACTGTCTCCGTAGTTACCGCCCTGATATTAGAAAAGGAAGGTACAATACCATTGTCCTTCATGTTAAAACCACCACGCCTGACAACCTACTGTTCTACCTGGGATCTGCTAAATATGTACGTAGATGTTTTGCATGCAACACAAATAAATGTGAGTTCACACACTTCAGTTATGAATGTGGAAAAATATACTATGAAAAGGATAATACTGTAAATTTTTACACAAATATTTATATATTTACATCTAAATATTTTAATGAGTTACATTTCCTTCTTTCCAAATGGCCTCAATTCAGCCCGAAGAAAGAAGTAAATCTAATTTTGATACAAAAAAGTATCTCACTTTAAAAGTAGCTCATGCTAATAAAACCCTGATTGGAGTGAAACCAAAACAAAACACTTTATCATGTCTGTAAACACGGAGAGGTAATTTCACACAACCTCTACATCATGGAGGGGAGACGATCTCAGGAAAAATTGTAAAATTTCAATTGATTTATTTTTCCTTTAAGTTTCATGTTAATGTATTAATCATATTTAGTATAATGTTGAAGTGTTTTGTTTTGTGAAACATTTATCATACTTGCAAGGTACTGCATTTCAGCCCCTATTAAAATCTGCATGCACTGGAAAAGCACATGTTCATCCGTTACATTGTACATACAAATCAGTGCTAACACACAGCCTACACATATTCTCTGAGTGATTTGTCTAATATGAGAATAATTAATACATCTTGACACATACCCAGCAGCACATTTCTAAACACAGAACCCTCCTGTTTTAGGATACCAATGATGGTCGCAAAGTGTTTGTGTGTATGTGTTCGTATGTTAAAGAGAAGCAGCAATTAACAACAACTTTATGTAGCTCTCAGCTTCAGCCTGATTTCCCCTGAGAAAGCTTTGCTTTGCTTCATCTGACTGGGAAATCTTAAACGTGCTTGTATATGTGTGTGTCTCTGACTGATATTCTAATGCAGAATGAATAGCAATTCTGTGTGTGTGTGTGTATGTGTGTGTGCGCGAGTGCACGTGTCTTACATCTTAGTAATAGTGTGTTGTGCTAGATGAATAATAACGATGCTGCCCTGTGATCTGTGCTAATGAATAATCGCCTTCACCCTGGAGAGTCGAGAAGCGTGTGTGTGTGTGTGTGTGTGTGTGTGTGTGTGCGTGTGTGTGTGTGTGTGTGTGTGTGTCATTTGTGTCTTCAAATGTGACTCCTTGATAATCTCTAATTGTGCATAATTCTATATGAATAATAATGCTGTGTATGCACTTCAGACAGCATCCAGACAAGATGCTCACATGCTCTCTTTTTTCTGGTTTTTGACTCAGACATAAGTAACAAGATTGCTAATCAAAATAAAGTGGGATTGTGTGAAAATCCGCTTATGAGGACTGATGGAAAAAACCTCAGCCTTTGTCCCTCAGTGTAACATCACTTTACAATTCACTTTTCCCTGCATGAAAAATACTGCAGTTGTTTGTATGTGATAAGAGATATCGGACACCTTTTAATCATCATCTTGGTTGTCTGCCAGCAGTGTTACGTAGCTTCTCTGTTCTATTATTGGAGACACAAAGACAGTTTCATTACAGGAAGCTATGTAAATAAACACGACTAATTTGCATAGCAGGATTTCTTTCCAAATCCTCTCCTTCAAATCTGAGGCACACCTGTTGGGTAGAGGTGTGTTTAGTTCAGAAGTGTGTGCTTTGGTGTGAATAACTTGCCTGACTTAAACCTAAATCTGACCTTTTATGTCTGCAAAAACGATAACTGGAAGGAGATTTACACTGCACATTAATGTCAGACTGTAGGTGTGGAAACAGCTGGTATGAGCACCCTTGGATTAGTTGGGAAAGGCCATCCTTGATTTATCATTTCACATTTTTTATTACATGTTAAGCCAGTGGTTTTACAATGTCCAGGATTAAGGGCTCTGTGAAACTGAAATCCTCAAGTACCCACTTAGTTATTATATTTTCACAATGAATATTTTTGTTAATCTAATTCTAGTATTGTTATTGTTCCAAACATCTGTCAAGTGTTATACAGTTTGGATCGAAGGTAGATTTATTCCAGGTTTCCCCTGATGAAATGACGATTGCGCCTATGAGTTTGTGCGTAAATGGGTGAATTTGATATGTAATGTAAAATGCCATGAGTGGTCGGTACAACCTGAAAAGCGCTAGAAGTACAAGTCCATTTACCAATTACATTAATTTTTTTTTGCCTTTTACTTAATTCCATCAACACATCAGAGTAATTCTAAGCAAAAGGTTTTAAAGTTTCAACCTATTAGTCCCTCATAAAGTAATTCAAAAGATCAACTTATAAGCAAATTGACAAGGTCGAATAAATTGACCTTGTAGATTATCTGCACTTGCATATAAGAACATTATCTCACTAAACAACATAGGCAAAGAAAAAGAAAAAAAAAAAACTTTTCACAAATTTGGTTTAGTTTGTTGACATGATGGGGTTTAAGAAAACATTCTGCCCAAACAATTGTTTATGTGCACTTTACTTTTCCTGTTTCTCAGGTCGATTTCCTGGCCTTGGAGATGCGGAAGGGGAAAGTAAATTTCCTTTGGGATGTGGGCTCAGGTGTAGGAAGGGTTGAATATCCCCATCACACCATCCATGATGGGAATTGGCACCGGATCGAGGCATCTCGGTAAGAATTATATGCACATGCAGGTGTTGCTTTCTGGCACATATACTTGCTCTTTTGAGCATTGATGTTTGTTGTGTTCCAACGCCAAACAGGAATGTCTAATGTAAAGAAGACAACGAGAAGACAAAATCTGAGAAACATAAAGCCTGTTGTTATGTTTTTACTTTGACTGGCTGATTTTATATAATGTCTAAAATATTTTCTCATTTTTCCCCTCGTTCTGACCCTTATTTAACCACAACAACTGATAGTAACAACAAAGATAAACCAACAGCAACCAGAGGGCACCGTCTTACTCATGCGCGTAGAAAACACATTGTTTCACTTGGGAAATCTTGAGTTTGCAGCTGTGTCAGCCTGTAGCACATCATTACATAGATGTACTGTAATCCTTTTTCCCCTCCTGTCTCTATGTAAGCTGCAGTCGTTATATATACACCATTTGCAAAAAGTAGGTTTCTCACCTGTGCCATGCATTTTCCATCTGAGAGATTTCCCAAAGGTGTTTACGCACTGGATCACAGACTATCGGTCTTAAAAATGTCCCCCTGCACAACAAAGAAATGCTCTTTGTGGCTTGAAACAAACTCCAAGACAGGTAGTTAATTTCACTGCCTGACTCGGAGGTTCTCCAGGAACAAACTGGTTCCTTTCTGTGTTTCTATTGTCAATCTTTAACACCAAGACTTCATGAAAACCTAGACGTATTCAATCATAGAAACTATGTTCCAGGAAGAACAGAATGATAAACGGCATCAAACATAACACTCATGTTCACTCACTCCCCTGTTCTCCAACCCTAGCAATGGTCTGAATGGTACCATATCGGTATATCCTCTGGAAGGTCCTATGGCAGGCATGATGCCAACGTCGACCAGTGCCAACTCACCAGTTGCTTACACCATCTTGGATGTTGACCAGAACGCCTACCTGTTTGTAGGGGGAATACTCGGCACTGTCAAGGTATTTGTTTATCAAATACATCACAAAGCTTTCTGGTTCTTTTTGTTTGTTTGTTTTTAACTCCCTCTCGATGTTTTGTGCCATCCTAGAAAGCAGAAGCTGTGAGGACATCAACATTTACAGGCTGCATGGGAGAGACTTTCTTGGATGGGAAACCTATTGGACTATGGAACTACAGGGAGAGACAGGGAGACTGTAAGGGTTGTGTTGTCAGGTAAACACCAAATCTTCTCATTTTCTACATAATTTAAGTTTGTCCATTTATTTATTTTATTTTACCTCTTAAAATGTTTGTCCTACTATAGTTTTGGTATGTGAAGTTGTTACTCTCCATCTAGTCTTTTAGATTTTTTTTTTTCTTCAATGAAAGGAACAAAAAGCAAAATTGTGTCAACAGTTTGCTTTTGTGCACTGCGTATAGAACAAAACAAAGTTTGTCATGAGCCACATCTCCCTCTACCAACCACCCCCCCACACACTCACCTTGTTTTTGATCAAATGTGCAAACGGCAGACACACTAAACAAAACATCACCGTTTTGTGGACCATGTTTAAGCAACTTAAATGTTTATATTGTTGCTCGCTCCAAGTCAAATTTTAGCCCCTCTACCACTCACAGTGCTCTCTGCTTTGGACATACAAGGGATTCTGTAAATCAGGTTACGTTCCTTTCTTTTTTTTTTTACTTTTCCGACAGTGACCATCGTTTCTTTTTAGAGGTAATGTTGGATTCTGGTCGTCTTCAGTTGAACACTTTGTTTGGCTCTCTGCCATTTCCCTTTTCAGAAAATACACAAACAACATAAACACCAAACACGATCTTAAAAATGTATTATTTGTGTTCTTGCAGCCCTCAGCGTACTGAAGGCGAGGGGACGGTTCAGCTGGATGGCGAAGGCTACGCTGCAGTGGGAAGGCCCACAAGGTGGAACCCAAATGTTTCCACCATCACCTTCAAGTTCCGCACTTTCTCTTCTGATGCTTTGCTCATGTATCTCGCCACTGAAGATATGGTATGTGTCTAAACTCCACAACAGAGCGCATGAATACATTTTTTTGCTAAAAAAAATTGTCATATGATTCTCCAATATTATTATCAAACCAAAACTTTGGTCACTAAAAACATCAAATAAAAAACACCAGCATTCAGGATGTGCAGTTAAACTAAATAAAATTGGTTTCAAATTTGACTTTATCTTCTTCATTCTGTCAGAAGACCTTTAACAGTTTTTACTTTTTAAAATAAAAATTTCTGCAGAAAGACTTCATGTCCCTGGAGATGTCAGAGGGAAAGGTGAAGGTGAACTTTGACCTTGGATCAGGAGCTGGCGGCGCCATATCGGCAAACCGCTACAATGATGGACGCTGGAAAGCCCTCACCATGTCAAGGAACAAGAAAAAAGGTATGCATCCCCATCAATCCAGACCAATGTTTATTATTTGTTTGTATATTTAAATCAAATGAATGAAATGAAAGTTAAAGCCAGATACAGTCGGTGTGCTGTGTTGCTACTAAAGTCTCTTCATGTGTTTTTTACAAAGCCATCGTGACTGTCGTGGACATTGACAGCAGCACTGAAGAAAAGATAGTTGCCGCATCTCAGGGTTCAGCTACTGGTCTTAACCTCAGGGAAAACCAGAAAATCTATTTTGGTGGGCTGCCAACGATTGGAAATTACAGGTACACAAACACATTCATACATCCTCATTCAGACAGATTCATTTTTACATGCTTAGGATATCAGGCATAATGTTTTCATTCAGTGTGGAATGAATCTTTACTCTTCATTACAATTGCAACTTTTTATTTTCAGAAATTAATTAATTATTCATTAAAAATGTTTATTTTACCTGAATCATTCAAGATTTTTTGTGAAGTGTTTTCCTGCTTTAAAATATGTTTTGTCTTAACAGCATGGCAGCCAGGTAAATAAATTAATTGATCAATTCATCTCAGACACTGATTTTTTTTTTTTTCTATATCACTGCATGATGCTAGCCATGCTAATAATGCTGCACAGCCTGAAATCACCATGGATACTTTAGTTGGCCTGCACACAAAGGCTGTTGCTCCACATGGCAGCTGAAATATTTTTCTCTCTCTTCCTTTCATCTGAATTTGATGTTTATCCACGAACATTTATTTAAAATATCTAATCTATGGCTCTGTCTCATACTCAGAATATTGTCACCTCACCACGTTTTTTTAAAGCAGTGATTCCTAACTGGAGTTCCCAAATGATACCCGGGGGGTCCTTGAGGGTTTGACAGCTCAGAACTGATGGGATTTAAATTAAGACCATGTCCACACAGAGACAAGTTTATGAGCTTAAGTTTTTTTTTTTAATCATTTGGGTGTTTCATGAGAAAGGGTTTTGGGAGCCTGCAAACACTAATGCTTCATCATTTTATTAATAAGACATGTATGAAACATGTCACAGACAAATAATTTGTTTTTATTTTGGAAAAAAGTGAAGGCCGTGTGCTGATAATTACCTTAACGTCTAAGAAGTCAGCCAGAGTGCATCATCTGTGGGGAGAAGCCGGCTAATGAAAGCATAAAATCAAGCATGGTGTCAATATGTGGCGGAGGGGGTCCTAAGAGAAAATAGGCTGGAAAATAAAGTTTTGAGCAACCGTTGTTGGAAGGCGTAGAAAAATAAAGCCTTTATTAAAATACATATAAACTGGCTTATTAAATTATGCTCCTGGGATTTTCTGATAATGGATCTTTTTTTTGTTTTTCACTTATAACGTTGTGACAATAACTATCCTGATGCCACAAGTTAAACAATGTATATCATTATTATGGATGAACAGTATTTTCAGATTACTCCTGTTGATGTCTATGCATCACTCTCCTCCTTGAAAAATGATGCAATAGATTCTCTGCTGCTGTAATTCAGCAATTTTCTTACTGAGCTTGACTACTAAGAAACCAGAAGGTCTGTTGAGTTTGGAATTTTTCAGCTGTATCTCTTTTTATAGGTCAGAGGTGACTCTGAAGAGATATGCAGGCTGTCTCCAAGAGATAGAAGTCTCCAGAACGCCATATAATCTCCTGAGCAGCTCAGATTATACTGGGGTGACGAAAGGATGTAATGTAGAGGTAATGTTGTCCATTTCAGTTTTTACTTAGTATAATTAAACTACAATGATGATCTCTTATTATAGATTCAAAATCATCTGTTTTAAGTTAATGTTAGCATGTTTGCATTTTATAAGGGTTGTATTTATTATTGTGTTTAGGAGCTATGAATAAAAGATTAAATGGTTTAAATGTCCACTGAATTAACGTAACCTGCAGAAAATTAGTTTTGAAAAGGCCTTGACATGTATTAATTGGATGACCTCCCTCATCTTCATCTATTCTTGACCCCGTCTGTTTTTTCACTTGAGTCTCTCTTATTTGTCATTCACTTGATTGCTTTTCATATGGCCTCATTCAGTATTCATGCAGAGCATAAACAAAGACAGGAAGGTCAGAGGAAGCAAAGACTAATTTAAGGTCTTTATGACTTATTTTAGACTAACTCTCCCCCACATGTGTAAGTCAGTTCAGGGCTGATATGAAAAATATACAATTCTTAAACACAAGTATTCAAGTACTGAACCTGTCATGGAGTGTAAAAACAATTCACCATGAATGCTGAATGGTGTTATTCGTATTTGTACACATGTAAAAAAAAAAAAAGTGAATACATTGGTTTTTCATGTTACTTTACCTCTTCTTATTGCTATTGTTGTGTCGGTATGGATGTTTGTAAATGTATAACTTATGATTTGTGATGTGATCTTCTGCTCTAGTCGCAATTTGGGTATCGGTCAGATATTACTTTTTATATATTTATTTTTCAGGGTAGGCTTTGTTTAATTGTAAGATGAAGCAGGATGTTGGTGCAACCTGCAACACTTGCACAGAAAGCCAGTAGTAAATAAAAACTGTAAGATGTTAAATAAGTGATGGAATTATGTCTGTGTGTAACTTGACTCGAAGAAATGACTTGCAGATGAATGACACATTTGATAGCTTGAGAAAATATTCTTTTACTGCATTTATTTTTCAATCTTCTTTTTTATTCCTCATACAGGATGAATGCTGGACTATCAAGTGAGTAAATCTATGTATTTTTTTGTTTTGCAGAACCTGTACACAGTCAGTTTCTCTAAGCCGGGATACATTGAAGTGGGTGGCCTCTCACTTGCCGTCGGCACTGAGATCAGCCTGTCATTCAGCACTCTCGCAGACACTGGGACCATACTGCTGGCAGTAGGAGAAACTTCAATCAGCCAACAGGTTTTGATTTGTATTTCCTTTTTTATTTGTTCAAATCCTTTTTTAATAAGAATCTTTATCCACTATAACAGCTTACTTTAAGACTTTAAGTCAAAGAATGTTTCTAAAGTTCAGACTTCCAATAAACTATTTTGACATTAACTTGGGTAAGTCAGAAAACATCATTCCAGATTACCAGACTGTCCTATTTAAATATGTGTACTGGATAGTAGAAATTAAACAAATTTATAAATATAAACATACAATAATATGGCGTAAATAGTCTTCACTCTATGTAGGCCTCCATAGTCTTATAAAATTAAATTATCTTGAACCTGAGCGGTGGAGGGAGAACAGAATAAATATTTTGTTACTGAACCATTTGATTAATCAACATTTCACAGAACACAAGACTGAATACAGTTTCATGTGAAGTTGCTGATTTGGGTTTTTCTCTTCCTGATCACCTTAGAACAACACATTGAAATGCAATCATACATTTACAGCAATAATGCAAATTATGTTACTAAAGTCCTTTCAGAGCAGGGATCCCCAAACCTGGTCCTCGGGGACCGGCGTCCTGCAGGTTTTCCAGGTGTTCCTGCTGGAACACACCTGACTCCGACAAGCTCTGCACATGTCTGCTGAATACACATTGATTTAAATCAGGTGTGTTGCAGCGGGAATTTGGAAAACCTGCAGGACACCGGTCCTTGAGAACCTGGATTGGGGATCCCTGGTTTAGAGGACTTCTGGATTCCATATTATATAATAAAACAAAGTTGATATTTTATTATATAAAAGGTAATTAAAAAACATTTAATATAAACATTCAAGAATTTAGGTTTAGTCTCCTGTTTCTGCTGTGATTTGCTGAATGCTACAACTAAACAGTGAACCTTCCATCAGTCATATCAGCTTATACGGCCCCCATGAAAACTGTTTATCTCATGGAGGTCTTTTGTAGGTAACCTTCCAAGATTTAACATGAAAAACTGGGAAACTAGGAGAAACAACTTTTTTAACTTTTTTTTTAATGTCACTTACACAGGTTCGCAACTCTAATACCTTCAGCTCCAAGAGGAGAAGACGACAATCAGGAGAGGTGAGTTCAACATACTCTAATGTGCAATCAAATACCACTACTGTTCCTGAAGTGAATGATGATTACATAAGTGCATATTAATAAGATTTGCATTTGTTGGCAGCTTGGCTAATTGGATTGTGCTTTATCCAAAATACCCTCTTCCAGTAATGCCATTCACATAGAGGCAAAAAGGCATGAATACTTTAGGAGCCGTAGTAGCTGTCTGTTGTAAGGTAATGATCTAAGATTTCAGCTGACTGTGCCAACACACATATACAATTACACAAGCACCTTTTATCTAAGTGAATTAAGTTTCCTTGAGTGCATATTAATGAGATTTGACTCTTTTTAGCATCTATGCTGATTAGATTGTTTCACAGCCAAAAACATTGTTTTGCGCATGCACACTCCCATACACTCTCCAACAATCACACTGCAGCAGTTGTTTATGTCTCACTAATAACTGCAAATACATGAATCATCAAACATATTCTCTACTTCAAAGTATCATGCAGCATGTTGTATTTTGTGTGTGTGTATATTATATTATATAACATAATATTTGTTAAGTGATGCATATATATATACAAGATTAAGCAGGGACCTTACTCACATGCATTAAAAAAACCTGTATTAGTGCATGTGAGAAAAAAGAGGACATAGGGTTACATACAGCTTATCCATCATCACTGGTTGTTGGGCATATAAATCTATTTTTACTAACTATGCTGGCAGGCAGGGTGTGTGTATATGTGTGTGTGTTTAGAGAAAGGTTAAACAAGGTTAAAAACATCATCAACTCAACGTGGCCCTGACTAATGGTTGTTTTAGAGAGGGATGAAGATGGAAGGGGACAAGGAAAAAAGGAGGAGTAGAGGTGACGATTTAAAGGTGAAAGGAAGGATGGACAAGAAAGGTGATCTGAAAAGAAACAGGAGGGCGGTTAACCATTCTGCTCCTTATCCAATGCCGGCGATGTAAAGTGCCACTTGACATCCCATTCATGGCTAAAATAAAAGAAAGTTGAGAAATGAAGATGGGATAAGACACAGGCACACATATGACGGGCTGAATTTAGCAGAAAAAAAAACAGAAGAGAAGCTAAAGTGGAAAAACAGTGCAGAGATATTCAATAAAGGATGACAAAATGAGCTCAAAATGACCAAAAATCAAAGAAGAAACTTTTTTGGCCTCCCTATTTATAAAATACATGATATTCACCTTAAAGGCCATTTACCATGCAAACTGTGGTGAAATAGCAAAATTCATACTGTTGACTCAAACAATGTATTTTCGTGGAAATGTCAAATAAAATCAAACATCCGTGCTGTACTGAACCATCTCAAAAAATAAATTTATTTTTACTCCACAATGATGTACTGTAAATGCTACTGTTACATGTTAGTTAGTGGATCATGTTAGTGGATCAATTCATATCTGAAAAGACAAAAAACCATTTTAATTGCCTCCAAATGATTTAATGATTTAAAGCACATCTTTCCTTTTTTTGTAATATTACTAAAAAAAAAAAAAAAAAAAAAAAAAAAAGCAAGATCCATTAATTTACCTGTAGTCAACATTGTACAATAACAAATGTTCCCATAAACTGACACATTTGGTACTAAAGACTTAACCCCTTATTTTTACATACTACTGTAGCATTATAGTATTTTTCAGTAAAGACTTGCTTATAGCACAAGAAAAAATGCTTCAAGTTTTTTTCTTATTTGAATTTAAATTTTGTAACAATGTTTGTAAATAAATTCTTGTTCTCAGTTTTAAACGGAGTTTCGTGCTGCTCAGTCATGTGATTTTTTTTTATTTTTCTTTTTTTCTTTTTTTTCTTTTTTTTGTCTTGTCCAGCATTTAAGCAAGCAGACTGATGTTCTGGATGCTGTGTTCTGCTGAGCAAATTTATTTTGCCAAGGGGAACTTTTATAGATGTAATGATCCCCTTGTATTTCTTGATTCCTATTTTATTTTTCTATTTGCTTTGGATAATAGTTTGTATTACAGAGTTTATGCTGCTGGACCTGACCGGAAAGGACAGGAAAGGGGCAGAAAGAGAACAGAAAAGAGAACATAAAAAACAAAAAGAGATCAATGCATACACGTATATGCACATACATACCCACCTACATATATATGCATATACACTCGCACATACAGTATATATATATATACATATATACATACACACACATACATACATACATACATATATATAGATAGACATACATACATACATACATACATACATACATACATATGCACACATATTTATATATATATTATATATATACATATATACATACATACACACATACATATACATACAGACATATACATACATACATATGTACACACACATACCCACCCACACACATAAATATATACACCCACACAAGCCAACTCTAGATTCATGGTCCCTGTGGAGAACAAAACTGCAGAACAAGCAAGTTAAATCAAAAAGACAGAAAGAGAGCTACCTGCTGTTAATGAATAAACTTGCTTGATGACTCAGTGACTGTGACACATGCAGAACATTCATGCAGAACATTTAGAGTGGAACGTGTTCAGAGAAGAGTCATCATTCTCAGTCATGTGATTAGAATCATCTGTATCTGTAGATGCCTCGCTCTGATGCTGCTTTCATATTCCAGTTTTTAATTTTGTAGATTCTTGTTTCTACATTAGTTTTTTTTTGTTGTTGTCATCTGTGTGAGACACCGTCACCAGTCGGAACCACCAAAACACTTAACATTTACATGACTCCATGTGTGTACGTCCTCACCGTGTTCACTTTCCATGAGTGAGTACATTTGTGGTAGTCTGCTTTTATCTGGATGTTTGACATGCATCTGTTTGTTCGTGTGCGTGCGTGTGTGCGCTTTTATAGCCGTGCAGAACTGTGTGGCGGCGCAGTGAGAGCCATGTTGTAGCTACATCTCAGTTCAATTTGTCCCGACCTCAAATTGAAATTCCATTTTCAGGTGGTAAATTGTCTCCCACTTCGCCCTCTGGCACACAGTGAATTAAAATTCAAATTAGCCTGACCCTGCACCACTGCTCTCTAACACCTCTGTGACTGTCTCACTCTTTCTCTTTCTCTCCTCCATCTCTGTCTGGCTTGCTGCTTTGCCCCCTGCCCTCTCATCTCTTCCCCCTATTATCCTCTCCTATGTTCCTCTCATCTCTTATCCTTTCTTCCTTGCTCTACTCTCCTCTACTTTTCTTATCCCCCCTTTTCTCTCTGTTCTCTCCTCTGCACTTCCTATCTATCAGTTTATCTTGTGTGTCCTTCCTTCACAATTCTTCCTGCTGGACATACGCAAAATAGCAGAATAGATGTGGAGCTAAAAATCAAAATACTAAAACTGTCTTGTGAAATTTGTATTATAGAATTTCAAAAATGCCTTTGAAGTGGGACAAGTTTGATATGAGTGGAACCACTACCACAAACTACCAGTTATCTTTCACCTGATTGTTAGCATACTGTCACAGTTATTGTCTTTATATTGACAATTTGAGCAGCCTTTGGGGTTAGAAAAAGGGGAAATTTGTCTGACATCTTAGCTTTTAAGAGCTTTGAAAATATTTATATTATTTTGTCCAAAAATAGTTGTTCACAGCTCATTTAAAGGCAGAATTTCACTGAAACATCCTTTAACTATATGATTGTACAATTTTATTCCTAATTTAGAAATTTCAAGTTTTTGTGGTGTTGCCATCTTGAACTTTGTCTAAATAATGAAGGAAATTCAAACATGTTCTGTAAAATTCTTAGAAAAAAGTCATGCTTGTATTTTAGCTTTATTACTTCATGTTGCGAGTATGTGTTTTGTTTTGTTGGTAGTTTGTAGATCTACATGTTCATATTCCACATTTAAAATATTTTATCTCTTCCATCTCCTCTTTCTGGCTCCGTCCTTCAAGTTGTTTCCATATCCACCTTTCCACAGTTAATACAAGTCATTTCTAACTCTTGCAGCCCTACCTCTCCGTCATGCTGAACAAAGGCTCTCTAGAGGTGTCTATATCCACAGGAAGTCACAATCCACGTCACGTCATCAGACGACCTGATCAAGCCATACTGAATGATGGCAGAGAGCATTCTCTGCGCATCGAAAGGCTACCTGGCAGGTGGGTGTTCAGCACTTTCTCCAGTCTGTTTCTGCTTCTTGCAATATTTTAGCTGCAATTCAAAATTTGAACTTTGCACAGTTTAAAAAGTATTTGGGCTTTTTTTCTTTGTCCCATCAGATCCTTTGCAGTTCAGGTGGATGAGGAGGCCAAGAAGGAGGCACCCCTTCCCAATGACCAACCGATGAGCTTGCAACGCATCTTCCTTGGTGGTATTCCAGCTGAAGTAGAGCAGACATCCAACAGAGCCAACATCCCCTTCAAGGGTTGCATATGGAACCTCATGATCAATGCTGTGTATGTCATATGCTAATTTTTAAACTATTTTACCACCTTTAAACATGATCTATGGCAGGGCTATTCAACTCATTCCCAAAAGGGAGATAGCACTGCAGGTTTTAAACGTATCTGTGCTTCAACACACCTGACTCAAATGAAATAGATCCATTAGCCTATGTTGGAGCCCAGGCACATTGAAAGCCTGCAGGACTGCAGCCCTTGTGGGACAAGGTTGAACAGCTTTGTTCTGTGGTGAACACATGGGCCTGTATACAGTTTACCTAAAACCTTGCTGTATCATCACCTTACTTGTGATGACCCTATAATTTCCTCTGGCAGGGGATGACAGCCCTCATTTGGACATCACACACTGCTGGGTTAAAGAGTAGCTAATATTATTGGAGGAGGTCAATGATGGTAGTGTTGATGATGATGATAAAGCTAGTGTCGTCCTGCCTGAAGAACAGTAATAGAGCTGTCCAGCATCATAAATATACTCATAACTCATATTACATCCTCCTCGTTTGTGTGTTTGTTGGTGTGCGTTTGTCTCTCGTTTGTGCATTTGTCTCTCGTTTGTGCATTTGCTCACCTTTCATCATCTGACCAGTCTGACATTATCTGTCAAGTGACTGTTTTTTTCTGCAGTTATTTAATTTGAAAGGTATCTAATATCAGTTTTTTTTAATTATTACTCTTTCATATGACTCTCTAATCACTAATGTACTGCATTAATCTCTTGCGTTTGATTATTATTGGTGTGTACAGCAAATAAAACTTGATCTGCACAAAAGCAGTCAACAAATTGAGCTGAAAAGGAAAAAAGTTGCTTACCATAGCATTCTGAATACAGCTGTAAAATTTGGTTAGTTTCTTTTTGTTTCAACTGAAAACATAACCAATATTATATGTAATTGTCTGTCCTTTCAGTCTGTCAGATTTCTCCAATCCTGTTTCCTTTGAAAATGCTGAAATCGGCCAGTGTCCCAGCCTCGCTCCAGCTCCATCTTTTCTTCCGGAAGAGACGTCTGAGAAGGAGAATGAGGCATCAAAACCAGTCAGTTCTCTAGTTACCCAAGCTCCCATCACACCAGCACCAGGTCCTCCAGCTGTAAGTAGCTAATGATGATGCAGATAAAATCATGGAAAAACAACTAAACAATCACAGCAAGCACCTTATTAATATATTTCAGAAAACTGCAGAAATGTGTTTTAATATTTACATCTCCCATTCATTTACTGAAATTAAAACAGTGATTACTTCATGAAGTAATCCACCTAGAAAACATTTATTCATGTATGGGTCAAATTTACACACGTTTCATAAAGTCCACAGATGTCCAAGCCCTTTACATATTTTCTGAGCGTCAGTAGGAGCTTGTACACACAAGCATGCTCTTATTTCTCTCTGATGAAATGCAGCTATGGGCCTGCTGTGCTAGCTTAGCAATTTATCACACAGCACTTGTACAGCCCATTAACTCTTCTTTATAGTCCCTTTAGCCTTGAGTCACTAAACTCCACCTCTGGCAGCTTGTCATATACACTGCAGTGCCATGGCACTACTTTAGGCTAACTGTGCATGCCGTTTATGCTTTATGACTGCACAGAAGCCAAACACTGAACTAACATTTAGCTACTATGCTAACAAGCTGGCAGGTAGTGAGTTATTCATTTCATTCACATTGGGAAAGTCAAAATACATTTAACATATTAAATGTATGTCTTACAGTAGCCATAGGTTATAAGTTACCCACTTAGCTGCAATACTACACCTCTTAAGGGACATTGATCATGAAGCTTCAAGTTCGTCTGTTTTATGATTTAGACTCCAGGCTGTGAGAAACAATAGCTCTGGGTGTCAGTAGTTACTGATGTAAATGATCTGATAGTTAATAGTTTTTGTTTGTTTACTGCAATTCATTTTACC
This sequence comes from Telmatherina bonti, assembly GCF_933228915.1. Lineage (NCBI taxonomy): Eukaryota > Metazoa > Chordata > Actinopteri > Atheriniformes > Telmatherinidae > Telmatherina > Telmatherina bonti. The sequence continues at coordinate 16,019,214 of NC_136614.1, read as the reverse complement.
ACTAAGTATCAAGAGTTTTTATTGCCAACAGCTATTCTAAATGGCATCGATTCTATTTTTATGTATTGCAAGTGATACACTGTAAAGTCGCAGGGTCCTGCTGGGTTTACTGTTCTGCCTAAGTGTAATACACATACCTTCATTCTTAACAGGATGTCCATTGCTTTCTTTTAAGCTTTGAGGTTCTCGACTTCCTCAAAAGGAATCTCAATACGTTGGACTCAAAATATTTGTTTGGACACTTTATGGGTAATATCAGAATTTGGTTATGAAAGATCAGTGTGATTTGTGCAGCAAGGACAACATTTTGATCATATCTAGTAGGATTAGATGACACAGTGATTCAATTTTCCCATTCAGGTGTACAAAGATTAATATACGACACCTGCAATTTAAATTAAAGTCAAATGGCATTTAGACAGATCTTGTGTTTTATAGTTTGCTTTGCTCTTAATAAGAGATTTTATGTCAACTGATCCTAAAATTCAGTAGTATTTTAAAGAGGCATAACTTTCCTAACTAAAACTATGTATCGTTAACTCGTTTAGCAGCACAGACACGTTTATGTAAATTTGTGGAGCCATTTGTGCCCAGCAGTGTCCTAATGCTGTGTAGGTGCACTTGTTTCCAGGATGCTGTTTAATGTTGCAACTTTGCTTTGTGCATTATATCACGTTAGCAAGTGGAAATCTAACAAAGCAAAGAAACATAAGAAGACATAATTAGAGAAAGAGAAGTAAGAAACTCAACATGGGACTGACTTATACTATCTGGATAGAGCTCAAATAATAAGTAGGATGCAAGATATATGCTGAATTAGTTGTTAAAGGCAAGGCAAACCAAGTTAATTCCACAACAGTGTGATTCAAAGTGCTATACAGAGACAATAAAACATTAGAAAATAAGAAGCATATTTTAAATTAAAACATTAAAAAAAAAAGAGAAACAAGTAGATTTGGACTTAAAACGACTGAAATGCAGCAGAGAACAGGAGGGTCTTTAACCTAGATTTAAATAAACTGAGATTTAAATAAACCTCGTGTTTCAGCTGATCTCAGACTTTCTGGGACTTTGTTCCGGACATGTAGAGCATAAAAGCTGAATGCAGCTTCTCCATCTCGATTTGACTCTAGAAACTGATAGAAAACTGGATCCAGATGACCTGAGGGGTCTGGTAGGTTCATAATGGGACAGGAGGTCTCTGATGTACTTTGGTCCTAAGCCATTCAGAGCTTTGTAGACCAGTAACAGACCTTTAAAAAGTCTAACTTCTGGCAGACAGGCAGCCACTGTAAAAACCTCAGAACTGGACTGATGTGGTTTCAGTGAGGACTCACTGAGTTCGCAGAAGAGTTCTGAATTAGTTGCAGGTGTCTAATTGATTTTTTGACCCATAAAAACAGTTACAGTAATCAAGCCAACTACAGATAAAAGCACGGACTAGTTTTTCCAGGTCCTGCTTTGACATCAGATCTTTTATCCATGATATATTTATAAGGTGATGTCGTTATTCTCGTAATGTGTTTTTCAAAGGGCGTTACTGAAAACAATCTGCCAAATATTCAGAGTTACTCTTTAATACATTTACACAGCATTAAGATTTCTAAATCAAGATACTGTCGCAAGCTACATAACAATTGAGGAAAAAAACTGAGGTCTAAGAGACTACTGTCAACTGCTCTGAACTTCAGGTTCCTCACAATGCTAACAAGAACCAAATAAGTTGAAGAAGCACTGAGGATCCCTTTGCCAGTAAAAAGGTTACATTTAGAGTGTTTTTCTTACTGGCTGTTTAACTAGTAAAATAGCCACCACTGCTACATTTTTTTGGGGGGTGGCTTATTATTATTTTAATAGCTTAGGATATTTTAATTGTTGCACAGAAAACATTTTTACTTTTTAGACTTTTAGTATTTTGTCAAGTGGTCATTAAATCTATGATGTTAAGAGTCAAACTTTTTATTTTTGTTGTCTGTGGCATTACGGCCTGCTTCCTGCCCTTTCTGCTCAATGCTGTTGCTTCTCTGGCTGACAATCAACTGCTTCCTTTCTGCTCTTTGACTACTGACCCACAGGATGCCACACCCCCTGCCCAAAGCGTTGCTACACCCACTGCACCTGCCGCTGTTGCACCACCCGTTGCTAAGCTGGATCCTAGTGCAGACTCGGTAAACGCACACAAATCTAATCTGGTACTTTGTGAATAAATTCCATAAGAAGACCAATTCAAAGAGCGATCTGTGGCTTTTAACCTCAAATTCAGAATCAAGAGGTCATCAATAAAAAGTTCTGGGACCGCCTGCAAATACCGTACAACTCTTAGTCCCCATTTATGTTCTAAGAAAGTCGTGTGATGATGTAAAGCCACGTGCTGATCCTTAAAAGCTTGGAAAACATGACCTCCATAACAAGACCAGTTTGTAATGCAAGTAGTTGTTTCTTTTTGGTCTTCACAAACCATGACACGCACTCATGAGCAGGATAGAAATGTGTTCTGCCCTAAAGCTGTTTTTTTTTTTTTCACCCAGCGATGCTAAAAGGACCAGCTTTCCAATTTCTAATGATTTTTTTCTGTATAAACTGGTAGAGACTTACTAGATCTATTTGGCTGTTGGGGATTTAACACTTCTGCCCAGAGAAGAGCATGATGTATGCATTGTAATAGGTCACCCAGCAGATCTACTTCTTTCAGGCAGCTTCCACACTGATTTGCCCTTTAAACTGTATGTGGCAGACATAAGTAAAGCATCTGCCTTCATTGTTTCTATTTCACCTTTTCTAATTTTAAAAGTCCTCTGGTTTTTAATATATTGGCACTTTTCTAAAGAGGTCTCACCATAAATATGGTTATGTTGAAGACTGGGCGCTGTGAGGGCAAAAGATTCTTTTGTTTTCTTATTTAATGGTTAAAATTAAAGTGCAGCAAGGAGAATGTGGACCTCTTGTATCTTCAGAGTGATGTCTTAACATTCATCCAGAGTTTCATCTACACACCTTGGCATATATGCACAGTCCTGACTAAAAATCATCTGGTTCTTTTAGTGTGACCTCCAGTGAAAGACCTGAATGGAAAACTGTCTCCCTATTGTTAGTTTAATGGAAAGACGAAGAGGGGATAAAAAAAAAAAAAAAAAAAAAAGCTGGATGAAGAAGGCAGAGAGGACAGCTGAGAAAAAGGTGCAGCCTTGGAGGAAGGGAAGAAAAGCAGGGCAGTCTTTCTGAACAGAGCAGCACTTGCCTTTTGTTGGCTTAATGGAAAGACGGAGGAGAAGAAGCCAGAGAAAAATGAAAGGGGAGGGAAGGAAAGGGCTTCTGAACAAGTGACGTCTCCCTTTGTTAGGTAGGGGAAGCAAATGAAAGAGAAAAACGGGGGAGGTTGAGGAGGGGGAGTGGATATGAGGACAGTGTGTGATAAGAGGTGAGTGTCAGCTGTAACAAAGCAAGGTCACAGACAGGGGAATGTCTTCACTTGAAAGGGAATAAGGGAGAACTGGAGATTGAGACACTCAGACACTTGGTCGTCTCAGCTTTCTTCTTGCACTAACTTTTTCCACACTCACCCTAAAAGTATAGAACAGCAGCTTCACTGTATTAAATTTTAAATGGTTTAAATGAAGGGCATATTCAAATATGCCTTTGCTAAAGTGTCCGTTTTCACAATTCCAAAGTGTCCCATAATATAATGGATTATGAGGAAAAATGAAAAACACACAACATATAGTCAGAGGACAGATAGGATTTATGACTGCAGGAGAGAAAAGGTAAGTTGGAATGATATGAAAAACGAAGAATGAAGAGTGGACAGGGGAAAAGAGGCTTAGTAAAGATGAGACACTATGGTCAGATGTCAAGGTTGTTGAAGTTGTCCTCAAGATAGGAAAAGACAAGGGTTATTCTGGTGGATTATGCACAAAAGCAGCAGAATAATCTACCATAAAGGCGGTCGGTATATATATATATATATATATATATATATATATATATATATATATATATATATATATAAAATATGGCGAGAGAGAGAAAAGCACAAGTTAAAAGGAGGAGACAAAAACTTTTACAGGAAAGAGTCATCAGAAAGTAAGGAGAAATTGTGGAAGAGGATAAGATGAAAGATAGTGTGAAAAAAAGAAGCAGAGAGGATGAAGTACTATTAAAGAAAATGTGAAACTCAGGAAGATGAATAAACAGGAGAGAGGAGACAAAAATATGTGGAGATGTGAGATAAAAGAGCGGATAAGAATAAAGGATCAGACAATAAGAAGTGGTGGCAGATGGCAGCACAGGAGTGCCATGTGAAATGAGAAAACTCGGACAAGAAAAAAAAAAGGGCTATAAAGCAGAAGCAAGTGAAGAGAAGAGAAACATTTCCGAAAGGGAGACGTTGACGTTGCCAAAATAAGACATCAGATGTATTACAACAATGACCCCTTGTGGTGAGTGAGTGAAATGCACTCTAGAAAAAGGAATACATAAGACATCGACTGCTTGATATCTTTATCAAATGGAAAACACTTTCATTTTGAACACTTTATTTTAATATTTTCTGTAGATGGATAGAAAACAATCTAAATACAGAAGGTCTATATGTACAAAAAAGCTTAATTCATATGGACCATGAAAGTTTTATTTAAGAAGTAATCAATCACAATCCAAAACATTCAGAATGATCATACTTGTTAAATGATGCTCTATAACATTAGTGTCAAACTCCAGTCCTCAAGGTCCAGTATCCAGCAGGTTGTTTTTTTTTGTGTGTCCCTGGACCAACACACCTGATTCAAATCAAATGGATCCAACATCTTCTTGTCAACCTGGTCATTCATTTGTCATTGTGTGTTGGAGCATGGAGACAACAAAAACCTGCAGGATACTGGCCCTCGGGGACCATAGTTTGACACCTGTGCTCTGTAAGATAGTTTTAATGTTTTACAGCTGATTTCTTTTCGGTTTATGTTGAACTTTAAGAATTAAATAAAAAAAAATACCTTTACATCTCTGCTTATTTAAAAAGGTTTAAAGTGCTGTTTTATGGCTGATTGTGACCTGTCAGCCCCTGAGGTCTTTTCAGATGAGAAACAGAAACCCTATTAGGACTGGCCTGACTTCCACTGGAGTGTAAAAGTTCCTGTTTGACCAGAGGAAATAGGAGCAGGATGCTGAAACTCTGCCAGTGGAACTGACACATTTTGTCAAATTTCCAGGATTTATGTGCATCTGCTGTGGCCCCAACAGTGCTTGAGAAGGCATACCAGTTCGGACTGACCAGGAACAGCCACATGAGCTTTGCCTTTGATGACACCAAAGTCAGAGAGAGGTAAACTTGGAGTAAAGTGTCATTTGAGTGCTAATATTAAATGCTACTGTTTTTAGATGTATTTATGCCCATTTGCACAATTCACACAGTGGAACATCAAACCTGCAGCAGATATAGGATTAATCTTCAGATAAATAGTGGTCTAAAGAGAAAGCCTTTAAAAAAATTTCTGCAAAAATAAAAGTCTTAATTTCGGAGTTGGCATTTAGATAATTTTTGTTTAGAAGCCCTGCATCAAGGAAACTAATGAAACCTTCTTACAAAATGCACAGTACTATTCCAGAAAGTGACCTGAAAGCTGCAATATGCTAAATTTAGCTTCACTTTTACTATCTCTGTTGTTAAGTCTAAATTAGACACATAACTGGTTATCGTTGTGAAAGAAATGCTATGAAGTAAAAAAAGCACATGCTTGTCACTGAAATGTTGTAGGCCAGTGATTCACTATGAATACTGTTAATTCTGTCCCTCAAGATTCATTTCACTGTTGGATAAATTCAATCCAAAAATGTCAGTGGACCACAAAACTGAATATTTACCAGGAGAACAGGAGTTTAGTTTTCCTCTGTGGAAAATTTAAGTTTGCACAACAAATGAACAACTCTTTGCTGCATTTTATTACTGGTTAATCCATTTTTTTGGAGCAAATGTATGTAAGCAGTAACTCATTCACCTTAAACATGATAATCGATTTGAGATTAAAAATCTTTAACAGCAGCAACACAAACGAGAGAAATTGCAGGAATTCACAACCATACTAAAAACATTGCCAAAACACCACCAAAGCTAAAAAGTAGGGTCGGAAATATTTTCCAGGAGCATTTTTTTTTCCACTATATTTCTTAAAATGCCCTTTACATCCCAATTGCAAGCAATTAATGGTCTAACACAAAAAAAAAAAAAAAAAAAAAAGTATTTCAGGGACTCCAGATGGAAATTAGTTCGGAGAGCTATAATGTGGTACGAGGCATATTTTCTTTGATTAATGTTGATGCACATTGTCCCTGTCAAAAAAACTAAATAAAAGAAAATGTATTCACCTGTGGACTGAAGAAACACCAACCTGTTCTAAACGATATGGTGATACATCAGCGAAAAGGTTCCCTTGCCCGGACGCAGGTCACCGGGGCCCCCATCTGAAGCCAGGTCTGGGGGTAGGGCATGAGAGCAGGTGCATGCTCGCCAGGCCTTTGCACCTGGCTTTAGGGAAAGATTAAGCCCGAAAGGGTTACATGGGCCCCACATCCCGTGGGCGGAGCTGTAGGGGTCGGGTGCAATGTGAGCTGGGTGGCAGCAAGAGGCGGGTACCCTGGCAGTCCGTTCTCCGGCTGCAGAAACTGGCTTTCTCTGTTGGGGAAGGAGCCTGAGTGCACGAGGTTGAGCGGTTCCGGCTAGATATAGTTGGACTCACCTCAGCGCATGGCTTTGGCTCTAGAACCAGTACCCCTCAAGAGGGGCTGGAGTTGCTCATGGTGAGAGGCGCTGAGCAAGTACCTCATGAGCCCCTGGCTTGGTGCCTGCACATTAGGGTTTACACCGGTGGACAAAAGGGTAGTTTCCCTCCGCCTTCGGGTGGGGGGACGGTTTCTGACTGTTGTCTGTGCTAATACACCGAACAGCAGTTCAGAGTACCCACCCTCTCTGGGGTCCTTGGAGGGAGTGCTGGAGGGTGCTCCTTCTGGGGACTCCATTGTTCTGCTGGGGGACTTCAATGCTCACGTGGGCAATAACAGTGAGACCTGGAGGGGAGTGATTGGGAGGCATGGTTCCCACCTCTGAACCCAAATTGTGTCTTGTTATTGGACTTCTGTGCTCGTCATGGATTGTCCATAACGAAAACCATGTTCGAACATAACAGTGTCCATATTTACACCTGGCATCAGGACTCTCTGGGCCGCAGTTCAATGATCGATTTTGTAGCCGGAATAAGATGGTTTGCCCTCTCCGGGTCAGAAGTCAGGTCCTGCCTCAAGTGGAGGATTTTAAATACCTTGGGGTCTTGTTCACAAGAGAGGAAGGGTGGAGCTTGAGATCGACAGACGGATCAGTGCGGTGTCTGCGCTGGTGTGTCGTTGTGAAGAAGGAGCTGAGCCAGAAGGCAAAGCTCTCGATTTACCAGTCGATCTACGTTCCTACCCTCACCTATGGTCATGAGCTGTGGGTTGTGACTGAAAGAACAAGATCTCGTATACAGGCGGCTGAAATGAGTTTCCGCCGCAGGGTGGCCAGGCTCTCCCGTAGAGATAGGGTGAGGAGCTCGGTCATCCGGGAGGGGCTCAAAGTAGAGCCGCTGCTCCTCCGCATCGAGAGGAACCAGTTAAGGTGGCTCGGGCATCTGGTCAGGATGCCTCCCTGGTGAGGTGTTCCGGGCACGTCCCTCTGGGAGAAGACCCAGGACATGCTGGAGGGATTATATCTCTCGGCTGGCCTTGGAATGCCTTGGGATCCCCCCGTAGAGTTGACAAATGTGGCTGGGGAGTGGGAAGTCTGGGCTTCCCTGCTTAGGCTGCTGCCCCTGCGACCCAACCCCGGATAAGCGGTAGAAGATGGATGGATATAAGGAAAAGTTTTTAAGCACCTAAAATGGTAAAATGTATCATTCCTCTATGATACCACTCCAGTGAATAGTGTTTCTTGCAGTAGTGCACAATAAAAATCATACGGATACAGAAGCACTGAATGGATGAACTATAAGTTGATGTATTTGTGTATGTCAATTTCAGGTTGATATTAGAGTTTGAGCTGAGGACAATGGAGCAGTCTGGTCTTGTTCTCTATATGGCGAGAATCAACCATGCTGACTTTGTTGCCATACAGGTAACCATCATATGTTGTTCTCACATGAATGCACATGCCTTTAATCTTTGTCTTTCACCATTTTAACTGAAAGACTTAACTTTACCATTGTGTCATAAATCACTTAAGAGTCTCTGCTAATCAGATTCAGCAAACTTCACAATCATCTTGTATGTGTGTATGTCTTGTATCTTATAGATCAAGGAAGGACAGATTTGTCTTGGTTATGATCTTGGTCATGGAAACATCTCTGGTTGTGTGCTTTTTTCCATTAATGATGGCAATTGGCACAAGGTAAGACTCATTTTGTTTTTCTTTGTACATGTTTCATACAGCATCTCGTGTCAGATGCCTTTTTTTTCTTGAGCTGAACTGACGTCCAATATTTATCATTTCACACATTTACAGTATTAATTTTGTATTGGTCACCATTTGTATCCTGGATTCTCCTTTTAAGATCCGTGTGAGTCGAAACAAGCAGCGAGGTCTTCTTATGGTTGATGGGCGATACAGCAAATCAATGATCAGTCCAAAAAAGGTACTTTATTTTATTATGTCATAAGCTCACAGAAAAACACATTACGCAGTCAGAACAAAGGGTTTTTTTTCCCCTTACATTGCCTTTTATTGTGTATAGAAAATGCGATACAAGGAAATGTGATTGATTGATGGTTGTCTTCTCACCAGGCTGATCTATTAGATGTGGTAGGAATGCTGCATGTCGGTGGATTACCACAAAACTATACTACCAAGAGGATAGGACCGGTAAATAACCCCCCTGCCCAATTAAGTTGTACCCAGTTTTGATTCATTTACTTCAGTGACAGTTGTTTTAATAATGATGTACTTTTTTTTTTTTTTTTTTACAGATTCTCCACAGTATCAGTGGATGTATTCGTAACTTAAAGATGGTTGGAGGACCTGTAAGCACCAAGTCACCTGCAACAGGTATGGACTGTTAGGGTCATCAAAGCTACTTAGACCGTATTTTTAAATGTATTGCCTTGCCTCTCTTCCCAGGTCGTTCTGAGTCAGTCATCGAAGACTTTAAACTCAACATGACAACACCTACCTCCAGTTATATGGTTGGAAAGTGTTTTGTTGCCACGGAGATAGGCACCTATTTTGACGGAACTGGCTATCTGAAAGCAGGTGAGCTGTGCACCATAATATATACGCAGTACCATTCAAAGGTTTGGACACAATTTCCCAACTAGAATTAATGGGAATTTTCTCCAAACTTTTGACTGGTAGTGTAAATACACACTAGGTCAGGGGTGTCAAACTGCAGTCCTGGAGGGCCGGTATCCTGCAGGTTTTTGTCGTCTCTGTGCTCCAACACACACCTGACCGACACTCAAACAGGTTGACAAGAAGCTGCTGGATCCATTGATTCAAATCAGCTGTGTTAGTGGAGGGAAACAACAAAAACCTGCCGGATTCTGACACCTCTGCACTAGATGTATCAATGAAGAAACCACTTCTGCAAAAATAAATGTTCTTTCTCTTTATACAGTCTCATCTTATAGAGTGGGCCTTGATGTGTCGATAGAATTAGAGTTTCGAACCAGCAGAACCAGTGGAGTTCTCTTGGCTGTCAGTAACCAAGCCAGCGATGGACTGGGACTGGAAATTGTCCAGGGCAAGGTACTCAGTGATTAACTAATACACATTTTTAATATTTGACAGAGACTTCCATCTACTACAGGGGTATTCAGTTTGGTCTTACGAGGGCCACAATCCAGCAGGTTTTCCATGCATTCCTGCTTCAACATACCTAGATCTAAGTTCTGCACTTAGCTGACTCAATTTAATGAGTCTATGTTGGAGCAAGGATGCATGGACAACCTGCTGTATTGTGACCCTCATGGGACCGATTTGAGTGCCTCTGAATCTTAGTCCTCGGCGACCACCGTTCTGCATGTTTTAGTTCCTACCAACTCCAGTACACTTGATGCAGATTAACTCAACTGCTTGCCAAGTTCTATGAAAACCTGATGAGTCAGGTGTGTTAAGGTAGGGTTACCTGTAACACATGCAGGGCAGTGGGCCCTGAGGACCAGGATTAAGAAACACTGCACTAGGATACTTAATGTCCAGAATATAAGTGCAATAATGACAACAGTGATCAGTAACGCAGTCTCATAGTTTTGTTCATTTTTCTTGTACTTGAGATGTGAGACAGCTGTGCAAAGGCTGGCACCTTAAGCAGGGTTGAGGTGTGAATTTAGGGACAAGTCTGTTAAGTAAATTGTTTTGTGCTTCTTGAACCATCACGGTCTGAGTCTCATGAAACATCTGCTTCCCCATTGGAATAGGGTCCAACCTTTCAAAAGGAGGCCTGAGTCAGCTTTGTCAAGCCACTATGTACAGGAGGTAGAGGGTCGAAATTACTTTTCCCTCTTATTGGTGTTCCAGGAGCGGTCCTCTGCCAAGCAGGGGCAACTCTGGTCTTTGAAGGTCATAGTCCTGCAAATGTTTGGAGTTTCCCTGCTGCAACACTTAGCAGACTGAAACTCTGGACTAGTCTGCCCGGTGTGTGTGTGTGTGTGTGTGTGTGTGTGTGTGTGTGTGTGTGTGTGTGTGTGTGTGTGTGTGTGTGTGTGTGTGTGTGTGTGTGGGGGGGGGGGGTAGATAGAACTTTATTCAGGGAAATTCAAATTGTCTGGCGACACACTAAAACACTCACTCTTCCACGTCTCAGTGCGTATTAAACATAAATAATTGCTCAGACAGACTCAGGTTAAAAACCCGTTAAAAACCCAATAAAAACAGCATAAGCCACTCTCCCTTGTAGATGCATGTACATGTGTGGGTACAATTCAGGAGTTTTTATTATATAGTCTGATGGCTGTGGGAATGAAAGATCTCCTGAAACGCTCTGTTCTGCAGCGTAGCAAGAGAAATCGACTGCTGCGGTTGCGCCTTTGCTCCCACAGGAATCCATGGAGAGGGTGTTTGCTGTTATTCAATATTGTTCTCAGTTTATTCAGCGTGAGTCTCTCCACTACTGTTCCCAGAGAGTCCAGTCTCCTACCCAGCACTGAGCCCCCCCTTTTTGACTAGTCTCTCCAGCCTCTTGCAGTTTGTCAGTAAGGCTGTGCCCCCAGCACACCGCAGCATAAGAGAGAGAACTGGCCGCCACTGATTGATAGAACGGGACCAACATGTCCACACACATGTCAAAGGACCTCAGCGAGCGCAGGAAGAACAGGTGACTCTGTCCCTTCCTATAGAGGGCATCAGTATTGCAGCACCAGTCCAGCCATTCATCAATGTGAACACCCGGATATTTGTAACTGCGCACCACCTCAATGTCCTCCCCCTGTAAGGAGACTGGATGATGGGGAAGCTTCCCCTTTCTGAAATCCAGGATCACCTCCTTTGTCTTTGCTGTATTCAAGTGCAAGCAGCACCTGTGACACCAGTCTCTGAAAGAGTTCACCAAGTTCCTGTATTCAAAGTCCTGCCCATCCTTGATACAGGCCACAATAGCCGTATCATCAGAGTAGTTTTGTATGTGGCAGGACTCTGAATTGTACCGAAAGTCCGCTGTGTAGAGGGTAAACAGGAAAGGTGCAAGCACTGTCCCCTGTGGCGCTCCTGTGCTACTCCTGATGGTCTCAGAGACACAGTTCCCAAGCCTGACATATTGAGGCCGATCTGTCAGGTAGTCTGTAATCCAACAGGTCATGGAATCATCCACGCCCATCCCTCTCAACTTGTCTCGTAGAATGTACGGCTGGATTGTGTTGAACGCACTGGAGAAATCAAAGAGAAGGAGTCTAACACAGCATCGTGGTTCCTCCAGGTAGGTGTAGGCCCGGTGTAACATGTAAAGCACAGCGTCCTTTACTCCAATATGCTCCTGATAGGCAAACTGAAGGGGGTCTGTTGCAGCTGTGACCTCAGTTCTCATTGCACGTAAGACCAGACGCTCCATAGTCTTCATCATATGTGATGTTTGGGCACAGGTACCAGACAAGATGTTTTTTCCACCGCACAGGGACTTTACATACACAAAGACTTTCATTGAAAATCCAATGAAGAGGTTTTGCTAGCTGAGTAGCACATTCCTTGAGAAGTTTTGGATACACGCCATCCGGTCCTGCTGCCTTCCCTATCCGTAACCTTCCAAACTCGGCCCTCACCTCATCAACAGTGAAGGACAGCGGTTGTCGCTCATGAGTGTCAGACAGTGGAGCTGTGGCTTCAGGATTTGAGAGACTGTTAATAGAAGTGCTGGCGGAAGAGCCACCTGCCCCCATGGGTGGCTGAGTGGACGTTGAGGTGGCACCACCATCAAACCTGTTAAAAAACAGATTGAAGTCATTGGCTCTCCCTACATCTCCATTCATGACCAGGCCACTCTTAGAATAGACAGTGATGGCCTTCATCCCCTTCCACACCTCTCTGTTATTCTGCTGCAACTTGTTCTCAACCCTCCTTTTATAGTCCATTCGTCCCTGCCTCAGTCTCGCCTTCAGCTCATGCTGGACCATCCTAAGCCTCTCTTTGTTCCTCTCCTTGAATGCAAGCTTTTTCTGGTTAAGAAGTTGCTTGATGGCTGTGTTGACCCAGGGTTTATTATTAGGGAAACACTGTACTGTCTTGGCTGGTACCACCATATCTCTACAGAGGTTTATGTATTCAGTGAGGATGTCCATGCCTAAGTCCTCAGGCTCCAGTAGCAGAGTCCAATCAGTACACCCAAAACAATCCCTGAGCATTTCACTGGCCTCCACTGTCCACTTCCTAATGGAATGTGTGGCAACCAGCAGCCTTACCACGAGTGGCTTGTATGTGGGTTGAAGAAAAACCAGATTATGATCAGATTTGCCTAAGGGTGGTAAAGCTGTTACACTATCAGCATCCTTAGCATTTCCATAACATAAATCCAAAGTGCTGCCTCCTCTCGTTGTGCAGTCCACATATTGAGTGATACCGGGCAAGTGGGAGGACAGACATTATTAAAATCCCCTGATATGACAATGAATGCATTCAGGTGTTGCATCTGTATCTTAGCCACAGTCTCATGAATGACGTCACATGCCACTGCTGCGTCTGCGCGGGGTGGTATGTAAACAACAATGGCAACAGCAAACTCCCATGGTACATAATATGGTCGAAGTCCGACTGTCAGCAGTTCATTGTCACGACAGCAGATCCTGTCCTGTAAGTGTGTGTGTGGGTGTGTGTTACAACAGGGAAATTGAACATTTGCTGGACCTCAACACTCGAGCACCGTAGTTGCCCACCCCTGGCCATTGTTTTGTAGGTTTTAGATGTTTCCCTGCTACATCACAAATTTAAAAGGAGCTGGTTATCCAAAAGCTTCTTCATGATGAAGTGTGTTACAGCAGGGTAACATTGAGTACAGGACAGTGGCCCAAGATGTCCAAAGCTGGTACCTCTGGATCCTGTGCATTAGGTTCCTTCCTTGTCCAAGAGGTGGTGTTCAACTTCATGCATAGATCAGACCACAAAGATCCCAGCGGGTAAAACCCAAGCAACATTTGCATCATAACAGGTGGCTCGCTGGGGAGCTTCCCTTCTGGAGCTGGTTCCAGGAAGGTGCCCCAGCAATCAGATTTATCCCATTATCTATAAAAAGAGAGGGAAAAAATGGATTTAGTACATTTAGATTGCCAACTTGACAATTTCACCACCTGAAGCAGTTTCCTCAGTTGCAATGGGTTTTTCCTTCCCATCTGAAATTCCATAATGCTCATTTAGTAGCTGCATGTTTTAGGGGGAAAATGCTAAAAGTTCAAGTACAAACATTAAGCGCTCTTATTTTCTCCCTCAAAGCTGCTCTTCCATGTTGACAATGGAGTTGGACGAATCACAGCAGAGCATGTTCCTGAGGGTGAGGGTTTCTGTGATGGTCTATGGCACAGCATCACTGCCAACAAGCTTCGCCATAGGGTGGAGCTTGTGGTCGACGGGAAGAAAAGCCAAGCAGAGTCTCCCAACGCACGCAGCAACACCTGTGAGACAAACGATCCCATCTACGTCGGAGGATATCCTGGTACAGTTATTTTTACGAACTCAAAACTATGAAACATTTCATACATTATCCTGCCTTTTTTTCTTTAAAATAAAAACTAAATTATTAGCACCTAATTAAATTATGATTGGTTATAAAGCTGCATACAAACAGAAAACATTACCTTGCCTGTTGTTCACATGCGTTTTCTCTCTAAGATGGAGTTCGTCAGGCAGCTCTTTTGACCAGTACATCCTTTGGAGGTTGTATGAGGAACCTGAAGATTACCAAGGCTTCTAAGATCATGAATGTGCAGTTCAACAAGGCTCTGGAGATTAAAGGAGTCCAGCCTCTCTCCTGTCCTGCTGCAGCTGCCTAAGCAATACCCATCTTAATCCTATAAAGTGTGGAGTTTACCCCATTTAGGCAAGATCCATCTTCCTTTTATTAAAAGACTTGGTTTGGAATTTTAAAATCCCAGTAATAATGTCAAATCATTTTCCTCTGCTCTGAAAATCTACTAAACCTTAAAGCTACATCATAATTCAGTTTATCTTTTCTGCTGCTGCTGCTGCTTCTGGCACGGTAGTCTCAATTCCTGAGCATCAGAGCCTAACTGGGTTATTTTATATTGTTTGCATGTCTTTTTCTCTGCACAAAATAAAATGGTTTACACTTGGACATTTTGAACCTACATGTTGTTGCAACCAGCAAAATTGGTCCTGACTAGGAATTGTGTAAGGCCCTGATCAATAAATTCATGGCTAAATGGTAAAGACTATGTCCCCTGTAGGTTATAAGGGATCTTGATGACTTAACCTTAAACTTCCTGGACAAAAATCAAGATGTATTACTTACAGTACATAAATATTTAACATTCTGAAGAAACTTCTAGGATTAATAAATGCCAAAAAGCGGTTCCTGCTTTTTACTGACATTTCACAATTTAGCAGACTTTGAACATCCCCAAAGACTCATTTCAAATGAGCAGATGTCTCAAAACCTTAACTAGTATTGTAAAGTAAGATAACTGTAATCACATTTATATTTAGCAATAACAAAGCCTTAATCTGCAATCCTTCAATGTTTACTCTTTTTTTTACTCTAACCAACAGGACATATCTGCACTGACATATCATGTACACTAGGGGGCAATATTTACCTGATGGGTGAACATACTTTCAACTCTACCGTGCTCCTCCATTACCTCAAGATCTTCCTGGAAACTGATGAATTAGGTCCTGAAAGAATTAAACTGATATGATTAAATAAGGGTCCTGATCCCTCTTCATTCTGCATTCTTCTTTTATTATCATGGTCCTCTTTACATTGGGTTAAAAATAAAAAAACAAGTAAGCAGGCAGTCAACAAAACCTGAGGCTTTCTGAAGTGGAATGTTTAGCTAATGGAATAAATCCTGTCACTTGGAAGCCAACAACATATTTTTATGATGAGATTTTACATTTGATCATCTGGAATGTTTAAAAAAAAAAAAAAAAAAAACAAGGAACCACCTCAACTTACCTGCAGATAAGACCTGTCTACTTTCACTAGGGGCTTTTACAACCAGTTCACAGTTCAAAGTGGGGAGCTATAATTTGGTTCTTTGAGTTAAAGATCAACTTATCTCCAAAAAAGCAAAACATGAGGTTAAGGAGGCTTTTGGTGAGGAAATCCTCAAAGATTTTCATTGCTCAAATGTTGAAAATGTAGAAATATCAACCAATTGTAACAGCTGAGCTCCAAATAAAAACCTTCAGTGAGATTTAGAGACATCTGGACTGTTGATGCACAAGTTTTAGCATGGAAACATTTCCCTAGCAGCAATTTTACATATCTGCAGAAACACTGAGCTTGTTGTATTTTGATGTTTTTCTTTTACTGTAGTGCATCTTGTAACTATAAAAAATATTAAAATTGTGAGCTTGTTTAGGATGGTAATTTTTTACTTATGCTGTTTGGAAATCGTCTAATTGTTTACTCACCAAGCAAATATTTGTTGTGTTTTCAGCTTCCGTCAAGTCATACTGTAAGAAACTTAAAGGAAGGAACACAGAGTGAAATAATTATTCAAAAATTATTTTCTCATGTTGGCCTGGATTAAAATGTATAGCTTTTTTGCTATACATAAATTTTAGCAGCACTTATTTCAGTTTGTGCTTTTTTGCACTCATAAGCAATTTCCTCTACTGGTAGCCTACATTAACAGTATCTACTAACTACCAGCAATTGCGTTACAAAGCAAAAATATAGTATCAGACATGTGAAGTCATATTGTGTGATACAGGACTAAGTTGATCTAAAAGCTTGTTCAGATTGGTGACTACTCCACCTGTCAGTTCAAGTGTTCACTAAAACTCCCTTAACCCTCCTTCCCTTTTTCACCCTAGTTAATGATTCAAAGTAAAACAGCTACATACAGCATATATCTAACTCATGACTTCAGTCAAGGCATTCAAGCATTCCATGTTTATATTACTTCAAGCAATAGCCTCCTCCGCTACCATATTAACATGACTGTAGATAGATACATAGAAACAGGCCTGGCTTGTGTTTGGTACAGACTTTAAAATGAAAACCTCCAGAGGGAAAAAAAGAAAAAAAAAAAAAAAAAAAAAAAGCATTGCTCTTCATCTACACTGTGACAACACTGTCCTGGTGTCAGGTCTGGTGACTTATTGCATGTCATCTGTCCTTTTCAACTTATCTGCGGTGAGATCCAGATGTGGTGGTGTTCCAGTCCGGCAGTCTTAGCTTGTTTTGCACCCTCAGTCGTTTCCCTTAGTCAAACACCCCAGGGTCATTTTCCAACTGCAACTCATTGGTAAGCTTCTCCTTCGGGGAGGTAGATCCTCCTACTCTTCATCCAGACCTTGTCAAGACGACTGCATGAGCCCCGTGAGTCGTTTGCCCGTCAGCGACTTGCCCTGGGAGCAGATGAGGGAAGGGAGGTGAGTGTGACAGCTGTCAAAATGCCTCAAACTTTAAAGCATTCCTGAAGATGGCACAAGCAGGAGGAAAAACAGAGAAGAGGCGAGGTTTGCAAAAATAAAGTTAAAGAGGAGTGTTTAAGTGGGAGATGCTAAAACAAAAACTGTTGGGGTTGACGACCGTAGAACCCCACATTAAAGCAAAGCAAATAGCCCCAAAGCCAATAGTGAGAAGGGAATTGTTAATCCCTTTTAATTATGATTTCACACTGTAAACTCCTTTGTTGGAAGCATTTTGCATCTTCTCTATTCTTACAAGCAATTCTTCCTTCACAGTCATGCATCTGAACAAGCTCATTAGTGCACTGGACAACAAGATGCCCCCAGTCAACTAATCACCACGCTATTTCTTGAAACCAGTATAAAGAAAAAGAATGTCCCCTCAGGGAAGGAGCCAAAGTGCAGCCAATTACTGAGCACACGCAATAATTAAATCAGAACTTTTGCAAGTCTATATTGATTATATAGTTTTATAATAATATGTAAACTGGTTAATAAAATGGTGTAACATTTGATAATATGGTGACTGAAATACCAAACACTCTCTCTTAAATTAAAAAAAAAAAAAAAAAAAAAAGCTTCTCCTGGAGGTTTAGCAGTGGTGGGGGTTACTGGTTTGGTTTCAACATTGCAATTTTTATGAAGGGAGGTGGGTAACTCACCACGCTGCGAGTGAACTTCTCCAGGGAGGTGCGTCGCCCCTGCTCCATTTCAGGCTGCACACATAAAGCAGAACATTTCAAAAGACTGACGGTATGAGAGGACCTGAGTTCATCTGTGTGCTTGAAGTCTTTCCCATGTATGGATTAGTTCACCCAAAAATCACACTAAACAGCTGACTCATAGGTTAATGACAAACACTCACTTTCTTCCTCGCCATCAGCAGGTCCTGGTACACACTAGAGCGTAGGAAACGGGAATAGCTGTCGCTTTTCATCAGCTTGTAAATGTGGTCCTAAAAAAAATTAGAGGGAAAAAAAAAAAAAGCGTTTGGACAAAAAGAGGAACATGGTAATTATCTTTTGTAGTTTCTGAAGGGAAAAGACATGGAAATAGAAAACACTTATTTGTGTTGTTGTTTTGTTTACAACCTAAATTTTTAGAGCAGATGGCCAGTGGTTTTTCTTTTTCATGCACCATTCATTATTCTAATTCTACAGTTTTCCATTAACCAATATTTGTCAAAGACAAAATACTGCATCATTAGCAGGAGGGAAATAAATGTACTCAGCCCAAAAAGAAGATTTGACAACGTTTAATCAGCTTACTGGGTCAGTTAACTTGGAAAACTCTTTACTTCTGCTTGTATAATGATGGTCCATCAATACCAGCACATTCATTAAGATGTGTTGCTTTGGAGTTGGGTTATATAGACCTGGTACTACCTGTGCAAACACGCTTATGTTATGAGCGAGGGATTCATGTTCTCTGTGGGGATTACAGATGCAGCTTTTTTACATGCTAAGCAGCTCCATAAATTCCTAGGCAATCGTCCGGAAAATCTATGACTAAAAATCACTTCACTACACAAACCTTTTAGTTTACTCCAGTGGAGCATGGACTCCAAGAAAGGCAAATTGGGTGGACAGCAGTCTGAATGCCTGAGTAATCCACATCAGAGATAGCTTTAAGTTCTATATCAAAGTGAACTATATAAATACTAAATGGTCAAAAGAAAAAAAACACAAAAAAAAGGCCTTGCAGTTAAAATCGATACCTTTGGGCTCAACCTTTAAATACAGCAAGACGCTGTTAGCATAAAACTGAGCCCAAAAAAAAGTACATGCATACACACAATGTAAAACTGCCATTTCTCTCCTCAGACAATGTTTTCTCTGAGTCATGCTGAGCAGCAGGTGTTCCATCATTTCATCTGAGAGGTTTTTGCCAAAATGTTTATCTGCTAAATTTCAAGGAAACCTCAAAGAGTCAGCTCTGACTTCAGTCATTTTCCCTCAGTCTTCTTTTAAATTAAAAAAAAAAAAAAAACTTCCAATCGGGCTCATGCTTCATTCTAAAAGGTCCATTTATGGATAATAGTTGATTAGTTTCCATGTCAGTTATAATATGCCTAAAATGTCAGCCATTCCCTCCCACCTGTGCGTCCTCATAGCTGTATCTTCCAGGGTCTTTCAGGTTTTGGCTGGTGCGTTCATAGCTGTGAGAATCCAAATTGATGGAGCTGGGAGCTCCTTCGGCCAGGAACTCTGCCCAGATATCCTGCGCCCGCTGTGCAACATCCTGCTGTGGAATCCTCTTCAGGTCCTGAACTGCCAGCCAAAATCTGGAACAAAGTTATTCATTCATTTCACTTTTCATTCAGAATATTATGTAGCTTATAGTGCAAATCCAGTCCTGTTTGAGTGGATATTAAAAGGCCTTTATCTTCTCCTTTATTTTCTGTACTAGAGTTTTAACTTATTTGGGTGGTCTACTCATTGGTCAGAAATAGTCTTACACTGCTCATCAACTAGATGGTTACATACAGGGCAAAATGTTCAGTGGAAAAAAAAAAAAAAAGCACAAGATGACAAGTTTGGTGGTATGAAGGTTCATTCAGTAGCTGATCTTATAGTCAAGTAGCTATTTATTTCACATGAGAATGAATACAACAGCTGTTGTCATCTTCAAGCTTTTAGACCCATTTGGTGTGAATCAGATCTGTTGGAGCAGGGAAGCACTTACACACCCCTATTTTAGAGAGACCTATAGAGACAATGTTACAGCAGTCTAGCCTACCAAAGATAAATGAACCTATTTATGAACATATTTATTGATTGCCAAGCTAACTACATATTGCAGCTGCATATCGACTGCTGACTGAGGACGATCACTTCCTCTTTCGGTGACGGACTTCAGGAGATTTACCGGATAGTCATTAATCAGAGCAGCTCTGAAGCTGAAAGATTCAAGACAATAAGTTGTAAATATGCAAGTTATATATGCACATTTTACTTTTTAAAAACATTTTAAATGTCAAGCAAATTAAAGTAAGCCAGTAAATCCCAGATGAAAAGTTAACTTCATTATACTTTGTGTGAGGTTGTGTTGCTGTGGAGACATGAGCAAGCGTGTTGTAGTGAGACTGGACTGAGTTCACAGCAACAGAGAGCCGCTGGCTAGCTGACTAATATTAGATTCTATCTATACTGATCTGTGGACTGGTTTAGCAATAGAGAAACACCTCTGGGGTCTGCTTCTCTCTCCTCTTCTGAGAGGCTCCTACAAACGCTCCCAACTAAAAGAAAACACAATTAAAGGTCCAGAGATCAGGGTGAGGAGTCAGCTGGGACAGCCAGAGGATAAACTGTGACATGTATACATCTCACTGTGTATATTTATGTATATATGTAGACAGACAGACCGACCGACCTATCTAACTAGCTATTTATTTTCTGCTTCGCTGACTCAGAGCTATCAACAGCCTCCACATGATTAGTTCATCTCTAGACAACCATTCCAAACACATTTCTCTTCACTCACACAGAGCTGCTTCATATAAAAAACAGCTACCATGATGAAGTGTGTTAATCTGGATGTCTAAATGAAGAATGAATTTAATATTTTCTTTGAAAATCAATAAACTGTACAAACTTAAGAAGACGACTCCCTTGTGGATTTCCCTCTACTGCAGCTGGAATAGCAGCCGTTGCCGGCCTGGATCAGCTGTTTCAGGCGTATCTCAGAAAGCAGTGTCAGTGTTCGGGTTAGCCAGGGGAACTTTCAAGAATTAGCCACCATACAACCATGTAATTACAATAATGACATCTAATAAGCTGAACTAGAGCGAGGCAAGTTCAGTCCTGGAGAGCCAAAGTCCCATTGGTTTTAGATGTTTGCCTGCTCCAACACACCTGATTCAACTCAGATGGACACAACAGTTTATGAAGTCCTGCTCAGTGACTCATTTATTGGAATCAGGGAAATGTCAGACTTGCCAACCCTTTTACTAAAATGCCAGCAGGAGAGTGTATTTTATAATTAGCACTTTTTTATAATTAACACATTTTATAATTAAACACTTTTTCATTGTAGATCTATGATAAAAATAGAAATGCAAAGATTTTGCCTGACCGAATCATGGATTAGTGAAGTAGCTCGGTTATTGGGAGTCTTTGTGCAGCTTTGTACTTGAAAAATCCACCTTCAGTTCTTTGCATAATGTTTGTTTCATGTAACGTCTTATCACTGAAACAAGAACCACCAGAATGAACAACAGTTTCTTCCTACAGGCAGGCAGATTAAACTGGTGTGATTTGTTCAGATCTCTTTGTCATAGTTAAAGCTAGTGGTCTCTGCAGGTGTTTGTTTTATTTACTTATTTATTTTATTGGTCAACGTGGGTTAAAATTGTACGTTGACAGTAAAAAGGATTAAAACTGCAAAGAGCAAAGCCTTCACAAGATGATCAAACACGTCTGCACTCACTGGTAAAAATGCACAAATGTATCGCAGTTACAGTTTATACAGCTTTTATTTTTACCATTTGAACCACGAATGGAAGGAATGGTTTTTTTTATGTATTTAAAATGATGATCCAGCACAAGTCATGGGGCGTCCCTGCTGTTCAGCTTTTGGATATTTTTCTCTTTTGGCAAACTGGATTCATAAGAAAAGCTCAACAATTAGTCATCAAGTTCTGCAAACGCCTGTTAATGACCCACAAACCATTTGCATATTTAAGTGCACAAAGAAAGACTTTGTTTCTTTTTAATCAGTTTTGGTTTTAGTATTTTTAGTTTTATGTGAGACTTAAAGTCCCAAGACAAAAACTACCAATAAATTACACCCAACATTAATCAGCTCTGTTTTGTCATTAACTAAAGTCACTACAGTTATTCTCACTACAAAACTCAAAGTAAACTTAATCACCACAGTGCATTTATGCCATTTCCTCCTGAAAACTTCAGCATATTTAGAAAGAACTGGCTGATTGATGACTGGAAAAAAAACCATTCATCCTAAACAAAGTGTAAAGATGTATCATCCCTTTAATACTGACCTCAAGTTCTCAGAGCTAAACTCAGACTCCAGAAACTTTAGGAAGAGCTCCTGTCCTGCTGGGTCCTTCAGGGCCTCCTCCAGAGAGAAACCCCATTTCTTCACCCTCTGCTGACTCGGTTCCTTGCTGGGAAAGATCACACAGGATGGAGCGGTTTACGCATTCAACAGAAACTTATGCAGAGAAGTTTATATGAAAAGTAGGGGTGCGACGTTAAGGCCTTAATTATGATTAAATAATTAAACATAACTGCGTTAAAAGTAACGCATTTAATCGTGGAAGCTTTGTCAGAGCACAATTTCCTGGTACGCAAATTACACTGATGCACACACTACTTCCGCTACCAACTTATCCGTGTTTCAGACCCTTCAGTGGGTTTATTTAAAAACAAAACGAGCATGAAGAAGTCTAGCATCTTTTTCTGGTGGGGTCTGGTGAGTAACATGCCATGCCATGAAGGAGTACTAAACGCCATTGTCGTCTCCCAGATAAGCATTAGTGACCATATAAGCAAAATGTGGAAAGTGGACCTCATCATGTAGGAACATCATATCCAGAAGGATACTCTGGGAAATTGTCACTATTGTCAGACATGTTTAGTCAACAAGCAGCGGTACTCCCACGTCATTCTGGCATCAACAATCAAATCTAAAGTCAGCTGGTTTATTGCAAATGTAAAATTAAACCGAGGGTAAAACTGGATTTCGTATCATACTGGTGTCACGACCCGCGTAGAAGGCCGTAGCAACAATGAGGGAAGGCCACACTGTGTACACACACCGACCTACCGATAAAGAAAGAAAATGTTTAAGGCCAGGCCGTCACACTGGTGAGCCTTGTCACCCTTGGCGCATTCAGTCAATAAAATCAAGCATGATAAAACAGACGGGTAGATATGACAG
Source organism: Telmatherina bonti (assembly GCF_933228915.1). NCBI lineage: Eukaryota > Metazoa > Chordata > Actinopteri > Atheriniformes > Telmatherinidae > Telmatherina > Telmatherina bonti. The sequence goes on along the minus strand of NC_136614.1, from coordinate 15,996,218 downwards.
TAGCTTTGCTTAAAGTACGGATATTCCACCAAAGCAGCAGCACATTTTCAAAATGCAGATGTCTTACACTCATATGTATTCCTGCAGCATGGCAGTTCTATACATTCACTGTCATAAATGTAAACATCATCTCTCCATTCCAGAGTTGGGACTTTAAATGATGGTCAGAAAAGTGGTTTGTAGATCATCACTACTAAAGAAAGCGTTCGCTAAATTTGAAAAATCATGAGAAATCCCAGTAACAAAGACTTGCTGATGATCAGGTGCCCTTAAACTCTAAAAAGAAACCTCCAAGTCAGGGTGTGAAGATCTGGTCCTTTAGAGCTGCTATCCTGCAGTTTTAGATGCATTCCTTCTCCAACACACCTGAATCAAAACCAGGAGCCTGGTAAAGGGCCATTCATCCCATTCAGGTGTGTTGGAGAAGAGATGCATCCAAAAGTTACTGGATAGCAGCTCTCCAGGACCGGACTTGGTCACCCTGTTCAAAGTACCAGACCAACCTCCCGAAACAAGAGAGTATCCAAATGTTAGCCCACAGAAATATATCAGTATTTATTTCAGACACACTATAAGTAAGAATCTCTTTCATAAACTATAAAATAGCTCTTAAAACATTGTAATCTGTGTGATTTGCTTTAAATGATCACAAGTTGTGAAAGAACAGCTGTTATTTCTGGTTCCTACCTGGCCTCCAGATCCCAGAAGGTGGGGTCATCGCTGGTCCAGGGGTTGGACGGTTCAGGTGTTGTCACAAATGGGTCATACTCCATGAACTGCTCAGTGTAGGTAATCAGGCTGACAAAGATACATATGAACAAAAAAAACCAAAATGTTAAGGTCCCACCCGGTCAGGTGTCAGAGTCTAACAGTAGTCTGTAAGTACGGTAAGTAACTGTGCTTACTTACTGGACTTACTATATGGTTACTAAACCCAAACAGATAAACATAACTTACATTTTATTCCTGACTGGATTTTTTTTTTTTTTTTTTAAACAGGGTTTAGTTTGTCTTGTTCAAAGCAAGCAAAACTCTGCTCCATGGACAGTCAGGAGATGAAGAAGCAGAGATTTCAGAAGCAGAGCAACAATATTCCCATCTGAATTTCTTTGCTTGTACTGAAAAATTGAGGGTGATACCTTATCTAGGAAAAGTCTGCTAGACAAACAGGAGGGACACAAATTGTGACACAGACTCTTTACAACTGCAGTTTGTCAGTTTTTACGTTGTGTAAATGGATTTGAACACCAACATAATGATGGTCCTCTGCACTGCGGCTCACAGTTTAATATCTGCCGTGCTGTGTGATAAATGAAATGCAATATCCTGGTGGTAAATATATTTATGAGCCTATACAATAACTTTCAACCTTTAACTCAATTTTGAGCTGAACTGACTTCATTTTTCTAACAAGAAACTTTTAAACCTTGTCTGATGTTGTACAAATTAAACAGTAAAACATCAACAGAAAATGTCTGAAAAGTTCAAACTAACTCAAACATTTCATCAAATGCATTGTTGGAGCCACAGTCTCAAAGAGAAAACTAATTTCTGATTTGTAATTTGTTGTTTAAAAAAAGCTTTCAAGACAGAACAGAAGGTTTCCCAAAGTGATGCAGCAATAAAAGCAGCATCTTAAGAATGGCATATGTGCATCACAAAAAAAAAACTTAAATTTTTAGGTAATTTTCACATAGTTGTGCATTAAATTCCTTTTCAAAAGGATCCTATAAATCTGGAAAGCAGGAAAATTCAGCCGACTTTACAAACTTCATTTTAATAACATTTAACTGAACAAATTCACAGCGACTGCAATGTGATTACTAAAAAAAAACTTAAACCCTTCTCTGGAATCAAATAGGATTTTCCTTCTCCAACTTTTACTGCAGAGTCTCTGAACTTTCTGCCATCACACGTTCAGAAAATGTCTAATTTAAAAATGCCTCCATGATTCACTGGTGTATCAGAGGATGTAAAAGGCAAGCCAACAGACTGAAGGTTAATCTGATTGCAGACATGTAGAGATGAAAAGAAAAGCCTGTTTGTCAAGGCAAAATGGGAATCTTCAAACTGGAGATATGAAAATGAAAATCAGCCACACGCCCTTCGGCTTCTGAAGTATTTGTCATGTCTACAAGCTTATCTTGTAAATATCTTGTACCTGTCAGCAACTTTGGACATCTTCATGCAGTGACGATCTAGCTGGGTGTTCAGGAACAGGATCTGAAAGTGAGGAGGACAGTTGTCACTTTGTTCATGCTGTGAAACAGTAAAAGGGACGTAGAGCGAGTGCTGAATTTGAATGTATGATTTTGCAGCTGTTGCAAACCGTTCCCTGCAGGATATGTCTAATAAACAAACAGGACTGTGTGTAATTTGGTTGGCAGGCTCCATCAGTTGTATTGTTCGCTGCTATTGCTTCTCAGAAATGAGCCCTATTTATGCCAGAGAGAAATATGGGAGAGTTTTCACAAAATTCCACACAGCAGGGCGGGCTGCCACTTATTTTTCTAATGGTTTTAAAAATCAGATGTTTTAGGAGGAAACAGGAGACAGCATCAAAACTGAGATGCAACCATCTGAGAGCTTATTTTGGCATCAGCTTGATGTTTTTTTTTTTTTTTTACCTCTTTCTCCACATCCTCTTTGGTGCCTTTCCTGCAGTGATGTGAAGGAGTGTGTACTGGACTCTGCAACTGTGTTCCTTCCTCTGCCAAACCATACACTGACTGGACCATTAGAAGACAGAAAAGAAGTCAAAACACATGCAATGTGTATTTATTTTCTTCAAATGTCTGTAGAATTGTTTTCAAGTTGATTTTTTTTTTTTTTTTAAACAAACTTTACAATTATGAATACATTTTGTTAGCTTATTTTAAAAGAAAGAAGCACCTTAAACCAGCTCCAGAACTCAAACAAAAGTCATGCAGTGGGGTTGACAAATGATTGCATCCGAGTCAGTGTTGCTTCCCAAGTTACCTTCTTAACTCTGTGGGGATTCTTCATGCGTCTACATTTCCTGATGTCCATCTCCGTGGTGTTAACACATCCAGGCTGAAGAAGAAGCAAACAAAAACATCATTACAATCCATCCTGAAAATCTAAAAAATAAAGCACCTAATTCCTTTTTGTGTTTATAGAGATGCCAAACAGCTGTGAGAAGATGAAAAGAAAAGATTGTTGATGGGAGATGAGGTGGGTGGCTGTAATCTCTTTCTCTCTCTTACACACACACACACACACACACACACACACACACACACACACACACACACACACACACACACACACACACACACACACACACACACACACACACACACACACACACACACACACACACACACACACACACACACAGTGGCTTACCACAGGCCTGTGGACATCCCAGAAGGCTCTCTCCTGGCTGTCAAGGATCTTCCTTTCTGTTTTATCCTTCTTCCGGTCGATCCTGCAGATGAGATGAGGCAGTGTGAGAGTTTCAGCTTTCCTAAAATCGACTTTGCATGCACCATCAGGACCAACTTGTGAGGAGGAGAGAGACAGGCAGTCTGGATCTTTTAAAGTAGAGGAAGGTCTAGTTGTTTAAACATTTTCTTGGGAAATAGTTACGTTAAAATGGATCTTAACACCAAGCTCTCATCAGTCGTCATGTTGTTTACAGAAAGAACAGAAAATTTTGGTTGTAAAAGGAAATCGTTCTGATGCACCTGTGTTTTTTTTTTTTTCCTTTTTATACAAAAGCATGGATTTTATTAAGACTTTAAGGCGATGTGGCCACTATTAGGTAGGCTGATTATTATGAATTGACTTGAGCTGATGTGTCTGAAGTGCCCAGAGACGACATTGTTGGGAAGTGGCGTGATACAAATAAAGCTGAACTGAATTGAAGGAAACGTGTTTCTTTAAAGAAACCAACAGTTTGCAGTCATGAGCTCTTCCAAGCAGCTACTTCACTCTAAAAACTAAAATAATTTATGCGAGGAAGTAGGAAAGGTCTATGTAGCTGCCTGAAGTTGCCCCTCTTCAGACAAACGTCAAGAAAAAGTAAAACTGGATGGTGAAATAAAAGACCTGTGCACCAAAAACTCGGCCTTTCTAAGATGCTACATCTTTAAAAAGATGGTTCCGGTTTTTCAGGGAGCCAGCTGCTTCATAGTTAGCAGGACTAATAAAGTCTGAGCTAAGGTCTGGAAGACCAAAACAATTCGGGGGAACAACTTATAGATATGCAAGTGAAATGACATGCAGGACCAAGAAAGACTTCACTAATTTGATGAGCAACAGTGGTGGTGCAATGATTTACTGTGCAGCCATTCTGCACTGATGAAATCATGATGTAGTTGTCAGCTAAAAACATTTTCTGTATCCTAAAAAAGAAAATTCAGCCTCAGAAGTTTCTACATTTAATCAAGTCTGGGGAAATTTGGAAATGAGTCCTTTCACGCTGCAGTGAGCTAACTCTCTGTGAGGAGGATTACTGTGTAGAGTTGCATGTTAAACCCCGCTACGAGCTTGGCTCAGTCGATTTTGTGTTCCAGTTGTGATGCAGCCGGTGACATGCAAAACGTTTGACTGATTTATGGTAAAGCAGATTAATTTAACCCTTTCATGCATGAATTAATAATAAAAAAGCAACATTTTTTTCAATATATTTTACCTCTACAGACATGTGCAATGATACTTTTTTGTTTTTTAGTGATATTTAGAATTTACCATGATTTATTTTAATGTATTCTAGAAAACATAATATATAATCATAATTATACTACATAAATCATCTATAAAAAATAGCTGTATCATTTTCTTTTCATTTATCGCAAAGTCAAACTTGTGTAATTACATTATGTTTAGTTATATCATAAATGTATTTATTTATTCTCCAGTGAGTGGAAATGTACTGGATGACTCACTAACAGCTTGTAATACTTTCAAATAGGTGTCCACTATATGGCCACTATGGCTGAAAGGGTTAAACATGCCATTTCTGAATGGCAACATTTGCTGAAACACAGATGGATTCTACCATCACACACACACTCTAGGATCAACGACACAGATGAATGCGTCTCATGACCCTCCCAATCCCGCAACCTGAAAATCACTGAAGAGTCAAAAAGTGTGTGTGTGTCCCGCCTCCACACCCTCTTTTTGACTGAATCCAAGGGCTAAACTATGTCATCCTTTTAGATTCATATCAAAAAGAAAAATATCTTTGTTAAAGGCTAAAAAATAAAAAGGAAACTATGAAAAGCAGGTAAAAGGGCATCTTTCCTTCCTCTCTTTCCATTTCCCACACTAAAATAAAGCAGCCGTCAGAGCGGTGGTTTGAAAAGATTCATTTTATCTCCTCAGAAACTTTCCCCTGTCAGAAACACTCGCATTGGAAGAGGTCACATTAGACTTTACTGCATTGTTCTTTTACAATGCAGTGTGAATGACATCAGTGCATGGGCTCCAATTTTACGTGTTGCCTTGGCAACTGAACACACTTACTTGACCTGGGCCTCAGCCTGCATGTAGATAAACTCCCACTTCCTGGCAAAGGCTCTCTGTAGCCTGGCTAAGTTCTCCTGTCAGTGAGATACAGACATATCAGAATGTTAGAAATTTAACAACATGCGAGTTAAGTCATGAAAAAGGTTTCAAAGTTTGAGTCTACCCTAAGAAGCAATTTATAGCTCACATCAAAGCTTTCCACCTGTCTGACCATTGAGAGGTTTGTGGTTTTTCTGCTCCAAGCTTTATCCCCGCTAATCAATACAAAGTAGTGATATCTTGGAGAAACAGTTCAGCACTCACCGCCTCATAATCTGCCAGCTCCAGCCTCGTCTTATTCTGCATGGTTCGCTTGCACAGGTAGATGGCTGGGAGAGAGGACACAAGGCAGGGATTTAATCAGTACATACATTCCCTTCACTCCATCTGCTCATCTTTATTCTTCACGTTCCCGCCTCACCTCTTCCCACCACCCAGAGTGCCGAGTATAAACAGTTTCAACCTGCCCATCCACCTTTAGGATTACAGGGCAGAGTGTGAAGAGGCACTAAAATCCTAAACCTTAAAACTTCAGCCATGGCTGCATCTGTGACACGATGAGGAGCAGGAAATGGAACTGAGACTGACTAATCCTGTCAGCTGTTCCTCTCCACAGCCCAGTGTAGCGTCGGTCATGCATCAATGTGCATCTCAGCAAGAGGTTGTTTTTTTTTTATTATTATTCTGGTACAAGTTAATTATAGCACGTTTACATTTTCAGGTTATGTTTATTGTATGATTTCACAAGCTCGTATACACTGAAGCCAATAGGAAAAAAGTCATCGAGTCGAAATTTGATCAACATGAAGTTAATGATTTCCAAAAATTTGAATAAGTCGGAATGATGTGATGCCGATAAATACATGTGAGGAGTTAAATCTGCATAAAAGTTTTGCATTTATGGTATGGTTTTGCATAAATAGATTTGAAAAATAAATTAAATAACATTTTTCCAAGATCACCTGCAACAATCAACAAGAAGCCATAAAGTTCCCAATTGGATTTAGCTGAGTAAAATAATAGTTTTCTACAATCATATTATCTTCAGAGGCAACTAGATTTCTTTAGTTACTGTAATGTCACAGTTAAAGGATTCATGTTGATTGGTTAATCCTATTTCAAACAATTTATCATAAAAAGTTATATACACAAAAAAAATCCTGACATGAGTAGTGTTTTTTTCATCAAATATGGCATAAGGCTGTTATGTTTTACTATTATTTTCATCAAGCTGCTTAGTTTGTTATGACATGAAACATTATACGAACATTCCCATCCACCACACATGGTTTGTGTAGGAACATAGAAAACTGCAACTTCACACACAGACGTTTCCATGTCAGAGCATTTTGCTACCACTGGAGGGAAGTATAGGAAATATGTGTAACACCTCTAGAGCTGTACTAGTTGCAAGCTCAGTTTTCCTTCAGCTGAAATCTAAGAAACAGAATTCATAGTGGACAAAGACGTAGCTTGATGTGAAGTAGAACTAAGTGTCAAACAGTGCAAACAATCCTGCTGTTTATAGAGAAAACATGTTTATCACTTTTGGAACTTTTTTTTTTTATCTCACTCAGTTTTACTATAATTAATTTAACTTAGAAAGCAACTAATGTCAAGTAAATTATTCATTCATTGATTTAATCGTTTTCTGTACTGCTTAGATGAATTCAGGGTGGCAGGAAGCTGGAGCCCATCCCAGCAATTCGCAGGCAGGGTACTCGCTGGACGTCGCCAGTCTGGAGTAACCTCTTACAATTATTAAATGTATGCATGTGCACAGTAGAAAATGCAAACTTTACGGGTTTTTTTTTTTTTTGTTGTTTTTATTAAGCTGTTTAATGGAAAGCTGATGGAGGTCTCCATGGAAACATGAATCTAAGTGAACAGAACTATCGCTCCAAAATGCCGTTCTTCCACATCTTAGAGGACAAAATTTCAATTTTTAAATGTTTGAATTAATTAATTAATTTATTTATTTATCAGTCCCATTTCAGTAAAACTCATATCTTCAATACGAGAAAAATCTGCAAAACATGATGCAGAACTTAAAACCGTGTAAATGAAGGTTAATTTTGCCATTAGAGCTTCTAACTCAAATTTCCTGCCCACATTCAGAGGAAAAAGGAAAATTACAATGGCTTGGCCGCTGACTGCTTCCAGTTTTCCTTGTGCAGCTTGTGGGAGCACTACTTCATAGGACAGACTTATATGTGACATTTAAGTGTAAATAAACAAATGACGGATAAGACTTTCAGTTAGGACTTATTTATGAACTTCCAGTGCACAATGTTATCCTCCCACCAGGTGTCCCCCAGTCAGACCACTAGCTGCCTAAAACACAGAGAAGCAGACCTATAAATAAAACTTTAAGCTTTTTCTGCAAGTCTTTATTATCATCAACATCTTGTCCTTCTTGCAGAATTAGGTTTTAACTTTAGTACACATATTTAATGGCTGGAAACCTGAAGTTCTGCGTGTTTGTATACCTCACACCAGCAGCTCATTACACAGCGCACACAAACTCACATTATGACTCACAAAGCGTGACAGGCAGCACTGTCTGGTAAGAGCATCATTAAACTGCTTTGTCTTCACGTACCAAAATAGTTGTTTGCTGCAGTAAATTACTGCATTATACTCCTAAACATTATCTGGCTGGCTGCTTTCTGGCTGATGGTTTGGTCACTTTTGAATCCCGGCGGTGTTTTCACTCTAGTGGTAGCATGAGACGAGTCTACAACCCACACAAGTGGCTCAGGTAGTGCAGCTCATCCAGGATGGCACATCAATACCAGCTGTGGCAAGAAGGTTTGCTGTGTCAGTCAGTGTAGTGTCCAGAGCATGGAGGTGCTACCAGGAGACGTACATCAGGAGATGTGGAGGCGGCCGTGGGAGGGCAACAACCCAGCAGAGAACACCAAGATTGGCAAATTCCCCACTGGCGCCCTGTGCTCTTCAGATGAAAGCAGGTTCACACTGATCACATGTGACAGACATGACAGAGTCTGGAGACACCGTGGAGAACGTTCTGCTGCCTGCAACATCCTTCATCATGACCGGTTTGGCAGTGGGTCAGTAATGGTCTGGACTGGCATTTTTTGGAGGGCCACACAGCCCTCCATTGGCTCATTGAGTTCCTCCTAATACAAGACAATGCTAGACCTCAAGTGGCTGGAGTGTGTCAGCAGTTCCTGCAACACGAAGTCATTGGTGTTATGGACTGGCCCGCCCGTTCCCCAGACCTGAATCCAACTGAGCACATCTGGGACATCATGTTTTGCTCCATCCACCAACGCCAAGTTACATCACAGACTGTCCAGGAGTTGGTGGATGCTTTAGTCCAGGTCTGGGAGGAGATCCCTCAGGAGAACATCCGCCGCCTCATCAGGAGCATGCCCAGGTGTTGAAGGGAGGTCATACAGGCACGTGGAGGCCACACACACTACTGAGCCTCATTTTGACTTGTTTAAAAGGACATTACATCAAAGTTGGATCAGCCTGTAGTGTGTTTTTCCACTTTCATTCTGAGTTTAACTCCAAATCCAGACCTCCGTGTGTTGATACATTTGATTTTCATTGATAATTTTATCGTGATTTTGTTGTCGGCACATTCAACTATGGAAAGAACAAAGTATTTAATAAAGATATTTTGTTCATTCAGATCTACAATGTTTTAGTGTTCCCTTTATTTTTTTGAGCAGTGTATCTTCAGTCTGTTGAGCTGATCTGCAGCAAAGCAGGAAATTTTCAACATACAGAAACATTTCCACTTCCTTTACTTAAGCCAAACAGAGAAAGTTAAACCGGTTTCACTAAATATTAGCGCTGCATTGAGACTAAACTGGAATAAAACCATGTAGTCATTTATATCATGTAAATGCTAGAGGTGTCGCATGCACCCCATTTAAAGTCCTGTAAGCTTTTCAGATCATTAGTTATACACTCTGATTGCAGCCATGCATTTTATGTAATGGCCATCAGCAGCATTCAGGTATTTGTCAGATATTTGAAGCAGATTCGGTGAAAGGATGTATTTCCTGCTCAATTATTCAAAGTGCAAGCATCTGAGCTTGTCCTTGTATTTTTCTTCATTCAGTATTCCAACACTGTAAAACTAGAATGCATTTCATTGTATAACATAACAAAAGAAAAAGGCCAGAGAATTAGCTGCTAAATGCTGAAGTTTCCTTAAAATGGCTTACCGTAGTCTGTGTTCTCAGGCTCCCAACAGTTAGACGGCCAGAAATATGGTGCCTGGAGAGGAAACGAAGAACAATCTAAATTGATGCCGTTTTTCTCTTGATTATGAAACTAATCTACAAGTCAACAACATCTGACAATAGTGAAGTGATGACAATGACCTTTCCAACAGTTGTTTGCATCTGAAACAAAATGCTGCATATGACTAACGTTCCCCGAGTTTCATTGTTTGGAGAAAATGGATCCTGTACGGCTGATTTTTTAGGATTATTTCAGAGACATAAAGTATCTACAACACAATAGGAAGTGATGAAAGATAAAGGACTGACAATGGAAGAACAATAGGGGGAAAAAATTTGCTTACCAGACTGATATTTAACAAAACTTTCACGCTTTGAGCAGTTTCACAAAACTGTGGTTGTTTCAACAAGCAGAAATGTCACAAATGTGAACAGGTTTGGTTTTCACTCCGTTTCTTTTTTTCACACTTAATTTGCCTCCAATAACCAACTGTTAATGTGACATAATGATGTCTAAAGTTTTTGTCAAACCCCCTCCTCCTCTTTGAAGGAGGGCGACACAGGTCATAGAGCAATGTGCAGTGCTGTCTGTTTTAATTAAACTGCTCCTCCAGCTCAGACGGATAGCTCAGCCTCACAAGAAACAATAGATTCTGCACAAAAACGATTCTAGTCTCTTTGTGCTGCTTTGTGATGTCCAACAAAGGAAAGGGAAAACATTGTTTCCTCTTTGGATTGTAAAATTCAGAATGAAACGCAGTCAGGCGTAAATAACATGCAACTTCAACAGCACAGCTGGACAACAGGGAGGGAAAACCAGCATGCTTTACTCTTCTTTGTGCTTTAATGAGATTTGTTTTGGTGTACTACTGTATGACACAATGCACCCTGATGAGCTTTTGGTGGATGCCAACTTATCTCGAACCCAAACTTGCTTGCACTGCTTGCTTGATTAATATTTTAATGGATCACCATTCATAAATCATCAGGTCACAGGATCCAAGCATAGTACTGAAGACGCTGCAACCAGCGAGCTCGGCTTGTTGTCACTGAGATTTACATGTGGAAATTCCATGAAAGAGTAAGTCATCTAATAATGTTTACCATGTTTTATTTATAGGCACTGAAAATTTTCATTTTAAAAGGTCTGTATCTGCTCTGCAATTACAGAAAGTGAAGATCTGAAATTGTAATATTCTCAGTTTTTCTTTGGCTTTAAAAAGGAATTTTACTTGTCTTTAAATCTTTGTAAAACTCCTGCAGGATGTGTAGTTGTTTCAAGGCTATACTTGGTCACAGTGATTGAGCTAAATGTAAATAAAACCGTTCCCTTATGCTGGCAGGCAGAGTGCCAATATACTCATGTTTACCAAAGACAGTTCTCTCATTTGCCAGTTATATAAACATCTATGTACTGAGACATATTTACATTATCAGGGTTGAGTTTTGCCCAAGCACACTTCAGCATGTGTAGAGGCCAGAGATCAAACCATTTATCTGTGGGCTGGAGGATGACCTTTTCACCCACTCAGTCATGACAATCAGGAAGTTACTTCATTTTTATTTCAAACCAGTTTTCTTCATGTGACATCATGCTTTCCTTTATGCTGGTTATACATTTAAAAAAGAAAACTGCAGCACTAAGCTGTATGTGTAATGCTTATCAGGACAAAAGTCATACAATAAAAATAAAAATCAACTTTTAAACAGTTCTGTGTTTTAACCACCTCACCTGAAAGCGGTAGAAGGTGCCATCATCTTTGAGGGTGAGGACATGATCTGAGATGGGGAAAAAGTACCCCTGAGCTGCGATGAGACTCCCGATGTGCATGGCCTCAGCTACAAAAAGGAGCAGTACCAATTAAAGCAAGTTCCTGCATCCCACATCAGATCTTCAAAATTACGAATTTATCAAGTTTAATGATTCAAAAGGAGCAAAACTGTATATTTTCTATACAAAATCTAATCTGTAGTTCTGTCTCTTCTACAGCAACATACATTAAAATTATTGTTGTATTTAATGGTAGCAAATTTTATGTCATTCACCATAGGATCCCCTTTTGTAGAAAAACCTTAAGTATCTGTGCAGCACGTTCATCTTAGAAATGACATTTGTCATTTTTGCACACATACCTGGATCTTCAATGGAAAGACTCATCATCAACCACTGCACAATATCTGCACCTGAATCAGTTCAGATGGGGAGAGATGAGTAGCATGAAAAACAGTATATACAACAATGCATGGACAAAAATTACCACAATAATCATAATAACAATAATGATAATAATTATAACAAGCCAGCACCACCATGCTGGATATATTAAGAAATAAAAACAGAGTCCATGACACAAATAGGAAAGGCTAGGCTCATGTTTCTTTGTTTTATTAGCCACATTTAAAGGGTTAATATCAACTTCTTCCAAAGATTTCCAGTCCACTTGACTTATATTGGACATTTTATAAACACACAGTTACCAGTGTGCTGTACATATATGGTTGAAACACAGACAGTCCATACACAGCTGGATATTCTGGACTCCAAAACCTTTCATGTCCAAAAGACATTAAAGACTTAACAAAATACACTAATACATCTAAAATATACCAAAGAAAACAGCAAAACACACTAAAATAAATTAAAAGGTTAAAGACAAGCAAGTAGCAAGTATTATGAAGCAAGTAGATGGAAATCATTCATAGAAATTAAAGACAAAAACAAATGACTTCAAGACAAAGATGTTAAAAAAAAAAAAAACAAAAGAACAAGAGACTCTAGAAAATACAGAAAATGAAAGAAAAATAAATGTTTGAGGAGGACTAAACTGCAGCAGTGGGGACACATGCACTCATTCCACAGTTGGGTCCCAGTACAGGAAAAGCTTGATCAACTCTGGTTGCGAGTCTAGATTTTGGTACAACTAGGAGATGATCAATAGCCTGCAGATCTCAGTACCTTAAGGCTGCGTAGTTCAGCAAAGTCTGATAGTTGCTGCCGGCCCATTTAACCATTTAAGAAACAAACCAGTAATATCTATCCAAAATGGTTAAAAGGGAACAATAAAAAAGGATCAACAAAAACAAATCCTTTAGAAAGGCACAGAAGAAGAAATTTAACTGGGTTTGTCTACCACGGCTGTTTACGGTTTCATCATAAATGTGAGTTTGAAAGTTTAAAAAAGCATTTAGAATAAGCTCATGTTCAGGAAATGGACATTATTATTTGACAGATGAACACGGTTTCAGTGGAATTATCCCTGCTGCTTCCCTGAGTGATGTGGTGTTCAATACCCCATTATTCATTAGTTTCTTGGCCTTTAGCATAGAGCACAAACATCTGAGCTTCTCTGCACATCAATTTCCCTGCTGGGGTAATTGTGTTTATTGATACACTTTGCTTATGGCATACTGGAGTAATGGATCTTCCATAAAGGACTGAGGAGAGAAAAGGGAGGGTTGTTAATAGCTTCTCATTGTTTCCATAATATGTTTGGGCTGTGTTGCAGCCTCCCACAGTGACTAAGCCTCACAGTAATTTTGGTGATTATAAAAAGGGGCCACCATCCATTCACACAAGTCAGGTACAAATAGATAACATTGTTCATTTACACATTTGGACCAATATAACACAATTCAACTCATTAACTCCTACAGTTTAAGCTCTACTAAAGCAGTTAGGTGTCGATTGCCCTGCTCAAGGACACCTCAACAATGGGACAGCATGACTGATGTTTCCCAGTCAGTCTTTATTTAGCTTCTAGAATGCTATCATAAACAAAAAATAGCAATATTAACATGGAGATGCCTTAGGAAATGGCTTTTCAGATATTCTACTGGTCTTCCAGTATGTGTCACACGCCACACCATAATGTTGCCTTCATGTTTCAGTGCAGGGAGGATGTTAAATTCAGTTCAGCTTTATTGGTATAGCGCCACTTCACAACAATGTCGTCTCAAGTCACTTTACTGACACATCAATTCAAGCCAATTAATAACAAACAGCTCAGAGAGAAAAACCAACAGATTGCATCCAATCCGGACTTCAATCCATTCCTCCATCCTGAGCATGCATGAGGTGACGGTGGGAAGGAAAACTCCATTTTAACAGGAAGGCAAAACCTCCAGCAGAACCTGACGCAGGGAGGGCAGCCAACTGCCTGGACTGGTTGGAGTGGAGGACAGGAAAATCAGTGTGATGTTCTGTTCTGGTTTCTTATTGCTTGGTTTTAACTGAGACTTCATCTACAAGATCTAAAACAAAGAGGTGAGAGCCATCTTATCTAAAGCAGTCAAGGCAGATGGCTGCCCTCCCTGAGCCGGGTTCTGCCGGAGGTTTTCTTCCTGTTAAAGGGGAGTTTTTTCCTTCCCACTGTCGCCTTGTGCATGCTCAGGATGGGGGATTGGATCCAAGTCATGACTCGATGCAGTCAGTTGGTTTCTATTATAGGATATGTATGATTTGGCTTGAAATGATGTGTATGTTGATTCGTGTATGTAAAGTGCTCCATGACAACATTGTTGTGAAGTGGCGCAATTCAGTTCATTTCAAAGTTGAATTGAACTGAATTCAAAGGCTGGATGACAATAATGGCCCTTTTCCATACGTATAAGTTCAACTCAACTTAACTCGCCTCGGCTCGATTTGTAAGGTTTTCCACTTTTTTGTAACTTCTCAGCCCAGGTTTTAAGCGAGCTGAGTCGGGTTGTGTTGGACGTCGCCAGACTGCATCCCGCTATTGGTCAGGGGCGTGGCCAATCAGAGGTCAGGGTCAGAGAGTGACATCACTGGAAAAGCCACTCCAACTCGCAAGTTGTTTACATTATGTGACAAGCAATGGCGCAACAAAAGTCTGTTCCGTGGTTCAACTCTGAGGTGGAGACATTTCTTTGCTTGGTTGCCGAGGAAAGGATACAGAGGAAACTAGATGGAGTGACACGAAATGAAAAAATCCATCAAGAGCTTTCTGACTCAATGTCTAGAGGTAGCAAAGGAGTTTTCAGCGGTGTTGAGAGAAGCTGAAAAAGCTCAAAAGTGACAATCGGCAGGTCAAGGACCACAATGGTCGGATTGGATCAAACAGACAAGACTGGAAGTGGTTCCAACAAATGGATACAATTTTTTGTCAGCGACTGGCGAGCTGCAGACCAAGTAGCAGATTGACTCTAGATCCCGTGTTGTTATAGAGCTTGTCGTGCACAACACTGATGTCACAGTGAATTCACACAAACCCCGCCCATTTTAGACCTGGTACTAATGGAAAAGAAACAGGACCAAGCTGAGACGAGTTGAGGTGAGTTAAGTTGAGACAAGCTGATACTAATGGAAAAGAGGCACACGATGCATTTTCGAACCAAGACCTGTAATTGTTTACTTGCTGAAAGCAAAATACTTAACTGTGCCCTCAGACCAGTTTTTCTGTACTCATATTAGATAACTGTGTGGAGACCACGGACAAAGTCACTTTGTCAGGTTGACTTTCAGGACTAAAAAATGGAAATCATTATAATCAGCAGTCAGTCAACGCAGCATTAAGACCATCAAGTCTGTATCCAAAACACAAGATCTCTCTAAAACTCACCATCACATCTCACTTAATCTGTAGAAAAACCAAAAAGAGTAAAGAGAACAAATTGCTGTTTTGCTGAGAGATACAGAGAAACGACTGCACTCTTGCAGTTTCTGACAAAAGAGAAAATAAGCACATATCCCAAAATGTCAAATGAAAGCACTTTCCCTTCACAAATTACCCTGGGAACGAGTGAGCAAAATGTCATCTCTGCTGTTTAGAAGTGTGAGGAACTGAGAATCTCAGCACTTTCCAGGATGTCCATTTGTTTTCCACTCACGTCTGTTGAGCAGGCACTTACTGTCTGTCAAGGATGCGCCTCAACAGTTAATATCAATGCAGCTCAGCAGCTGTCACTCTGACATCTTTCCCTCTTACGCTCGTCTCCATACCTGTAACCACGCTGGGGATCTTGGTCATGAAACTTTTGACAGTTCTGATGGGCACGCCCTCCGTCTCATCTTGAATTCGAGTGACAATATCTTCAATCTGCAAACCAAGAGATAAAGAGTGACAGAGAAAGACTATGAAAATTACAATTAAGTTCTATCATAACTAAACTTGAACAAAAATTGATTAGTTTTAGTAAATGACTGAGCTATGAAGTTAAAGCCCCATGTACTTCACAAGCTGCAGTGGCTTCTTGACATGTAAAATGGCATCATGTCTCAGTACAATGCTTTGCTCCAACATCTGGTTACCAAGATAAATACAAGACAGAAAAGTACTGCAAACCGATGTGGAAATGGTTGCATGGTGCTTTCATTGGGAGGATAAGTAAATGCTGCCACAGCATTACCATATGAGAGGCAAATCTGAGAGCAGTCGCATGAAAACGTTCTGATAAGCGGCGATGTTTCAACAGAACAGCACATGCCCTTGGTCTTTAATAACTACAGCACAGATGTTGACTCAAACATGTTTCCCACTCCACACCGTAGTTATATTAGAACTTGATTAACTCTGGTTTTGATTGCAGGGCTGACACCCCCACTTTACACAGATGCTTTTATTTGCGTCAGTGTGGGAAATGAGAAGTTGGTCGCTTTGGAGACAGCGGTCACAAACTACCACACAATTCAGAAGCCAAATATAAACCCTGAATCCAATGAGAGAGGAGGAAGAGTGGGGGTGGAAGTGGCATTTCTTTTTCTTTTTCTTACACCTGATCACATTGAAGTGCATGAAAACCAGAACATAAAACACAACACTCAGTCATGCAGGTAACAACCTGAGAGGTCTGACAGACAATGGTCAACTTCCTGCATCTCTACATTATGTTCTATGTGTCCTGACCTTTTTTCCTGACCTTCATAAGAATATTTATAATGTGCAGGCAGGTTGTCAGTTGAGTATAGTTCCAGCATAAACCCACGCTGGGTCAAAGCCTGCATGACGACTTCCACAACAGGCTCATACAGTAAAAAATGTATCATGTATTAAGCAGATCCGGTAGTCTCAAATTCTGAGATGGAGATTATGTTGCAATGTGTCATGTTGTGATGCAGATCTGCAGCACTCAAACTAAAGATGTTCAATACATATACTACAAAGTGTGCTTGTTAAATTAAAAATGTATCACACAAAAGGCACAAAAGTCAAACATGACAGGCTTTTCACTCGTTTTTCTTCACATTTTCTACATGAATCCCAGTTAGAAAAACTGGACAAGCAAATTATCATTTTCTAAGTTGTAACCATCAGGATTTCTTGGCAGGCATTGTCTCTGTTCTTTAATAAAGGATAACCCTGTTTTTTGTGAGCAAAAGCACTTCATCAAGGAGGCACCAAAGCTCTTTTGATTAAAATCTAGAGAATCCAAATAGGCTTCACTATGGCTGCTACTCGCAAGCAGTTTCATTCAATAAGGGACCCCTTCTCAGGCAAAAAGAAAAAAAGACAGAAAAGACTATTCAAATCACACACACCAATAGATCAGAGAATGAAGCATTTAAAAAAAATTCCACAGTAACCAATTTTTTTTTATTTTTTTCATTTTATTTTTTTTTACACCTTGGAACGTAATAATAATAATAATAATAATAATAATAATCCCCCTAATTGTACTAAGCGGTGCAGATAATGAATGAATGCATAAATAGATAATGTTAATACATTATAATTATTGATAATTATTATAATTTTCACATGTAATTAAAGCTTTTATTTTTCAATTGTGTGAATAATTTATAAATCACCCTGTGAGTCCTTACAGATGCAAAATGTGTGTCTTGTATTTAAAGTTTATTTCCATCCTATTTTTAATCAGACCATACTTCAATGTGTTCTTTGCAAGCATAGTGCACATCTCAGGCACAATAACCATTGTAAACCATAAACCATTACTAAAGAAAGAAAAAACTCAAAGCAAATTTTCATCACTATCTGGCAGAGATGCTTCCAACCAGTCAGCCTTGAAATGACAAACCTGCTTTTACCTCTGACCACCCGACTGTTGTCAACCTTGTTCCTCCCTCATCGAACAAAACAGATGTTTCTCCTTCTATATTTAATAATAAATAATAAACACTAATGGTATCCTGTTAAAAATCCTGTTAAAACTACCCTAAAACATTCATTTGGCAAGGACTGACACACACACACACTGATCATCTTGAGAGTGGGCTCACATCAATATTTTCTATCGTAGCAAAATGCAGACTTTGCTGGTGCTAGCTATCCGCAACACAGCGTAAATCCTCCGCTGCCTCGAGTTTAGTGGATGTTCTGCTTAACTAATCTGAATATTTAAGAAGTTACTTGACACATAAATTATTGCTCTTTTGCAAGTTCCATCACTGAATTGATCAGGAAGAAAGCCTAATATATATTTATTTGGTGTTGAGAAAGAAAAACAAAGCTAAGTAAACATGAGTGGTAAAAGCCTGTCGTGTTTACAGCCCGTCCACCAAGCATGACACCAAGTCTTTTTCTTGTCATTTACAAAGAGCATATCCATAAAGAAGAGGAAATAAAAAATAAAAATGGTTCAGTTTGATTCAGCGTTTTGCTCCATGAAGTATTAAAAATTATCTACATTAGCTCAAACCATGTTTGTTGTCAAAACACGTTGCCGTGCCATCCATTCACACCTCCTTCCTTCTTTTGGGGAATGTTAAGCTGATATGACAGTGAAAACAATCAATTCTTAATCACATTTATGTTTTTCTAGTCTGTGCACTGCTGATTTTAACCAACCTGGCGAGTGCAAGGTAAGACAGCACCTTCCCACCAGCTGCCCTCTCATTTCTATTTGCTCAGCTACAAGTGCTGGCTTGCATTTGATATACCCACCACAGCTTCTAAATGGTCTGAATTTTGTCATTTTTGCTCTAACATAGACCAGTGTTTCTAAATCTCGGTCCTTTGGAGCCACTGCCCTGCATGTCTTACATGTGTTCCTACTCCACCACATCAGATTCAGATCAATGAACTTCATCAAGTTCTTTGTAGCCTGTTAAGGACCCATTCATTTAATTCAGATGTATTAAAGTAGGATTACCTCCAAATCTTGCAGAGTAGCAGGTCCTAGGGTCCAGGACTGAGAAACATTCCCATAGCGTATGAACAGGGTGCAATGATACACAAAATTCACAGTTCGGTTTGATACTTTAGTGTCACAGTTTGATATATTTTTGATAAAAAAAAGAAATAATTCCTTTATTGTAATTTATTGAAATTACAAATATTTCTTTAAGCTCGAAAGTAAAGTTTTTAAATTAAAACTTGCTGAAAGAGCAAAATAAAACAAATTAATGTATGTAAGTTTATTTCTAAAATAAAAGCTATTGTAGCCATCTTCTGGAATGCCGGCACTGAGCAGCTAACAACAAAAAACAACTTTAAAATAAAAATATATGTCTATATGATGCAGATTGGGAGAGCTGTTTTTGTTTTTGCACCGGCGTGGTGTCAGTGTAACTATACGGTCACATTCGTTATGTTCCCATCAATGTAGTTAGGCATTATGTGGCACCTCAGACATACCGTTGTGCTTTGACCCACAACAGGCTTACCATCAGAATCATACTTGAAAACCAAAATAAATTTAGACGCCACATCTAAATGGTGGCGGAGGAGCCATTGGATACTTTTGAGGCAGTAGCCACAATACAACAGGCAACATTTCTCATAGCTTGTCTCACAAGCTTCAGTGAGTGCATGTTAGAGGCGCTCAAAGGATCTGCATTTGACAATGCAGTGTAGGTGGAGTAGTAGAACGCAGATCCACTGAGCTTTCAACACAGAGTGCATCGTCAGTAGAAGTTATTAAAAATTATTAAAATAAAAATTCTGGATTGCTCGATTGCACGTACCAAACCGAGAGTCCTGTATTGAACAGTTCAAAGAAAAATAAAGGGAAAACCAAAGTTACACGTAGATCTGAATGAACAAAATATCTTTATTAAATACTTTGTTCTTTCCATAGTTGAATGTGCCGACAACAAAATCACAATAAAATTATCAATGAAAATCAAATGTATCAACACACGGAGGTCTGGATTTGGAGTTAATCTCAGAATGAAAGTGGAAAAACACACTACAGGCTGATCCAACTTTGATGTAATGTACTTTTAAACAAGTCAAAATGAGGCTCAGTAGTGTGTGTGGCCTCCACGTGCCTGTATGACCTCCCTTCAACACCTGGGCATGCTCCTGATGAGGCGGTGGATGTTCTGAGGGATCTCCTCCCAGACCTGGACTAAAGCATCCGCCAACTCCTGGACAGTCTGTGGTGTAACTTGGCATTGGTGGATGGAGCAAAACATGATGTCCCAGATGTGCTCAGTTGGATTCAGGTCTGGGGAACGGGCGGGCCAGTCCATAACACCAATGCCTTTGTGTTGCAGGAACTGCTGACACACTCCAGCCACTTGAGGTCTAGCATTGTCTTGTATTAGGAGGAACCCAAGGCCAACAGCGCCACCATATGGTCTCACAAGGGGTCTGAGGATCTCATCTCGGTTCCTAATGGCAGTCAGGCTACCTCTGGCGAGCACATGGATGGCTGTGCGGCCCTCCAAAGTAATGCCACCCCACACCATTACTGACCCACTGCCAACTGATCATGCTGGAGGATGTTGCAGGCAGCAGAACGTTCTCCACGGTGTCTCCAGACTGTCACATGAGCTCAGTGTGAACCCGCTTTCCTCTGGGAAGAGCACAGGGCGGCAGTAGTGAATTTGCCAATCTTGGTGTTCCCCAGCAAATGTCAAATGTCCTGCACGGTGTTGGGCTGTAAGCACAACCCCCACCTGTGGACATCAGGCCCTCATACCACCCTCATGGAGTCTGTTTCCAACTATAGTGCCTCCATGCTCTGGACACTACACTGACTGACACAGCAAACCTTCTTGCCACAGCTCGCATTGATGTGCCATCCTGGATGAGCTGCGCTATCTGAGCCACTTGTGTGGGTTGTAGACTCGTCTCATGCTACCACTAGAGTGAAAGCACCGCCAGCATTCAAAAGTGACCAAAACATCTGCCAGAAAGCATCGGAACTGAGAAGTGGTCTGTGGTCACCACCTGCAGAACCAATCCTTTATTGGGTGTGTCTTGCCACTTGCCGATAATTTCCACCTGTTGCCTATTCCATTTGTACAACAGCATGTGGAATTGGTTGTCAATCAGTGTTGCTTTCTCAGTGGACAGTTCGATTTCACAGAACTGTGGTTGACTTGGAGTTACATTGGGTTGTTTAGGTGTTCCCTTTATTTCTTTGAGCAGTGTATACATACATACACACATACATACATACATACACATATATTATGTCCCATCCAAATACAGCAGACTGAACACTTGTGGTAACTAATAAAAGAACAATCCTTTACACAAGGGCATTTCAGAATGAAAACAGTCCCCTGAGACGGCCACATCGACCCATTTGAAGATGCCACAATAACTCACAGCTGAGCCTGCAACCTGGCATGCTCCCACAGATAAATGCAGAGCAGGCCAACAAAAGTATGCATCACTACAACACAATCCCCTCTGAATTCCTGACCCTGAAACAGTTGCAATTAGCCTTTCCTGGCACAAAGAAAAGTCTGTGGGAGAGAAAACAGACTGTAGCTGTAATGAAGCAGGCATACATCCTGCTGAGAGAGAAAATGTCAGCCACGGCCATGAGGGGTGGTAATTTCTGTGCCATGCTACCTGGCTATCGCATTTTGAGAGAGGAAAAAAAAAAAAAGAAAATTAGCTCCTCTGAACCCCACAGTGACAGTTCAATACACTGACAGATCGATGGCAGCCTGGATGAGGGCCAGTTGGAGAACAAGCAGACAGCTGACTGGCAACCAAGTCAACAATCTTGTCGTGGAAAATCCTTGCAGCTTGCATAGATTACCTTTTCCTCGTCTAAGCTTTTACCATCAGAGTCCTGTTACCTCTGTCAAACATGGTGCATATTTTCCTCACTTTATATCAGATCCTTGTCTGGAGTGCAAAATGTTTTATTAGAACACACAAGAGTAGGAATAAGAATCAGAACCACCAATTATTCATGTTATATGACAAAAAACATCTGTAATTCAGGAATTGACATCTTATTTAAAAGAAAATGATTTATTTTATACTTAAAAATAGGAGTGTGTATAACCAGGACAGCAAAAATACATTTATCTTATGCGGTTGGGGAATCTGTGATTTATAAGGAGGCCAGTGTAAAAGGACCATTGGGTGATTAGATTTCTTCCAAAACTACTTTTAGCACATCTGCATATTACCTTCAGGAGATGCTGCAAAATCAACTGATTGCAACTTATTTCTCTGCGCCTTAAGTGGGACTCTAGTACAAACGAGGAACTCTTACAGAAGGTCAAGTGTCAACTAAAGGAAAATGAACTGGGGATCAGTTTGAAATGTCTTAAGAGCCATCCAAAAAGATAAAGTCTGTCAGAAAATGTGGCATAATTAGGTATGAGCTTGAAATATTAACATGAACAGGGTTTTATCACTGGTGCTCTGTATTCAGAAGCTGCTTAGGTAAGGATGTGCTCTGACTTTTCCCGACATTGTGGCAGGTATCATCATGCAAAGTGGCTGCTGAGGCTTTCAGAAAAGGCATCGTAAAAATATCAGACAAACACAATGAAGACATTGCTATTTATCCATTTCCCTGATGTAGAAGTAATGCAAGATCTCCCGTTAGCTATCGCTAAACCAGGATAGATGATGTATAGCTTTTATGATTCAAGATAAACTCTTGAAAGCCTGATCCATGAAAGAAAAAAGTAAAATTTCAATTTATTTTTTTTAAAAACCTTTTTTATGTGCACCATTTTAGTTTGATATCGTTTGCATTTATTTTCTATTACTTTTCAGTAATAAATAAGTTATTATTTGAAGAAAAAGTTTTTAGCCAGACCATTATTATCAGTTTTTTCGTCAGTATTGGCTACAGTGCTTTGGAACAGGAACATAAAGCAAAACAGCAGCCCACTAGGACAGACTTAGGACATGCCTGATATAAAACATACAGAAGTACATTACATTCTGCATTTATTGACTCCTGCACATCTTTTACCAAAGTGAAGGTCAGTTAACACTAAATATTGTTAGCGTTTGGTATTCCTATGAATATAAATCTTAAGTCTTTTTTTTTTTTTTTTTTAACAGCAGGAGATTCTTTTAAGTCTTTCACTTGCCACATTCCCACCCATTTCCAGAGCAGTAATACAGGACTGAAAATTCAGTCAGTAAGTCTTGTCTCCCCCCCAAACATGGCCCTGCTACAGAGGTTCCAGGACTTTAAGGTGGGGTTTGTGGTGCTTAACAGTCCTGACTGACCCAAACTTTTCCAGCATGTTATTTTTTTTCCCTTAGTGTTTCAATCATCTCACATTTAACCAGCAACATTATCCTTAGAATTGCTGAAACGGTAAAAGTGAAGATATAAACTTAGTGCTTATTGACAGTAATCAGTGCAGCAGCCCTGACACAGCAGCAAGAAGCTTTCTCTAAAACCCTTTTTTTTTTCTCACCTGTCTAACAATAAAGCAATCAGAATTAATACACGTTTGTATTACAGTGTTTGCATTACATCGTTTGCATAGTACTGCTGGACCTGACTGGACTGGGTAGTAAATGGACAGAAAGAGAGCAGAGTAGAAAAGGAAAGAAGACAGAACAACAGCGTAGGAAACAATGCAAGCCAAGCACAGACTCGGGACCATCTGCTACACCTGTACACCCCAATGCAGGCATCTCATGGTCCGCCCACCGGAAGACAAAGTCAGCAACTGTCAAAAGCACCAGATATGAACAAGCTAAATATAAACCACGTATTTCAGCTAAAACCAGAAACACACACACACAAAGAAAATGAACTGAAACCAGCTGTTGGTGAATAAACCTACAGAACACAGACTGTGTCAGCATGCAGATTATATGGAGTGAAAGTGTTCAAAGACCAGGGATCGTGCTAGTGTGCATCAACCTACACAAAGGTCAGAGGCAGGTCAGGAGGACCCTGAGACCCAGGCGATCAGCAGCCACCCATGACCATGGCCCCCTGCCACCACACCCCACAACCAACCCTGCATCTACCCTGGAGGTGGCAGAGGGAGAGCCCAGCCAGAGCCCAGTCAGGGGGGGACAGGACCCAGAGTGACAAACACTGACCCCTCCCCCAGATGCAGACGCAGCAACACCCAGGGTCCACAACATGTCCCTCCTTCACACTTACTAGTCCTCATTTAGCCCATACTATGGAAACACTGAAGAACCAGGGTTCAAGATCGTTTCTGAGAAAAGTCCTGGAGCATTTTGTATCACGTGCTTCAGTTAAAATGCTCTTAAGATGAATGAGAAATCATCCCCCCCCCCCCCCCGACACCTTTATGTCTTCACACCCCTTCGCATGGTTTAGATTTCAAAAGGAATGTAGGATTTGAACACTTTGCTTTGTGGAAATCCTCCTCAGCTGCACTGGGAGTCCTGGGAGAGCAGGGCTGGCTGGGATTTCTCAGAATGACATCTTCAGAAACAAGGTCATAATATTTTATGAGATGTTTTTGTAGAAGTTCTTCATGGAATCATGAATGTATATTAAATATTAAAAGCCCACTCAGATTACTGTAGTCTCAGTCTAGTTTATTATCTTACAACATCTGACTGCATCAAAATGTGAAGAAACAAAATGTCTTCAAATAAAATTCCCATTGTACACTCGGAGCTCTGAGGAAACGCTGCGGGAAATTTCAGATTCCCTAACAGCCAGTTACTGTTTCATGAATTCATTTTATGTAGTAAATTAGGATAATCTAGCTCTTAGAACCAGTAAGATACTGACGGTCTGGACCATAAATGTTGTAAGCATTAGGAAGTAATCTTTGTGAATCAAATCAAAGTTTATTTGTATTGCAACTTTCATACAAGAAGCAGCTCAAAGTGCTTTACATATATTAAAACAAGTAAAACAAATAGACACATCATTCACACACACACACACACACACACACACACACACACACACACACACACACACACACACACACACACACACACACACACACACACACACACACACACACACACACACACACACACACACACACACACACACACACACACACACACACACACACACACACACAATCTCAAGAACTGAATAACTACTTGTGTGGCTTCGGCTCCTCTTGCTTTTGCCTGCTGAAGCATTCGGTGAAACACAGGCAAAGAGAAACTCTTGTGAGCCAACATCATATTGAAAAGGTAAAAAAATAGATGAGGTTAAATCATCCCACAGGTTAGCTCAATGGACTTGAACACTCATCACTAAGTATCTTTAATCGATGCTGACTTTAGACAGAACAAAAATGGGCGTGGAGAAAATTTGGAGAGAAAAGGATGAAATTTTCACCAGTGATATAAATCATAGAAATGAGGATATCATCCTCCCATTTCTTTAGTTATTTAAAATCTAGAATTTATATGGAAAATAATGATATAAATAATTTCAGACTTTCATCCTTTGACACTCACACACTTATAATTCTTGACTCAGTTTAATCAAACATCAAATCTCAGTGCAAAATGATACTTTGGAAAGTGATGAACGAGGGGAACAGACAGAAAACTATTTAATTTGATTTAAATCTGACTGGACAGATATAAGCTCATCCTCATAAGACAGCTGCATCTTAGTAGTGAGAATATGCAAAGAATCGGATGAGATGTCTGCCAGGCTAAATTCCAACCATCATCATCATCAAAATGCTGGAGGGACCGGGGTGAAAACTATCCCAATTGCCACCTCATCTTTTGGTCCTGTATAAGAAAATGTATTGGATATGTATCTCTAGAGAAATTAGTAATGTTTTGAATGTCTGATTGGGGAAAATACCAAAGGAGATTATTGAAATCGATGCATTTCTCAGATTTTAGAATTAACTGCTGTTAAATTTATAACAAAAACTGACTTCAGAAACTAAGAGCTGGTTTGGAGAAATTTAGAGATCAAATGGAAATAGGAATGGAGCAGTCAACATTAGAGGACTTCTTCAAATGAAACATATAATGGTGCTAAGTGGGAGAGTTGTACTAAAAAAAGTGCGAGTGAAACACCCTAAATAAGACATGAGATCTTCTGCACCTCAGCAAAGATGAGAATAAAGACAAAACGGAATATTACAACACCAAAACATTAATACATTTAAAAATAAAATAGTTGGAGGAGTCAACAATGGAACTGGGGGTGTTTAACACACTTTACAATTATTCTTTTAATGTTTCTTTTTTGCTTTTCTTTGATATCATCAAATACCTGCTTGCTGATTTGCTCCCTTAACGTGACTCTACCAGCTATATTCATGGAACAGAAAAAAGACTGAGAAGGCTGAAAACATGAATTTCAATGTACATATGTACGATAGCAAATTTCTAGTGATGTATAGAGGAGGGAGATAAGCAGGGGTTTGGAGGGTATGTCTTTTCTATTTTGTTTATTGTGGTAGTTTAGATATTTCCTTTTAGTTTTCTTCTGTGTGTTTTGAGGTGTTTTTTTTGGCTGTTATGATATATTGTGTGGAACATGATGAAAAAAAAAAAAAAAAGTACAAATATTGTTGCACAAAGCCTCCCAGTAGCAACTTCTGGTTTATAACAACAAGCAGATGGACTTATGGAAACATGAGTGACTAAGACATTTGACCAGGCATTAAGAAGTGGAGGCATGTGTGTTCTACAGATATGAGCAGAGCTTCCAAGTGTGGAAATGTGAATTTTTATTTGCCTTTTATTCAACAATTTGCAAAAAAAAATTGCTATGTTTATCTGATGTGATGCAAAAGTTGCTTAAGCTATAACCAGTCTATAATGATCATCAATCAAACAAAATATTGGGAAAACACATCCAGACATATAACTTAAAGAAAAAACTAAACATCAGTTGTTTTCAAGTTAACACAATGCATTTAACTCCAACATTAAGTGTGTCATGCCAAAACTGAGTGTTACCACGCCGGTTTATCTGCTGCTGTGTGTCGCACAACTACTACCTCAACCAGGAAGATTTGGGATGTCTGTTCGGCTCCATTTGGGGTGGAGAACTCCCAGTCCATCATCTGATCTGATGGGTGCAGACCAGAATGCTCCACTGGTTTTCCATTTTGCCAGATTATTTTGTGGTGGTTGTTTGAACCACAAGCTATCAGTATTTTTGGCATCGATGAATTTTCTTCTTAACAGTTTCACTTTCAATCCCAAGTTATCATATTTCACCATTTCTGCTGAACAAAGTATCATTTGCACAGGATGTAACAGACATTAAGAGGTTACCAATAAGCTTTTTTTCCCCATTTTGTTCAAATGTACAATAGCAGGTTTTGATAATCTTCCGTTAAACAGAAATTATTCACTAAAGGGCATGCACGGCACGCACAGCTCATGATCATACATTTGCATGAGATTACTAAAATAAGACAACTTCGGTAATTCCACGTTCAGTCATCATAATGTATAATATGTCATGCAAGTTAATATCTTTCCACATTTCAGTGGAGAATCACCATGCCAACCAGGCAAAAGGTCAAATTAGTTTCATCAAATATATTAAATGTGGCGACTTCTATCAAAATGGATATGCGCTTTTCACGTTAATCCACTGCTTCACACACGTGTGTGTGCATGCACTGAACTGTGAATCTCAGACAGTGGGTGTAATGACTCATTGCAGAAATGGTGAAGCCATTTGTCTGAGGAGCGCACGCGTTTGTCTGAAGGTCAGAAACAACGGTTATGTGACAGTGATGACGAGTTTAGCTGGTTTCAGCCCAGTGCGGTTGCTGGGTGACGCAACTGTTGATGGAAGTGTAATGACAACATGATGGCTTTACCACATCTGAATGCTTATCCCTCTGACAGCAGATTCCATCGCAGAGCCATTGTTGAAGCTCTTTGGGATTTCTGAGTGGATGTTGAGATATTTGAACTGTCTGCGAAAAAGATGAGCAATTTATTTAATAGCAGGTGATGGTGTGAGCGGCTGAAAGAACGTGATATATTGCTACTTGTTGACTTTGACAGAGTGCAAAACTGCAGTAAAATGAGCGAAGGTGCGCAACAGATTGAGGCTCTGTGAGAAACAAAATCATCAATCACTGAAAATGCAATCCATCTGAAGTAGCCTGTGGGGAAATAGAGAATTGATTCTTTAAATTTGCTTAATGATCTATATGACTTGAATAACCTTGACAGGAAAATGGATATTCTGAATACAAATTCAGATTTAAAAGAGTCGTTTCTGAAACCTGTATAAATGTGGGACAACTTGTCAGTTTTACAGTGGAGTAAATTATGTAAACAGATATAAATCTGTCTATTAAGCAAAATTAAGTTAAATGTAAATGTTATAAGGTAAAAAAAGGAGGGGGGTTTGGGGTTGGAGACAGAGCAGCAGTCCCTTGGTGACAGCGCAACAGGTTGCCTCCCTAACAGGAGGAAAAGCCAAAAGTTTAAATGAATTTGGTTATTTTCATTCAACTTTTCTTTTATGTTTTTCCCCTTTAACAAATAAACAAAAGCTGTTATTTAAAAAATAAAATTTAAAAAAAAAAAAGCTGCAAAGCAGACGGGTAGAGGAACAGAGTGTAATAATGTTCTCCACCTCTACAGAAAAGTAATAAAGCTCCCACATGGCTGATCTTTACTTTTTCAGATAACTTGTAAGCCCTCACATACTCACCGTGCATCTGCACAAAAGGTTTCGCTCATCTGCACAAAGTGCCGTCAGAGCAGGTTTTACTTTGCCTTTCATCTTTACAAATTCTGATTGTACAAAGATAAAGAGGCAAATCTACTCAGAGATCAATCCAATTTCCAAAATGATGTGTTATTTGATCATTTCCCGTATGCCTTAATTTAGCTTTCACCTGCACAGACTTTGAATAAATGTAAGGAAGAATTAGAATCAATATCAATCAATTAAACCTCATTTTAGATCACGGTGCCAATTAAACCCTTAACCTAACTTAACTTAATTTATGCAAGTTAGACATACAAGTGGTCATGTGATGCCTTTAAAACAGCAGATATAATTGAATTCTGCACAAGTTTTTCCTCTTTGAGCAGCAGAAGGACAATTGTGTTCAAAGTGTCAAATGATATTTTTAGCCACTTCTCAGGCGAGCCTGAAGTACTTTGTATGCTAAAAACAAATCCTTTCATTATCATGGACAGGTGCAGGCTTGGAAGATTCAAAACAGAGACCTTTATAATATTCCAATGAACACTTTTGTCCCTGAAAGCACCACAACAAGCCACAGTCTGCTGTGTGTGAACAACAGGCTTCATGTTCTGTAATTTTGTTAAACCTTGTTACACAGCTGTGTCCTCCAGCATGGAGGAGTTCTTTTTATCTGAGGCTTCAGTAATTTTCTGCAGTTTTATGGTTCCTTTTTCCGTCCATTTCTCCATTCAGCTGACAGTGACTGTAATATAATGATCATACAAGAATACTAAATACAGACTGTTAACAGACTGCAGTCTGCTATTTTGCTGTTTTTACTCAGACTTAACTCGGAACATCCATGTATCGCTTAATGAAAGTTGAAATTAGTTCCAACTCACCCCAAAAGAAAAAACATCTTTGGATTCAAGCGGACATACCTATAAATATGTAATAATTAGGAAAAAACAATATTGAGTGGTCTGACTCGGGATTCTGATTAGAGAAGTAATGCTGTAAATTAAACATGCATTCTCAGAGTCATCAGGTTAGCAGAAATTATTAATTGCCCTGACATGTAGACTATCTGTGTGTGGTGGTTTACCTGCATAGAGATTCTCTGTTGGGCAACAGAAAAATGTTTGATAAATATTTTCTTTCCTGTCAAGGACAATTACTAATAAAGCAACTGCAGCGTGGAGTGAATGCATGTCGAGATGGCGTACAGTTTTTCATGATGAAGGAAAAAAAAAAAAAAAAAAGAAGACAAGATGCAAGCAACAAACATTTTCTGCTCCTGTGAAAACCTTATTAAAACCCTTCAAGCCTCAATTATTTATTTTATTACGAGTCTGAATAATGTGACCAGCGACAGAATGCCTTCATCCCAGAAAAGCTGCAGGGTCACAGACAATGTAAGACAGATGGTGTGATACAGTATCCCAACTCCATCCTGCATGTGTCCACCTGTTAAAAACCTCGGAGCTGAAATTTAAGCTCTCATCACAAAAAAAGTTCACAGAAGCTGCTGTTCCCGCAGACTAAAGCTTGCTAAAGTACTGCAACATTCTTAAGTCCAGATTGGAGGTAACTCTATGGTAGTTAATTGTAGTGCAACATATTGTGCAATAGTCATGCCAACACTTTTCATACTGAACGCTTAGTTTTGAAAAGACTGAAGAGTTATAATATATGAGGATGAAAAATGGTGCACAAGTTTACAAATGCTTCACTGTTTCAAGTTAAGGAGCATCTCCTGAGCTGGAGTCTGCATGTACGGGGTCCAACTATCCAGGTTATACTCTGATAGTTAGGGGTAGTCTAGCCATCCATTACTAATGCAGCCATGGGGGGGGGGTCACCTGCAGGTGCAATCAGTTGCTTTCTATTATAGGCCATTTATGACTGAGCTGAAATGACATGTCTGTAAAGTGGCGCTATATAAATAAAGCTGAATTAAATTTATTGAATTAATGTCTTGCTAGTATGTTGACGTTGAACTGCTCTAAACTTCACAAAGAAAAAGGTGCTTGAAGGATTTTAACTTTGTAAAAATTTGTCTTGGTATTAAGTGGCACATTGTCAAAAGCCTGTTTTTACTCCCTTAAATGCTGTTGCATTTGTAAGGAACATGCATGTTAAAGCGAAATAAAAAAGAATTTCTAACTGTGTTAGATTTATTGCCAAGAAGCATCTCTCCAAAATACTTCAACCATACAAACTGTTACTTTTTGTGCCAAGTTGGGTTCATGACTCGCTCTTTGAGCAGTCCCTTCTCACAAGCCTGTAGCACCAGATATTTCAACAAAGGCAGACCTTTCTGAGCTGAGCTGTGGTCAGAATGGGTTTCATTTCAAACCATAATCTTGCCAATCCAATATTTTAGATATTTCTGTGTCAACAAAGTACAACTTATTTTGTTAAGTAAAGCAAAGAAACCCTCCAGAGAGGACATAGTTCCTTTAAAAACTTCAGTTTCCTGTCTGGCATGGATGTTGCCAACCTCAGACAGGAGAAAGTGAGCTGAGGCCAAACAATCCCAGAACAATATCCAGACAACTTTCCATTGCCCCAAGCAAAGGAGACCAGCAGAGCTGACCTCACGTCTCAAAACCAGATCCATCCATACCTGGCAGGAACTGAGTAATCATCACAAGGAGAGGCTGATTATTTTTCCCAAAGTATGAGGGGATAAAAGCCTGACGACTACAAATTGTGTCAATCCTGGGAATCAGCTGATTTATTAAAAAAATGTCTGTATTAAACTCTTCTGAAAGATAATAGTCATGTAATCATCCACATAAAAACAAGACTGTCCCACACTTATTTTTTAACTCATTGCCTGAATCGTGTGTGTCACTTGAATTGCTCCTTTTTGTGGTTTGAGCATTGATGTGAATTAGTTACGGTGCAAAGAGAAACGTCATTCTCAATTTGAGAAAATTAATTTTTTAAAAAAAAGAAAAAAAGGGGATGAAGCACTTGGCATTTCCTTTCACAGACGATACTTTACCCAATTTCACTTCAATCCAAATTTGTCAGAAAAATCCATTAGCCTACGATAGCTGCTCTCCTGTTGCACATTCAGAGCGAAGAAGGAAAAGCATGTGGGCGTCTCTGGAGCCTCACTCATTAAAACCTTTTTATGTTACTCAACATTTCAAGGATTTAGCATCAAAAAGCAACGACAGAAGGAGACTGTAAGAGTGTTCTGCTCTTCTGACGCATGTCGAGGGGGATGTCTCCCAGAACATTATTTGTGATGCCATGCAATTGTGCATTTCTGATTCCCCATCACAGCTGAAAGCAGGTTAACCCATTAAAATGCAAAGGACAATTGAAAGCTTGAAAATGTGCAGCTCTTAGCATCCATCATTAAACATGAAAATGTGTCTCCAACACTACATATAGCTTCTCTCAGTCATAATGTGATGAGAGCATGTCTCAAATATACTTCAGCCATTCTGCGACTTTCCATTTAGTTCTACTGAAAGGCTGAGAGCAAACTTTCAAATGATTATCTTGAAAGGGAAAGAAATAAAAGTGAGACATACTTATCTAATGCAGCTACACAAGGAGAAACACAGAAGGCTAAAATACAAAGAGTTTTTAAACAAAAGAGAATTGTATAACGGACTACTTTGACATAAATACAAAGAAACCCACACGTTTTGCCGTCTTTTTTAAATATTCCATCAGATTTTGGTTGCTGCAAGCGCACTCAGTTAAATTCTGGTTTGAAGCTGTCGGAAGTGAGTTTTGTGACCATATGTGATGTAATTCTGAGAGCTGTTCAGACCAGTCACAGCTACAGAGTGGGCAGCAGAGATGTCAGGGTTGTGGACTGGGCCTGATCCCAGTTCACTTGTAGGGTTTAAGAATAAGACAAGTGTTTACAGCTGCTGCTCCAGGTCCCCTACTGCTGTCCTGGGTAGCAGTTTTTATAGTGCTTACACATGACAGAGAAGAGGAAGATCAAAGAAACTGGCCAAAGGCCTGCTCTCTGGGAATGAAGGCCAAGACTTCAATAGAGCAGAGAGATCATCTCTCCGTCTCTCATCCTTTACCTGTTTCTTTGCTTTACTTGTGTTCTGTCCTTGATCTGCATCTTTCTTCGAAAGCACTTGCCAAAGCAGTGAATGATGTTTACAAGAACAGTGAAAAGGAAGAGATCAAAGTCTAAAACAGATATTTGAGGCCTCAGTCTTATTGAGGGAAAAAAAAAAAAAAAAAAAAAGGTGTTATAGAAACAGCTGATGAAAACCTGGTGAGAAGAATCTCTTCACACCATCTGTTACATACTATGCTTGGCTCTGTGTGGAAACTCAGCATAATCTTTCCAGCCAGCGGAGAACTCAAGGAAAAGATTCAGAAATATCTGCTCTTGTTTTACGGTTTATACACAGTTTGACTGCCAATTCGGAGCTCTGGCAAACTTATTGGTGCAACGAGGAAATTATGGACCAGAGAACTTCTGTCTTAAAGGTGGAGTATGTAAGATTTTCAATTTTCAAAATAAATTAACTAAAAAATAACTACAATCATAATTAGATCGTTTTTTGGTTTTTTTTTTGTAGGTTCCAGTCTGTCCATATTTGATGTGTTATTAAATTACAAGTTTAATTAATGACAAAGGCACTTCTTAAATGTTTTCCTACCAGTACAAAAGAGTGATTTTTGTCATTTGTCATTAATTAAACTTGTAATTTAATAACGCATCAAATATGGACAGACTGGAACCTACATGTTCAAAAAACTAATTATGTTTGTAGTTATTTTATTAGTTAATTTTGAAAATATTGAAAATCTTACATACTCCACCTTTAAAGCACAATGTCTCATTCATATTTTCTCATTTTATTTAAATAGCTCAATCTCTCCAAATTTACTAATGCTTTCATTGAAAATCCTAGTTTGAAAAGAGAAATTTGCACAATGGAAATCAGTATTTAATCAGCTTGTTTTTTTTTTCTGCACAGTGGATCATCAAGCTTCTCTCTTCACCAAGGATGTATAAATCCATATGTACAACACTTTCAGGTCATTTTCTTTCTTTTCAAGGCATTTGAGGATGGTCTGAGTTTCTCTTAAGTTGTATTTAATTTATTGGTTAATAACAAACAATGTTGCACTTTGCACATGCTTCCAGAATATGTGTTCTTGTTCTGATGAAGTCCACACTGAGCAGGAACATGGATGAACGCAAGTGGTCACTAGGGGTCCCAAACACAATCAATAGCAAAGCTGTTCATATAAGGTCCTACGAGGTCCAATTAAAGCAAACACAAAGCTCCACTCAGTTTAACTGTACCAGTAAACAAGATCCATACAGCTTCTACAGATGTTATTCTTCATAGTGCTTTCAAACTAAAGATTTTTTTTTTCTCAGCTTGTTCTCAGGTTTGTTGCTGAAGTTTTACATAGTTGGAAATTCATTGCTTCACGTTTGTCAAACTAACAGGTTCCACCCTCTTTATGGGCTCAGTATAAAGCTATAAAGATTTTGTTGCTGTAAAGTTTGCTTATCATTTTAGAGTTTGCATTTGTAAAATCAAGTTTTGTCATCATTTGTATAAAAAGATAAGCCTGAGAAATTCAAGTTTTTAGGAGTGTGTAGAAAAAGATGGGTTTTTTTTTTTTTTATAAAAGTGTTTTTACAAACGCCTGTTTATGGTTGCAAAGCGAAGACAGATGCAGACTTTCTATGTCTAATTGGATGATAAGTCAGACTGTCCAGAGAGCAGGTGGCTTCTGTTCTTCCACTCAGCTGCAGCGTCTTAAAGGGGAATAGATAGATAATCAAAGACTGTTGATGGTGCAACCAGAGTCGTCTCTTCAACAGTACTGTGTACAACTACCTCTATGGCCATAACAATGTGATAAAGTTCATCTCATTATCAGATGGAAAAAAAACAGTTTCATTTCCTCTTGTATGAAGTAAAATCATCCCGTCTCATTTGTATCATGTCGGGCACATTTCCTGTGCAGAGGCGCCTCTTCGACCCACTCGTTCTTATTAATTTGTGATATTTTTTATTTCCTTCATCTGCTTTAGAGACAAACCCAACTACATCTTGAGGGATTACAAAACAGGATGTTTGTATAAACTAGTTACTCCACAGAGAGACCTTTATTTACCTCCACAGTCTTACAACAATACTGCCTTCAGTAACTACTGTCATGTCAGGGTAAAATAAGAGAACATAGTCCATACAGCGAGAGACACGGCCTGCTGACATGCAGGAAACCAAGAGATTCATCCTCTAAGGACATTTTAAGAATATGTAATCCACAGTCTTAAACCTCCTTCATTCTATGTTAACTAGATTGCAATCCTGAAGCTCACAGTGCATTTCACAGCCACATTTGTGGAGATTTGAGGCTGCTAGTTTCATTAAAAGCTCATCTTTAAAAGCAAAAAAGTGGCAGCAGAAATGGATCAATGTAGCAGCCTGCTGAGGAGCTGCTGGTTTAGCGCTGCAGTTGGTGTATTTAACCATGTAGAAAACAGCTCATTTGTAGGAGCTGAAGTATTTCAGCATTGTTTAAGTCAAAACGAAACATTGGCTTCATTTTAATTACAGTCTCCTGGAATCAACAACTTGCGATCTGATTTGTTGCAAAGTGAGAAACGGGGACACAGCCTTTTAACCAAAGCGGATTCAGGATCACTTCAGGTCAAAATAAAAACAAACTGATGTTACTTTGTAGGTGCAACAACATCAGACAGCTTTCCACTGCTATTGTTGAGGGCCCTCATTTTTTAAACCCAGCACTGAGAAGTGCAATCGATTGCTGCGATAGCCCACCTGGGAGCTGATGGCCTGATAGATAGAGCAGCCTTGTGTACCCTTACAGGGTTGACGACAGGCTTATTCATCCTGGCCCATCTTAGATCTTCATTCGTTGTGCGGTCAGGCGCAGGAGATGAATCTGCCTATTGGATTTTCTATTGTACATACTATTGGGTTCAGAACTTCAGCTGCTTTTAAACCACTTGAGAGCCCTCAGGCACAAAAGCAGACTGCATGGGTGCAGGCTCTAGTGGAAAAATGCCAAAGAAAGCACTTTGCAAATGAACAAGGCCTGAGGATGCATAGACAAAGAATACAAAAAACATCATAAATGTTCATTCTGACTTGAAAAGAACTGGGAAGGAGGACTGTCATCCTTTTACAAAGTACCGTCTCAACGGCAGCCACTGGCTCTCCTTGAACCACAGTTGAAACTCAGCAATAAACAAAATGCAGCGAAGCAGCAATGTAGTGGAATATATTCAACATTGCTCTGCTGCTTCTAGAAAACTGCAAGTACTCGCTGATGAAATTAGAAGAGTCATTACCTATACATTACCTGCAAGCTGGGGGGTTATGATAAAAGTTTTAATTTGTTTTTTATTAAAGGTATATTTACATGTTGGTCTATGAAATCAAGTTTATACGCAATGCCTTTAAAACACACTGTTGGATTTCCTGTCTTCATTGCAACAAACTATCAAGCATCACAAAAAAATGCTCTAAAAAGTCAATTTTGACAAAAGAAGAGATTGGCTGGATGTCGGGAACTGTAACCGGGCTTCATTCATTGTTGCTGAGTTGGGCTTGAGCAGTCAAGGAAAGCCGTAATGTTGGAAAGTCATTTCATTCCAGCCCAGCATGGAGGCAGATAGCAGCATGCCATTAGCAGGCACACAGAACGCTCTCGACAGCTATTCCTCAGGGTAGCCACGGGGAGATAACAGCGGCACACATTTCTGTCCTTCTGACACGCATGCATCCACTTTGTGCATAGGTTGCTGTGTAAAGCATTTTCTCGTGACACGTCAAAGAGAGCAAAGGGACGAATGAAACCAGATTTGATTTTCAGTCAGAGGGGGAGGTTGGAGGACGAAGGGGAGGTGGGTCTTATAAGAAAGATGAGCATATTACCAGCAATTAGCAACTGAAAAAAAAATAATCTGAGCTCTCAAAGTAGTGCACTGAACACAGCTAAGCAAGTAATTTTCAGTCTTTCCCCCAAAAAGGTACATAATTTACACATGTTGCAACCAGGAAAACATGCATACATCAATATCTGTTTGCACAGTGTCAGATCTACTGGCGTAATTTCATAAAACACCCCAAAGTCCAAGTTTTCTCATCTACAAAGTTTTTCCATTATTGCTGCTAGCATGAAAAGTCGAACACACACACACACACACACACACACACACACACACACCTACACACCTACACACACACACACACACACACACACACACACACACACACACACCTGACATTTTTAACCAGTCAAAAACAGTAAGGGGCCTGCAGTGTGAAGAGCCACTGTCAGCTAATGTCAGGAACTGAACCTTTGGCTTGTTGAGCTGCTGCTTACACACAACATCTCTCCACTAACAGTCACACATTTGTAACATTTCTTCTAAATGTCAAAAGGTGATGCAGACAGTTATGTAGACGTGTTTTAGCAAAGTGGATTTAAAACCTCTAATGTGTAAACATTTAACCTTTTTAAAAACAACCACAGATGCAAGTCTCATCCAGCCCACCAAAGCTAAATTTTCACTCTCAACTTTCCCTGAGCCTTAGCTGACTTTGGGACTAAAATTATCCAACTGTTAATTAAAAAGAAACACAGATTTCACTCAAGGTCACTGCTGTGCTGAATTGCAAGTCAGCCTTCATTAAGTATTCTGCTCATCCTTCAACCTTTCTCCAAAGTTTTAATTAGGACAAGAAAAACTAGCTTTACCTCCTGTACTGTCTTACTACCCAGTGTATCTTTAATAAAGATTAATGCCATGTCCAAGAACACGAGAAATGTCCATGTAGCTCACCTCTCCACTACTATCCGGCTCTGTGGATACCAGAGCATCATCTGCTTCTCATTCAAAATGTCATTTATTGTTCTAAATCATGAAAGTGCAAACAGATTACTCTGATCAGAAGACATATCTCATAAAATCTGCTCTGGCATCATTGGCATATAAGAGGAGGAAACCAACAATCAGTGTAGGAAGCCTGGAAGATCACAGGAACAGAGTGGAAGGTCTGCTGGAGCCTTTGGCTTAATTAGGAGTGTGTGAACCCTACAGATGAAACCTGCAGAATCAAAACTTCTTAGCAGTCACAAACACAAACATACATATATGAAGACCCCCAGAGACATTTATGAATGTTTCCTCTAAAACAAGGATCCCCAACCCTGGTCCTCAAGGACCAGTGTCCTGCAGGTTTTCCAAGTATTCCTGCTGAAACACACCTGACTCAGACAAGCTCTGCATATGTCTGCTAAATACATATTGATTTGAATCAGGTGTGTTGCAGCTGGGACACTTGGAAAACCTGGATTGGGGATCCCTGCTCTAAAACACACGTTTGAGTTAAACTTTAAAGTTTCCAACTGGATCCAACATGCATTTTTGACTCTACAAGTGGAAAAAAAAATCCATTAAAGAAGAAAAATGTATATTTATATGAAAAATGGTGGACACTTATCCATGTCAATTTGTAAATCCATGAGTATGGTTTCCAAACTATCAATGCAGATGTGTACACTACCATCCATTCAGCACTGATCAGCATATGACTCAAACTCCCTCTGAAATGTGTCCAGCACCTTTGAACTCAGAGTCTGGTGTAAAGTCACACAAAGAAATGACCTTTGAGCACGCACTGGGGAATATTGAGTCTTACATGTGTCACTAGTTTCATACAGCGCTGCAATGGCGATTAATTCCACCCACACTGAGGGGATTCTGTCTGCAGGGGAAACTAAAGTGGAGAGATGATGAACTGTCAGGCTATGAAAAATTCAGTGGTTTTACTGTTGTGGAAAAAACAGTCTGTCAATGATGAGGAGACTGGTTCTGAAGTTAAAAAGATTACAAAGTTTATAAATAGAAAATAAGAAAGAACAGAGTAATACAAATTGCAATTTGGAGAGAAAGCTCAGAGGTCCGACGGGGCGGAAAGTCTGAAAATGCTCAGAGTTCCAGACTAAATCTTCCTTTTCAGATCCCAGATATCTGAATGCAGACATCTCAGGGCCTCTACACATTAAATACGTCTGCTTAAGTTCAGCATGACCTCTTCAGACCAACAACCATCAGAAAGGAATATATGATACGGATTGTAAAATATATGAAAACCCAAGCTAGAACATGAAACTTCTACAACACTGTGCAGTTTAAGATTTTACTTCTGTACACTTCAAATGCGTTCCTGCTTTCTCATGTCTAGTCCTTTAATTATTCTTGTATATTTTACAGATGATATATTTTTCCTGAAGATTTATTGCACCTTGAACAAGTTGCCATGATAAAATTTCCTCAAGTGATTACGTCTGATTTACTTTAATAATACCATAATTTTTTACAGAAGTTTTCTATTCATGCATAAAATCTGCAGGTTAACTTTTTACTGATATTGCATTTATTTTCTAATTTTGTGACATTTGCGGTTTGTTCTCTTATGCTTCTTTACACCATCTGCATTGCTTTTAAAGTTTTCCGTAAAGAACTCCGAATTGGCTTTTACATAAAAAGCTGCAAAACAAATCCCTTTTCCCTGCATATTCAATTGAAATTTTGTGGAATAAAATGATACTTTATCAGCCTTATCCAATTCAACAGACAACGAAGTTTAAGAATAATAAAGAAAAGAGTAGGCCACATCTCGTGTATCTTCCCCCCCCCCCCATGGATGGGGTCCTCAAGAAAATAGGTTGGCAACCACTGGTCTACCATTCTGCTTTCTAACCTGTACCATTATACTTTATTAGAATTAGATGATCTCTTGTCCTAAAAATCTAGTTTTGATCGTTTGATTTTTTTTTTTCCAGAATTAAATCACGCTCTTTTTGTGACAATCGAGTTGATTTCTACCATTTCCCTCTGACTGCTAAACAAAGGACAAAGTCAGATTATTGTTCCAGCAAGATGCAGCTGGTGCTTTAACACATCTCAATCTGCTAACAATGTATCACATTAAAAGGAACAATCATCCCTGAAAACACATGAAGTTGCTAAATCATTTATGACTCCTCCTCAACTGGATTTTTCCTTTGGAAGAAAAAACTCAAACAGATATTGATGATGAAACTGCATGATTCATGTAGTCAGAGAAAGGGCAATAAAAGGCTATGAAACAATAATGCAAACTCCAAGGAAACCCCACTCTGTTTTCTGCATGCAGTGATGCCAAACATGTACAGAAACAACTGTCTTCTGTATACCTGCAATGCTGCCATGTAACATCTCTGCGTTCTGCAATAACAAAATCACTTCTGCAATTATAAAGCTGAGCAATGGTAAAAATTCAGGCGAAATCAGACGTACAGAGCAGCCTGTCTGGCACGACACTTTTCAGTTATCTTATGTCATATAAGCAACAACAGCATCCTTGTGGTCAATCCAAGGATATATTTTTTTTAATTTAAAAAAAAAAAAAAAAAAAAAATTATATATATATATATATATATATATATATATATATATATATATATACATATATATATATATATATATATATATATACACACACACACACACACACACACACATACACATATATAAATAATAAAAACATACATCTTTATGTTTTGTTGTTCAATTATTTCGAAAACATTGTTGAACTGTACATCTTAAGCTGCTGATGTATGAAAGCATGACTCTACTTGAGCCTGAACACTTCAGTGACTGGATATTCAGAAAACTGTTCCAACTGCAGTTTGGTCAATACTTACATCACTAGGTTCAATACTGGGGGGGAAGCCTCTGCTGGTAACTGTGTGTACACTGAAACTTTCCAGCATCTAAATCAATATGCGAGTCTGACAGCTTGTACAAGCCATAGCGGATCACAAAAACATGTTCTGTGAAGCTAAACCGCTACTGAAGGTGATATTTCAGAATGTGGAAGGAGAAAAGTAACATGTTATCACAGAGAGTTTTCATTAAATCAAAATCTGCCGTAATTATCCTGTAATGAATCACCAAGTAAAAGTTGAAAAATGGTTACTAGCAGACTGAAAGTAGAGCATGATAGCCAAATGTAGGCCTGTTTCTTATCTACTCTTAGACAAGGTGACAAGATTAAAACTGATTTGACAGCTGTGAAGGAAAATTGAGTGGATAATATTTCAATATCTGGATAGCAATATTGGTAAGGGTACATGAGCAGAGATTCAATATTGAGCCTTGAAATGCATTTCCTCTGCAAGCAGGGATGTCACATTTACTTGATTTCACAATTAATCGCTCTCTTAAAAGCCAAGATTAACCAATCTAAAAAAAAATATATATAAAATAAAAACATTTTGCCTGGCATGGTTGAGGCATGTCAATATGATTGTAGCCATGCAACTCACATACAGAAAGAAAGCAAATATACAAGTTTTTTTTCCACATCTTCATTCTTATGGTGCAGAAGGGGCATTAAACATTTTAATTCAAATAAATTCAATTCAGCTTTTTTTTGTATAGCACCACTTCATAACATCATCTCAGGGTACTTTACAGACACATCAATTCAAGAATATTTGTTCATTTAAAAGTTCCTTTGGTTCATAACGTGAAAGGGGGAATAAAGGATCAACATGTCATTTTGAAGAACAACTCGTCAACTTTTAAATTGTGTCATAAAAAGTTGCAGTGAAAGGTTGAAATCCATCCAACCAGCAGCCCTGCAATGGACTGGTGGCCTGTCCAAGGAATACCCTGCCACTCGCCCAATGATTGTTGGCATAGACTCCAGCTTCCTGCGACCAATTGGACTAAGCCGTTTTGAAAATGAATGAATGAATGAATGAATGGCCATCTGAAGGATAAGCTCTGGCTTTGTTTTACTGCATTATAAAGTAAAAAATAAATGAGTAACTGGGTTATATAATGTTAAGATTTACTGAATGCAACATTAACTGAATGTTAGGCAAAATACAGTTGTTTACAACTCTGTGTTCATAGCAACATGACGAGTTCAGCAAATTATTTACTAATAAAACTAATTATACAAAGCAAATCAGGAACTGTACCATCCCTACCAGTAAGCCCATCTTTCCTGAATGGAAAACCTAAATTAAAATCTACATAGTGAGATGCATTCTTGTCCTCTTCTGAGGCGCAAAAGAAGTGTTGCCTTCTGCATAAATGCCGTCTTCTCAAAAACGACAGCTCAGTGGCTTCAGTGTATAAAACCAGGAGGTTATGTGCTTGTGGTCTAGTGCATCAAAGCAACGTTAGCTGGTGGAGATGGTGTCGCTACAGCGAGTCCAGAGTCTAAGCAGACTTATTCTCATTTAAACATCGGCCCTGACTGAAATTTCTAGATCTGAAAGCATGAAAAGTTTGAGATCCCAGCTCCTAAAAATTATTTTAAACAAAATGATGGTAAAACTTTACCAGATGGCTGTTATTTTGCATCCATAGTTAATCCTCATTTTTCAGACTGAAAATACAGAACTTTTATAATGACTCAGAGTGGTACGTATTCATAAAGCTTTAGATACAAAAGCATTTCGTTCAAGTAAAAGCTCCAATTATTTAAGCAGCTCTCTGGAGCTCTTAAGCAAACCACAAGACTTAATGTAAGTAAAAGTGCATTTCCACCAGAAAGCGGTTTGAGCAAATTATAGGATCATTTCCCACCATCAGTGAGCAGGATTTGGTCCAACCCCGTATGACAGGGATCCTCAATCCTGGTCCTGAAAGCCCAGTATCCTGCACATTTTCCTCATGTCCCTGCTGGAACACACCAGACTCAGTCAAGCTCTGCATACGTCTGCTAAATACACACTCAGGTGTGATGCAGCTTGGACGCTTAGAAAACCTGCAGGACACCGGTCCTCACGGACCTGGATTGAGGATCCCTGCCGTATGGGAATCAGAACGGGGCTGTAAATGGTAAGCTGTGTGTTAGTAAAAACCTTCAAAGTTACACAAACTGTATTTCATGCATACAGCTACATCTGATACAGGTTGTGCCAATAATGTATTTATGTTAATATATTTATACCAGAAGTATCATTTTAAAATGTTTGGTTGCTCAAAAACTACTTTTTGAGCCTAAACCAACCATCAATTTTCCAAACTGCTTGTTCCAGTTAAGGGTCACAAGAAAGCTGGATGAGAGGCAGTGAGTCCAGA
Organism: Telmatherina bonti; assembly: GCF_933228915.1. NCBI lineage: Eukaryota > Metazoa > Chordata > Actinopteri > Atheriniformes > Telmatherinidae > Telmatherina > Telmatherina bonti. The sequence continues at coordinate 15,953,570 of NC_136614.1, read as the reverse complement.
ACAATACAAAAAATTGAGGTCATACAAACTTAATGGAAATGTAGTTTTTGTGTTGTGAAAATGATGGCACAGAGTTTGTCCCATCTGGCATGGAAAGTAAAATCATGCATACTTTGTGGCATCAAATCTAAATAAGTCATGAAAGGAAAACCATTTCAAAGCCATAAGAGCAACTTGCAATGCCTGCTCTTTAACATAAGGCCACCATCACCATTTATCAAATCAATACTCCCTTCTAGTAAATGCCTCATCGTCTGTCCATTCATCTCCCTCAGTGTACCTCTCTGCATCTCAGTTCAGTTTGTTGCTTCGTTTACTTCACCAAGGAAGCAAAATACTATTTGTTTTTAATCAGTGCTCAACACACACACACACACACACACACACACACACACACACACACACACCATCTAACATCATCCATGATGAAAAATGTGACAGAATAAAAAAAAGAAAAAGAAAAAACATTGATCATTTCTCAGGAAGAAAAAATAATGTTCTGTAAAGTAGAAGCATGACTGACATGGGAGGTGGCCTTAAATGAAGCCTTAAAAATGAGGCTGGAGGTGGGCATGGGCTTGTGGTTCCCCAGTGGCATCATGACACAAACCTCATTTAAAAAGCCTCTGCAGTGTTGTTGTCGTGACCCAGTGGGTTCAGAGCAGAATGGGAAGGCGCAATCATTACAGCATCATTACAGCAAAACATTCAGGTTGCGCTTAAGAGGAAATGACAGGTCTATTAACCATTAGTGCTGCAGGAAAAAAAATATATAACAACACGCACACACACAACCATACTATCTAAACATCTATATGTACATGGTTTTCCACTCATACATGAATGTTGTAAGGTATGATGGTGTAATAGGATTATTTCATTTGTTTCAAACATAAATCAATTGCAGTGAAAAGCTGGATAGATTCATGGTGGCAGTGTGTTTTCCAAGTCTTTCATGCCTCAAAGCTTGTAAAAAGTGCAGAACTATCTCCTAATTTTCTCTTAAGCAATAGTCGGAAGACATATTTGTCACTACAGGTCAGATAAGAGGTGTAATAAGAATGACCCATGATGATTAGGCAGTGGGTCCCAGTATTAATGTAGTTTTATGGTTCCTAAATCTTTGTAAAATGTTAACTAAGATGAGCACTGGTCAATGGCAAACTTTGATACACCACTCAGTCAGAACATATAACCACATGCCAAATACAAGTTTAGCCAAAGTTAGACAGCTTCTTAAAATGCTCTTCAAGCCATTCCTGAGCAACTTTACATGTGCTGGGGTACAGTACTTACTGAGGGAGGAGTCCATTTTCATTCCAGTCTAAGGACAAAACAGGAAGCTACATCATTACTCTGTTTTTTATGTATATAGGACATGTAGGATGTATTGAAGAACATTTTGTATGTTATCTGTACAGAGGATGGAGGGGTTGCTGGAATGGGCCAAATCTTCTGAATCTCAGTTCGACTAATGAAGTGAGAGGCAACATCCATATTGTCAGGAGCAAAGATCTGTGACACGATGAGTTTCATGTTCTAGGGCAGGGGTGTCCAAAGTCGGTCCTCGAGGGCCGCTGTCCTGCAGGTTTCCCATGTATTCCTGTTCCAACACATCTAGCTTCCACTAAATGGATCAAACAGCCAATGACGTGCACAACTGATTAAAGTCTACTACTAATTAATTTGAATCAGGTGTGTCTGAGCAGGGATACATAGAAAACCTGCAGGATTCTGGCCCTCGAGGACCGGAGCTGGACACCTCTGTTCTAGGGGTTTAATGTCACTGTTGCAGTAAAGCTCATTCAGTAAAGAGCTAAATAATTCTTTTGTAATCCAATAATATAAGCATTGTCCATCATCATCTGTCCTTAAACCACAGTTAAACCATCTATGTCAAAAACAAATTATGGCATAGATGTTTAAACTGTAACCATAGTAACATCTGCACTTATTGTACACATATTCATTTTTCTGTAATTTATTTTTAAACTTTTTTTTATTATTATTTTCTCTTCAAAATCTTGTTGCAGAATTTATATTTAACCAAATTTATGATTTCTTGGTGGAATTATGTTTGAGTACAGTTGGGCCGGTGCAGCTGATGTGTTGCCGTCTTTCCTCTGTTGCTATAGCACAAATTTATTGAGAAGTTCCAGAAATACAGAAACGTGGAAGCACAAATCGACCCATCAGGAGGGAGTGAGTACGTCGCTATAAGCAGAGGCACGTTAGGTCTGGAAGACACGTCAAGCCGCTGTAACTGACCTCAGTTGGTTTCCACACAAGAGGAAATGCAGCTCCACAGTGAGCTTATTTTCAGCCAAACAGTCTGATCTTGCATCGTAATGCTCGCATGCAATGACGACAGCATTTTCCGTGGTTTCATCATCCGTCTCATTCAAGACTCCGAAAGCAAAGAAGATGTTACATAGTAAATTGAGATGCAACATGTCTATTTAAAATCAGCCGTGCACTTTGTTTGCCTGCCTTCAATGCCAGCATGATGCTCAATCATAACTGCTATTTTAGTGTCAGCATTCAAAAATTGTCACAGAGAATCGAACCAATTACTCTTCACTTGCAGAGATCATCCTGAGAGCAAGGACACAAATTTAAAATACTAAACTGCACACACAGCTCTGTGCTATTTTACACCAAACAACCCTTTTCCAAAACAAAAGGAAATTAAAATCCTATAAGCCCCAAACAGCAACCTATAGACAGCTCTACTTCTGTTAATAACCCAGATGCCATGGAGGAACATCAGCTACAGGAACCTCAAACCCACAAATGATTCAATATTTTACAGAAAGATTTGATTTTTTTTTTGGCAACTAGTGATGAGCCTGAATACTAACAAGTTAAACTATGACTGAAGGAACGCTTTAATATTCCTTGCAAACTCAGAGGTAAAAGTCAGTTTCCCTCTCTGTCACACACACACACACACACACACACACACACACACACACACACACACGCACGCTTCTCCACCTGATGATCAAGTATAAAGGGTCCTCTGAGGGGTCTAAATTAATAAACTTATCAAATACACTTTCCTTGTGCTCCCATCTCCAACTCCTTGAATCACTTGCAGACATAATAACATTAGTTTTCCAACAGACCTCCTCCTGTGGTTGCAGTTCAGTCCATGTTCCCTGAACAGACAACGTGACGACAGCCTGCCCGCCTGCTTCTGCTTTAGTGGGAGAGTTTTCTACGACTCAGAGACCCCTACAACACCTACATAGTGGCACAGGTTGAAAAATGCCACAACAGGTCCATCTTTCTTCTAGTTACCGGTTTCCTTTTTTAGCAGCAATTTCAAGTAATTCAAATGAATTTTATGTAAAAATATTTTATTTTGACAAGATTTTATAGATACAGCCTTGAACCCTTATGACAAAACAATGCAAACCTTAGATCTGTTATGTCCTCTTGATCAGAAAACAATTTTATACTTATGTATCCATTGCCATGTCTGTTGCCAAGCATAAGGCAACATCCACACAGATGTCATTTCATAAAGGTTTTACCAAGACAATCGTTTCAATCGTTCAACACAAAACTACTGAAGAGATTGTGGTATACATGCCATGCCTGGAAGTGGTGCCGTAACATTGCAACGCCATGTGAATCATGAGTACAGGCTTGTGTCATGTAAACAGATAAAAACAGAGCATCAGGCAAAAGTGAAGAAAAAGACATTTGTGTGGACTGATGAGGTGTAACTTGATAGCTTGCAGCGTTTGAAGCACGAACACTAAAACCTGCTGCTGTCGTAGCTGTCGGCAGGGTTTGTGCATGTACGTTAGGGGAGAATTGGGGTTTTGCCATCATTGTTTCAGGGAGAGGTTTACAGGTTGTAAGCATGGAAATGACATTCGTGTATTTTCACACTTACTTTGGGACCCCAAACCTTAACCAAACTTTTGAGTCAGATTTTGTTCATAGTTTGGTCTTATGTGTCTTCGAAAGTGCCTTCCAATGTCATTGTCCCACCATCTTTGTACACATGTGCTTTTGAGCAGATTCTAGTTACACTTTGTCACTTTTGTAACAGTCTCACGCAGAGGAAAGCAGGGACATTTTCCATTAGCATTATAAAATTCAGGCATGTTAAGTTTGTGGAGCGAAGAAAGAGCCACAATATCCCAAATCTGCAGCCTTTAGGTCTTTTGTCACATGCACATACCTTATGGTAAGTGACATGCATTCATGCTGAATGTAACACTGCTTTGGCACATATGTCCTTTAAATTTGACTTGACTGACTTCTCTGAATGAACACATACACTCAATGAAATGACAAAATTATATCTAAAAAACATCTGGGCATAAACTGCAACTTGACTGGTTAGTGGAGACATGCAACCATTAGATATTCTGACTTAACACACAATAACCATTTTCTTGCAATACTAAGCATGAGGTGATTCTTTATTCTTGACATTTACAGCAGCCAGTGTACAAACATCTTAAAAGTGATTTTATCTGGCAGCAGCATTTAAGCAGAGTTTTGTGCCATATCAGCCTGAACCTGAAAGGCACTTGCACTGTTAAATGAACAAAATAACTTTAAAATAAAAAGAAAACCACGTAAAGTATCAGAAATTATTTTAAAAAAAAAAAAAAAACTTAGATTTTATCCGCATCACGCAGGCCACTGGAGACAGCTTTGCTAGTGCACACAGAGAGGCTCTGAACTCTTATGGGCTGATAGAAGCTATCTTATAGCACATCAGCTGCTCATATTGGCTGACTCACCAATCACACTGTCACTCGTCTGATCATATTACCCTCGCAGTTGATGTGCATTACACTCATCCCTCTCTATCACCACAGACTCATCTTTTTAATGGCTCTGCACGCCGAGAAAGCCATTACAGGACTACGTCTGGTTTTGTGTTGTATTTTTTACCCCACTGAATGAGCTCCAAAGTGCCATTTTTCCTCTTGATTTATTGTTGAAATCTTAAGTTATTTGTCCACGGCTAACAAGCATGTGGAAAACCAGCTGTTAGAAAATACACTAGCTAGAGCAGAAATGATGGAGACACAGCAAACTTGATCATAGCAGCTGATCTTCAGACAGATTAGTGTGTGTGTACAGAAGAGGTTTTAAAGAATCCAAGCTTCTACAAAGTCAGGACTTCAGTGAAAGTGCCAGCTTGTCAAATGAAATTGTTTTCCTCAGGTCTGCATCCAGCTGTTTTCCACACTGCACGCTGAAAACATGCTGGAATGAGAAGTTGACCAGGTTTGTTTAGAAACCACAATTTGACTCGTTATTACATTCACTGACAAATCTTTGACTCAGTATAAAACTTTCATATCAGATTTGTTACTTTTTTTTGTTTGTGTTTTTTTTAATGATATGGTGCCACCATATCTGTTAGACCTCCTACATCAACATGCCTCATGCCTTAAACAGCCCCTCCTGTAGGTGACAAACTTTCAGCAGCTGCCTCAGAACAGCAGAATAGACTCGTCTTCAAACCAGACACTTTTAGATCCTGACTTAACATCCACTTCTTCACACAGACTTTATAAGCCATGCTGCTTAACTTTCTCTGATTGACACACTCTGTGCCTCTAACAAAGCCACTTCAGTATCTATCCTGCCTCTTCTCTGAGCTCTCTCCAGCCAGTAAAAACAGAGTCCGATGTCGACTCCTGCTCTGTTATTTTCTGTCTTTCTTCTGATAAAATAACTTCTGAAATCTAGTTGATGGTGTGTTTCTATTGTATTCTATTCTACAGTCATTTAGCAGACACTTTTATCCAAAGCGACTTACATATGAGTGAGAACACCACAAGCACAAAATCAAACAGTAGAGGACATTGAAGAAAGATGCTAGTAGACTGTCCAGTTGGATGCAGATCCTTGCATGAAGTGCTACAGCCTTTTTTTCTTTTTTTTTTTTGTTTACTCCCTTCCCACCACATAGTATCACCGATGTTACGATACAAAGACTTATAAAGTTTGTTGCAAAGAACTGGGCTAAGTTCTCCAACTTTCCAACAAATATAGCTATACTAAGTGTTGAAGTGCTCCTTAAAGAGCTGAGTCTTCAGCTTGCTCTTAAAAGTAGACAGGGACTCTGCAGAGCAGACAGAGTTTGGGAGATCATTCCACCATCGTGGCACAACAGAGGAAAAGAGTCTGGCGAGTGATTTAGTCCCACGTTGTGGTGGTAACATGAGGCGTCTTTCACTGGTGGAACGTAGCTGTAAAGAGGGAGTGTAGGTCTGGATTAGGGAGTGGAGGTAGACAGGAGCCGTTTGAGTTATTGTTTTGTAAGGCAGAAGCAAAGATTTAAATTTGATGCGTGCTGCAACCGGAAGCCAGTGAAGAGCGATTAGCAGCGGAGTGACTTGAGCGTGACGTGTATGACGGAGTAAACCAAAGTACATCGTCATGTAACGCTCTGGACTGAAGAAAAAGAAAAAAAGGGTTGTTGTGTGATCAGACCTAATCTGAAGCAGAGTTTTAATGGGTTTTAATGCGTTGAAGCTTAAGTTGCATGGCTTTAAACACAGTTGAGTTTGAAATTTAACTTTGTGTTTTAATTCCATTATTTGTATGCATTATAATTTCAAGGTACAGTAATTTGCCAAGTGGGGTGGTTGTGATAACACTCAGTAAAATTTAATGTTGACCAGCTTCTGGTTTTTACCTTGTGGCCACATGTAAAAACAAAAACAACTATTTAAGAAGTTGTAATTTCAGAGTGCAATTGTCAGTTTATATTCTATTAAAAAGCTTTAACTTGCAAAGATTTTTAGGTTGCTCCCCCGCAACACAAAGAAAAAAAAAAAAAAAAAAAAAAGGACTAAGGACCAATAAAGCCAATAAGTCGACTGTACAATCGCATTAATATTTGTACAGATCAGTTTAAAGAGGTGATATCATAAAATGAATGTTAATAAAATAACCAGAGACACAGCACTAAATCTAGGTCTCAGAAAGACAATCATTTCAAGGTGTTATTTGTTTTACCTGTGGGATGCGACTCCAACTAAATTAAATGTTCAACAATTCATGCAATTCAGGAACTGCAGACATAATTTTTCTCCCCAGCAAACCTTTTCGTAGCTCATTTACAAGCATCCTGAGAAGTTGCTGTTTCTCTGTTAATTATGAATCCTCAGGTACGGAAATAATTTCAACACAGCTTGCATTCTTGCAATGAGTTCAGCATAACAATTCTCCAAAACGGGAACAAGGGAGAAACAAAATGAAAGTCATTAAACATATTATAACCTTCTGCTGAGTGAGAGGGGGCTGGCGTCAGCTTCTGCCAGTGTGTTTATCCACCAACAGAGCATATGGAGACGAGTGAAGCAGCTGGTACAGTGTGTTAGAAACAAACAAACACACCAGTGTGACCATGATAAAAATTCTTACAAGTCAACAAATTCTCACAAAACAGTGTCAGAATATTGATCATCAGTTCAGTACAATTTACTTAAAGAGAACATGCAGTCATTTGGGGGCTCATATTTCTGCTTTTGCAACGTATTCACATTCCAATCTCATTACATATTGATCAAAAGCTCTTCATGTCCAATTTCAGTGCAAGGTTACTCCTTTATAGTAACTTTCAAAGAGCGCAGTCAACTGCATTTTCCCAGATACTGTTCTGCAGAAGTAAGTGGTTCGCTGGCTGCACCCACAGGAAACAGCCTTTTACACTCACTTAATCACCATGTATGCAGGTTGGAGGGAAGAAAGGGGATGCGTACCCACCAATGGGTTGCATGTTCAAGCAGAAACAGCCTACAATTATATTTAAAGAATACGCAGAGTAAAGATGTAATGTAAGAATACAGCACTGTCAACAGAAAGGACACCTGGGCAAGGTATTCTGGGATGAACTGCTCCGAGTGTGAGGTTGTTATGCACAGTTGTTGGAGTAGTAAAGTACCTGTTAAGTAACCACAAGTCTATGTCTCATATTATATGTCTTGTTTGCCAAAATTACAGACGTTACAATAGTGGTTGTGACGGAAGCAGCATGCAAAGCGTATGCTTTGCATGCTGCTTTTGTACAACTCTTCCAAAGGCAGAGCAGTACAAAAGACTAAAATAGTCATTGAGTTGTTTTGAAACCAACCATAAGATTTTTATTTTTTTCTGGCTGATTTTGAGCCAATAAAAGCTTTTGATCAACAAGTTTATTTCTCCCATTTCACACATGACAACAGCATGTCACCTTTGTTCCATTATAGCTTGTTTCTTATTTTAAAAAAAAAAAAAAACAAAAAAAAAAAACTACTTAACTTTCCAACCTTCAGACTCAGTGTTCCAGACTCATTTCAATGACACTTGGACATTTGTCATTCACATTTATGGAGACATTACTGGCCAGCAGTGTCCTGAGGCTGAGAAACTGCACTTCACAAGCTTTTCTTCCCAGATGTAGCGTGACTTTGCAGGTGACTTTCACAGCCTAAACACCAGCAATTCTTGACAGGCACTGCTGCTGATTCAGCAAAGAAAAAGAAAAAAAAAACAAGAAATTATCAGAGGAAGAGAGAATAATACAGAAAGAGACAGAATAAGGGATTAGACAACTATCTGGGGAGAGCTCACAGTACAGTAGGATGCAGAACTGATACGGGCAGATACGGTCCCTGAGAAAATCTCCAGAAGTTCCGTCGTGTGCCTTCTTGGATTATAATACAGCGTCGCTGAGAAAGCTAAATATTGGCTAGTCTTACAAGACACAAAAAAGATCATTAAATCCGTCACAGACTTTGCCAGAGTGCACACTGCATCTTTTACCCATCATTTAGACACGAGCCACCCTTACCCGGGTGCCAGTAGAACCTCTTTGTTCCTCATATTTATACTAGAATAGTGAGCTTTGGCCTCATTCGACATACGCAGCAGTGTCTAACATTAAAACACTTCTACCTAATGACCACAAAACATGCTGCCCTCTTCAACTTCATCCCATGCTTCTCTGTTTGTTTAGATCACCAATGCGCAACTTTTTATTTTTTTAGGTCATGTTAAAACATTAAAGTTTCCTTAAACTGCTTAAAACAAACGAGATGTAGACAGATGTAGATGGTTTTTACATCCTCTCCATGGATCTCAACTAAAGTCGATGTAATATTAAAGTCCACTGTTCCTGCATCCTCAGTTAAAGTCCTACATAGTCCCACTTGTCCCATTTCAATGCAGCGTTTAGACTTTGTTACAAGCTTTCCTTTATACATTCATTCTGGATGATAAACATTTAGCTACTTCCTCCCATTTTCCATTAGGGTGTCTGCTCGCAAAACCCCTTGCATGTCATTTGAAGATAATGTTTTGCTACAAAAGGGAGCATAAATGTGCAACTACCAGTAGATACAATCATTTCTGCAGGAATTTAAGCTCGACTATTTATCACTGCTCATTCTTTCTTCACGACGCCTGTCTGCTACGTGTCCCTTCACCCACTGGTAGCAGCTGTATCCACTCCGAACTGGACAAGCTTGGGAGGACACTGAAGATGAAACATGACAGTATCTGAACATACAGAGGAGTTCCTGAGTTTCCCTCGGCTCTGCGCCAAGTGGAGCTCAGACAGTCTGGCCTACTTCTCATTTTGCTGAAGTACCATTTCTGCCAACACTGAAGCAAAAGCGTGCAAGACAAATGGCGAACGGTAAAGGAGCAGCAAGAGAACGCCATGCAGAAAAAAATAAAGCAGACTGGGAAATTAGAAAAATCTGATCTCATGCAAATGCTAAATGCACTAAATCATAATCAAGTTTGTAAAAGTAGCAAAGATATGAGTCCAGACTTGCCAACAAAATAACTGATCACTAATAAATTTAAACTGCGATGGTTGTGCCAGGAAGTTCTGAACGTTTGATGAGAGATTTAGTTGCAGGCTGTACCTTCAAGCAGTCAGCATCTCCTGCAGCAGACAGCAGTCACAGCTCTCCGTTTGGAAAATCACAAACTAATCCTGGAGGCAACCAAAGCAGAAAGCCTCTCAGGAGGGGGTCGTGAGAACTCTGACAAGAAGATTTGACATCTAAAACAGCTTGATCCTCAAAACCTTTAGTTTTAGCAGTTTGAGCAACATTTTATCATGACAACTGCTTTTTACATTTTTTTTTTTTTAAACAACCTACTTCTGTATGAGATTGTATACTTTACACGCTGTTACACAGTAACATAGATCAAACTGTAATCAGGAACAATGCAGCTTAAAAATATACATACTATGGGGTTATTTGTACATTGATGGCCCAGCTACTCCTTCAGGTTGTCAGTGTGTCCCTGATCCAACATACCTGACCCAATATGCACGGATCCAACAGCCTATAAAGTTCTTCACAATGACTCAGTTTGAGTCAGGCATGTTGGACCACGGCTACATTTACAACCTCCATGACTGCAGCCCCCGTAGGACTGAACCGAGTAGCCCTGATCAATATGATCTGAACCAAAAATGGTGGCTCCTTTAAACTGTTTTTGGATTAATATGAATTTTGCCCTCTGAATTTTGGTGACTCATGTCAGCTTTAGCTTTGTTGGCATCAAGGCAAGTGACACTGTATCCACAATGGTGAATTAGTGTGTTGATGAACAAGGAAGAAAAGCATGAATAGTGGTAATTCTTCACATATAACCTCTCAGGACAGACAATTAAGTAAAAAAAAAAAAAAAAAAAAAAAAAAAAAAACACGAAATAGAACAAGAAAACCTCTACAAAGGCCTTTAAAAACTTCCTGGACCCAAACAGCAATCCGGATCACCGCCAAAATTAAATCAGTTCTTCCTTTTTACATTTCCAACAACTCCTGAAAATTTCAGGAAAACTGTTCCATAACTTTTTGAGTTATCTAGAACACAGAAACAGACAAACATATAAACACTAGTAAAAACAACGTCCTTGGCGGAGGTAACAATCAAATAAAAACCAAAAGAAAGGAAAAAGATTTGGCTTACTCTAAGCTAAAGGAAAAAGACTAAAGTCATGCAGCCGTGCACTGACTGAGGCAGGCAGAATGAGAGACACAGCACAATGAGAGGAGACACTAATGGAAAAACAACGTGTGGTCTTACTTCTGTATCGTCCATCAGTCAAGTATGAGTTGTCTTTTCACATTTTGTGTGTGTTTTATTTTGTGTGTTTCTGTCCAAGTTCTCTAATGGACTTTGGGCGACAGGGATAGCATTCCTGACAAAAGTTCACATTCATTAATCATAACGTGCCACTTGGAGATGCAACCTCTCCCACCTTTGTTTCATCCATCTCAGACTTCCTGCAAACTGTGAAATAAATGTCTAATCCAGCTAAAAGTCCAGACCAGGATCCATACTGTTAGTCTGCAGCTGACTTAAAGCCTCATACGGCACATTTACAGTACAATCAGTCACGTTTTTAAATATGCTGAATTCATACATGAGCACTGATTTATGCCTGTAAATGAGGACGTCTTTCAAACATTGTCATACTCTCATACTTCCATGTATCTCTCACGTTGCCATAGTTGTTAAATCAGTTCATGCACTAGTAGGCAGTGTTGTGTTCAGAGTTCACTTCCACACTTTGATACTGGTAGATAGCGGTAAAGTATCTCTATAAAGTCATTTACAGCCACCCATGAACACCAAAAGAAGTTTTTTGCTGTTTTCAACTTCTTGTCTTCTCTGGGTGCTTTTTATTTGGCAGTGTCTGTGCCGCCTTCATCCAGCTCCTCTTCTTCCTCTCAACCTTGTTCTATTAGCCAGCTGTGGGGGGGCTAAACACCTCAAACTGCTCCTGTGATTTGCAGGAAGACGCAGCAGACAGACCAAACCATCTGTCCGTCTGCTCATCAGTCTTCTATGTCGCCATTTGATACCCAATAGAATTTAAAAGGTAAAAGCCTTTGAAACAATTAAAACCACAAAGCTGTCGTTTTTCCACTTTTGCCTTCCTAGATATTTTTTCCTTTCCACGGTCGCTTCATGCATGCTCAGTATGGGGGATTGGATTGAAGTCAAAAGTTGATGCAGTCTGTTGGTTTCTCTTAGCTAGGCTATTTATGATGATTGGTTTGAACTGATGTGTGTGTAAAGGGCCCTGAGATGTCATTGTTTAGAAGCGGCGTGACACAAATAAAGCTGAACTGGGTTGAATGTTTAAAAGAGAAGAAAACAGACGGTTTCCTATAAATATCTTTGTGTCTGACTTGATTCTAAACTTACTCTTCTTCTCATTTGGACAGACCCGTCAAAAGACTCAGGATTTTATTTTAGAAACAATGATTTCAATTGCTGCCAAAAGGAGCCTTGCTACGGCCAGCTTGCTTCCAGTGACTGATTGTGGTGGTGTTATTTTAAATCCACTTCCATGTGGATATAATGTTCCTCCTCCAAAATACCAGGGTAAGATTATAAGACTTCCGCAGCCTGTTGAGCAGATTTATTTCATTCAGGTGTGTTAAAGTAGTGTTATTGTAAAACATGCAGGTCAGGGAGTCCTGGGGGCATGAATTTAGGAAAAAAAAACATTAAAGTGGAACTATTATGTGCATTTCAGGCCAATTTATTTTTATTTCTGAGACCAGAAGGGCTGGGATTGATCGAGTTATTGTCACAAATCGCTTTATTTACTTCAGACCGACCCTCTCCGTAGGCTCTCAGATCAGCCTGTTTGCAAAACGAGTGGACTGAGACTCTTCTGCATTAAGCCCCGCCTCCCGCCACCGCGCTACATCGGGAGCGCGCACCGCACCTGCTTTCGCCGTCATTGTAACATCTCATAAACAGAAGGATTAGGCTAATATGAACTCAATAAAAAAACAAAATACAATGTCAACACATAGCATACAGCCCTACATGTTGGAACCTGAATCAGACCCTGAAAACGAAGTGGAAAACAGCAACGAATGCAGCAGGATGTCTCTCTTTGGTAAACTCACCAGCCATCGTTGGAAATAACTTTATCCCACGTTTTCCACCCGCCTTATGTATTTGTACATGCCCTTGTTAACCAGTAGAAGGTAACCAATCACCGAACCTTATCCCCCGGGACGTCACAAGGATTTCCAAGTAGAAAAAACTCTCTAAAATGACGCGTTTTTCGTCGCCATGGAAACTGAACGGAGACAGTGCTGGAACTCAAACTCAAACTCAAACTTAAACATGCGTTTAGGTGATAAAAAAAACAGTGCCGTTCACATGTCTGATGAGGATTCAACACTGTAACACTGTAGAAAGCTCAAAAAACTTGAAATACCATAATAGCACCCCTTTAAAGCGTAAGACTGTCCATCGTGGTGCTTTACATTTCATGCTGAATGCATAATTTCTCTTCCATCACATTTTTATATGAAGTTCTGATCTGTCATCACTAGATTTTTGCAGATGGTTTGACTGGCATATTTTTTTTTGTTTTTATCTACAGTCATGCTAGGGCTTCTCCCCATCTATCTAAACCGCCTCCTCATTCATTCTTTTTTCTAAAAGATACAGCCTGCGTTCCCAGAACTTTTAGCCGTTTTAGGCCCCTCGTGCCTTTGCTGACTTTGGAAAGACAGCATGTTATCACGTTTTTTGGTCCAGGAATCTGCTCCAGTAAACTGTCAACATGTCGGCCTTGTCTCCTTGGGAGGTTTTAAATGTTTGGTACAGTCTGTAAAAACAGAAGTTTGTATTCGAGTTGCTGTTCGTGCATTTATGCCTTGTTTATAAATGATTAATTTAGTTTTGTAACTTGCTCCTGCCTTCTTGGCAAGGGCTCCTTTGTTATAGAAGTCAGTGAATGGGACTCGCCAGATTAAAGAAAGCTTTTTACATTTGTTTTTAAACCTATTTTACAGAATTAGTACATTTCAGCAAAAATGTGTATTGTGCTTCTGCAAAAACTAAAACCCATATTAGCAATTTAACAGAGCAATGTGGTAATAAGCCTAGCAAAGAGAAAAATCAAGCAAGTCTGATATTTAACCAACACTTCTAATTATTAAAATTGGTACATAAAACAAAAGTGAAAGCGTCTACATGAGAAAAAATTGAATTTGTCAGTGAATAAACACAGAACTGATGGGCGACTGTAGCTCAGGAGAAAGAGCAGTCAGCTTGCGACTAGAAAGTTGAGACACTGAACCCCAAGTTGCCCCCCCCGATGTGCCTATCGGGCTATGAGTGTGTAAGTAAATCGCTTTGGATAAAAACGCCTGCTAAATGACTGTAGAATAGAATAAGAGTAAATACAAAGAACTGGGACGCAGAGGTTCACCAGTCAAAAAAAATCTTTTGAACAAGTCAAAGAATTAAGCGGACTCCCTGTGTGAATGAAAAAAAGATTAAAAAGGTTAAAAACCGGATGCTTGGGGTTTTGAGTCCTAAAAAGTGGCACATTAAAAAATTCACTGCATACGCTTAGAAAAATGTCCAAAAATCACTGAACATAGGTCACCATGGAAACCACAGATGCAGGTTAAAGCTCTAAGGCAAAATTGAAGACTGTTCAATGGTCAAATGGATTCAAATCTGAAATTGTTTGGAAATCACAGACCTAAAGAAGAGAGAGACCATCAAGCTTGGCATCAGCAGACAGCTCAATAGCCTGCATCGCTGATATAATGGGGTTGCATAAATCCCTGTGTAATGGGCAGCTTTTACCTATCCTATCTGTGAAGGCTCCATCGATGCTGAAAAGTACAAAGACGTTTCAAAGCAACATCAGCTCCCATCCACACAGTGTCTTTTTCAGGGAAGGTCTTGCAGGTTTTGGCAAGGCAAAGCCTGAATGAAGTGGCCTGCCTGGAGTCCAGATTTCTCACCAATAGCAAACCACAAAACTGGATTTCAGGCAAAGAAGGCCCAGCTCTGTTGAGCAGCTAGAATCTTGGATCAGGCCAAAATGAGACAATATTCCTATAATAAAATAACTTCCAGACGCTTGCAGCTATTTATCAGAGGAGGAGATGCTGCAGAATGGGAAACATCAGCCTGTTTTAACTATGAGATGTGTTGCTGTTATCAAATTCAAAATGAGCTGAAATTTTCCATAAAATGGTAAAATGTTTCTATTTCTATATGTTCTATTTGTAATAAGATATGGATTTGTGAGAGTTTAGTTAATGCAAAGAAACAAACTTTGCACAGTATTTTTGTCATTGGCGTTGTGAAGTAGATCCTGTCCAGGATCATACAGTGAAACCTGACAGGCTATAAACCTTCCTAAAATTGTACATCCAGCTAAATAGAAGACAAAGCTGATGGCTACAAGAAATTTCACTTCTACTTTGGACATGCAGATATTCCAGCAGTGTGACAGCTGCCTCGGAGCAGTAAACGCAGGCAAACTACTAAGTTCAGTAGAAAGGCAGAGATCTGCGGTGCGGACACAAAACACGCGAGGGACAACCGAAACGTAAAGTCTGGAAACAAAACGAGGAACCACCCCCCCCCCCCCCTAGACAACAGTTACCAATGTGAATATAGACTTAAATACATATGATAGTCATATATTTTACATACAATCTGGCAGTAAACAGAAAAAAGTGGTACATGCACAGAAAGTGAGAAATACAAACTAAACATATGCATATAAAAGCACTATGAAGATGTAGGGGAGAAAAAAACGGGATCCCTATTTTGGTTTTTCAATATCTTATGTAAAGATAATCTTGTATTATTTTCCAAAGAAAAATTTAAGTAAAAAAAGCTTTAAGAAGAATGTGAAGCTTATTTTCCCACTCATTATGCTCCATTTTTACCAAAAACATAAAATATCTGCATTCAATATTCCAATTGTATGCCTTTCAAATAGCCTGATAAAGTGTCATCCCACCTTGTGTCCACGATAAAGAGCACATGATTTTTTGCTTTTCTAGGCCCACCAGAGTTATATAATTATAGATAAAAAATAAAAAAAAATGGTCAAATGCATAAACAAAATATTAAATGTCTAGATTAAATAGATTACTGATCAGAGATGCAGTGATTATTTCATTGATCTGGTTTTTCATATTTTCTCCAAAATGAGACCAGGGACTGAGTTGGCTTAGACACAGCAGCATAGTAGCCTTTTCAGTATATAAAGGAGATAATTAGTGTTTTTAAAAAGCAGCATTCTGTATAACCTTCTGCCACAGAGGTTTAGTTTAACACTTAAATCAACATCTCAGAACAGGTTTTTTTTATTATTATTATTATTATTTAGGTAACTCATAATAAAATATGAGAGAAAACAATTTATTGTTATCCAGATCCTGCAGGGAACCCATTCATTAATTACATAAAACTTTGGCAAGTTAACTCTCCAACTGTGACCATCATTCTGTGCTTTTTTTTTTTTCTTTTTTTGGGGGGGAGGGGGGCATCTGTTTAGCAATGTAACAAAACAGGTGTGACAACATTGGGCTAAGCCAGCTCCATAGTGCATTAGCACAATAATAGCTGCAGGTGTACTTATTTACAGCTGAGATTGACCTCCTATCCAAATACTAACACCTGTCTGAATGCAGTTGCTGCCACTGTTTCTTTCAGCCGTTTCTGTTTCTCACTCAATATAATTTTGCTTATAAGTGCATGAATGTGGGGAACATGTGCATGTATGTATATATGTAAATATAGGGAGAGGGGAGATATGTGTTTGTCCTTTGTGCAGTTGCAGTCCTTTGATGTGCAGTCCTTTGTAATTTCTGCCAGATTTGACAAGCGAGTAAGGAGGTTGTGCTACGTCTCATTACAGCCAGAAAATGCCTGCGTCATTGTTCAGCTAACAAAACAATATGTTAATCCAGTTACACCATGAATATCTGCGAGATTAATTAGGGATTAAACAATTTGCTCTGCAGACAAAAACCACAGTATGAACAGCAGAATTGTGGTGCCACAGAACACAGATAAACAAAATGCTCACTTATCCTGAGCTGTTGAAACGTTTTATTTGTCATGAGTCACCATCTGCAGAAACATAATACACCATCACACAAAGGCAGACACAGAAAAGGATGTGTTCCAGCCTAAGAGTGCATTTTTTTATAATAAAAAAAAAAAAAACATTTTTCTTGATATGTTTTTAAAAATGATTACATTTAAAAATGTGCTTCTGGCTTAACAAGTATCAGTTGTCATTTGTGCTTTTGTATGATCATCCTGATGCCCGACTGCAAATCAAAGCTCAATTGGCATATAAATAAATTAAAACCAAAACAGCAATGTAGCATCCATTTAAAATTGTACATTTTTCCCAACAGACATTAAACTTTAAGTGTTTGAAGTCCTCTAAAACCATCCTGTAACATTGTAAAATGAACAAACAATGCTAAAAGCTTACACATAAACATTTTTAGCAGTATTGTAAGAATTGCTGATAATTTTTGTGAAACAATGTTAGACATATTTTACGTTTATATAAAATACAACGTTTAAAAAAGTAAATAAATTAAAACAGCCAACTTTGCAGAAGAAACTGGCGACTGACAGAAACATATATGATTTATTCCAGGCCACATTACTAATCTGTGTGTAGCAGCTGCTGAAAAGCTGCGGTTTGCAAAAGGATGCTGCACTAAAAATCAGTAAATATGAAATTCTGCAGATAAACAGTGGTAAGGTACAGTGTGGGTGTTTTAACAATGTGGCCATCAAGAGGAAAAATGTATATATATGGGCAGTGAAAATGACCTGAAAACTGGCAATATGGTGAATATTTAGAGGATACACTGCCACCGACTGTCTATCATAATCTTTATTCCTGACACATCGGTCCATATCAGCGATTAATAATAAAGAAAGAAAAAAAAAAAACAAAACATTCATATATAGACACATAGCCTATATATACACACATGCATAATTATAAAAACGTCCGGAGACTTTCCAGTGCTTCTAAAAACAGGAGAAATACCTTGTGTCACTTCTTTTTTTGGCTCAGTCATAACCATTACAATTACATTTTTTGACTCCCTTAAATCGACACACAAATCTATACATAAAATTCCTCAGCACAGCATGAAAGGTAGGAACGTTATTTGAGACAAGGATCTGACTTGCACTCGTCCATCTTGGAAGTAACAACAATATTCTAAAAGCATCATGAAATGCCACCTGAGGCTTTGCTAGTATTGCACCATAAATGAGCAGCATAAAATGGAGTACAATACGCTCTAAAAAGGGCCATTTTCACATCCTCTGCACACATAATAAACGTGCGAGCCAGAATATTTCCTTGTGCATACAGTTTACAGCTCTGCCAGTGGACATCATCATCACATAAATCATTTCTGATTCAGTAGTCTATAGTATGAATCCCGAAGCATTTTTGTCTAACTAGGTGTCGCGTCTTTCTGTGTGTCCAACATGTCCAGTTCTGGCTCACAGGAAGTCATACGGTGAAAGCAAAATGCCAAACCCAAGGGTTCAATGTTGCTTTTTGCAAAGTAGTAGGAGATGTCACTTTAATGTTCTCTTCTGAATCTGTGTAGCTGTTTTCTGATGTCCACTCCCCAAAGGATGCTGCCAAAACTTGATCCAAGATGATAAAGCACAAGTTAAAAACAGAGAAGACACATCCTCAAGATCAAAGATGTCTTTTGCAAATGCATCCCATCTAAGATGGCACCGACTACAGTACGCAGACGTAAAATCATTCTGCAGAATTTCATTTCAGGAATTTTTCATTGACATTTATTTGAAATTTGTAATACAAAGCCTCTAAATTTACACTGAATATTAAAAAGGTTTGTAGTGAAAATAAAACAGATTGTAAACTGTGGATCAAATAAAAGAAACATAAAGCAACTGATTAAAAATGTAGCCTGTTTCTATAAATGTCAGCTTCAATCTACCTGCTGTGTAAACAACAATATGATCTGTCAATTTCAAAGCAAAAAGAACTCACTGATGCACTGCCAGCCCATCGCATGCAAAAGTACACAACTATGGATCGGTCGCAGTCACTTTAAATTCATATGAACCAGCACCAACAGAGGCAAGGCCAAGTGGGTTCCTCTGACACCTGCTGTCCGACACAACCAGAGCATGACAAATACACTGATGCTTCAATAGACTCACAAAACCAACTGGCTCTATGCTGTCAGGAGTAAACAGGAGAACGAGCTTACAAGGAATTCAAAGAGGGCTTCAGATCAGATTCATTCAAGTGCATCTGGTTGTAAAGTTGTTCGTGTTTCTTTCCAAGCTCTGGTGCTTTGATGCTTGAAAATGAACTGACACAGCTGCTCAGTGTAGCTCATTTTAGCCCACTAAAACACTGTGGAAATCTAAAGTAAATACTTTTAGCCTTTGTCTTCTTCCATTTGTGTGATCATTGACCAGATGAGATCCACTCATCCATTAGAGCTTGTGGTGACAAAGCATTTAAAAAAAGAAAAAAAAAAAACTCATTTGTGTCCGGTACGAATGTTTCAAATATCCTCTTTTGTGAGAAATATCAGAACTAAAAACTGAAGATGTGCTTCAGGGCATGCACACACCGAGGAGGATTAATATGGATTAGAACGGAGTGAAACAAGAACTCGGTGGGGACTCGGGATGAAATATCCGCGAGCCGAAGGGATGGGCCCCGTCCCTGGGTCCCCTTTTCATCATAGCACCAAACTCCACTGTAAAAAGCAGAAAGACCTGCTGTGTGGATCTACTGCAGTCGTTTCTCTACTGAACATTTTTTCAAGTGGTCTGTAGATCAAAGCGTCCAGGACTGACAGAACTGCTGTTTGCCTGCACCAGTATGAGAACATGCCTCCACAAATGCCTGGGTTATTGACTAGCTGACAGACCATAGTCTGGGAGACTGAAGGATGCATGGGAGAGGCCGTCCAGCAGGACAGGAGCATGGCAGGAAACAGTACTCTGACCTCAGAGTCTATCATCTGATGAAATAACCCTAGGACTCTGAAGTTGGGGGATATCTCAGTTGTGGATGTTGTAGGAAGCAGAGCAAAGGGAAATGGAGACCCCTCTGTGGCATGGTGTTGGAATAATTGCCTCATTTAGTGCAAGCAAAACAAAAAAGGACAGTTGTGGATTTTAGGGAGAAAAGATGGAGGATTACCAACACCTAGGTGATTATATGGACAACAAACTAGACAGGAAATGCAACACTGGTTTCCACAATTACATTCATGACTTAAAGTGTACTATGTATTAAAGACACATTACAGAACTTTTGCCATTTTCCCCGCAACACGCCGCCTATCGACAGCTCATTCAGCATCCATCTTCCACCCTAGCTGACCTGTTAGCTCTCTCCAGCCAGCAAAAGACTATCTTACAATGACTCGTTTTGTCCCCTCTCTCTCTTTTAATCTCCTTGCATTTCTTTACTAAATCTGCAACATTGCGCGTTCAAAACAGCCAGTGTGTTTTAAGCGAAACTCTGCAGTGACATGACGCAGCGTCTCAGATGATAAAGTTGTGCAGTTTCTCACTGCTGGGCAACAGTGGCTCCAGAAATACACGATAGATGTCACCGTTAAATCAAACAAGTCTTGAACGTGGTTTTTAAGGTCAGAAAGTTATGTAATGCATCTTTAAAAAGGCACCTGCTGGAACCCTCAGAGCCGACTTCAGAAAGATAAATGTTGCCATTCAGTACAATGCGCATTACACACTCTCAACAGCACACTGCGTTCATAAGGAGCATGCTCAGTCAGAGGCTGCTTCAGTTTCACAACCCCCCACCCACCCTCATACAATTCTTTAAAATAACTATCCTCTCCATATAAACTGTATGCTGATCCTGGTTTTATTCATCATCAAGCTGGAATCGCTTCTCAGTGTTATTGAGGTAAACATGTCTCATATTTCTCCATTTAGGATTGCATTACTAAATTACAACAAGGATTCATAAGAAGGTAGAAAAGCTAGATGGAGAAACGTGATGAACGATCATCCTGTCTTAAAATTTGCAATTTAAACTCCTCCAGTTAGCTTCTCCCCATCACCTTGATTTGGTTAGCCTGCTGTGCTTTACCTGCTCTGTTGTGATGAACTCTCCTCAGATATCTGCAGGCGACTGCACTGTGATTACATGTGCTTAGTCATTCAGCAGGAGACAAGCAGCACACAAACATGCACCTAAGCATACTTGAACAAAGACCATTACTCATGTGAAAGGATACGCTGTATGTGCAATGCAAATCTGTGCATGAGCCTGCATATCAGATAATATATTATAAATTTCACTTTGCATCCACTTTCAATCCAACTGCATTTTTTCAAAGAGAATTGGAGAAAAAAAATAATGCCCCCATCTCTGCAGCACACAAGAAAGACACAAGATGGAAAACCTGTTCAGCCACTTTCCTCCTTAAAAATGATGAAGATGTTCCGACGTGATCAAAGTAACAATCTTGAGACGCAGTTTCTGCTTGGATACAGAGTTCATCAGAGAACTGTGCAGAGGTTGAGTGAGCTCTGATTCATGTTCTTGTTCACCAGTGAACATCTTTGCCATGTGAAATTGGCTCATAAATATTCACTGGATTGCAGTGAATCGACATGACTGGAATTTATGGTTAATAAAAAGGAGCTCAAAAGCTGAGAGGCATGAAATAACTTAGCACCTTGCGTAGCTTGTGTTTTCTACCACACAGTTAAGTAAATTCCTCTAAATCAGGCGAAAAAGTTCTTTAAAGCTGCACAGACCACTTTAATGCAGCAGATACGCTCAGTAAAAGAAATCACGAGTTCTTAATAAATCCATTTAAAACTATGAAATTTATTGCTGAGATTTACACAAAATTCCTGTCTCCGTCCACGCTTGCATAAATCCATTTATGCAAAAAGAAAGACATGTTGCAAATTAGACCTTTCAACTCTAGTTTCAAGGTAACCTACTGAGAAAGTACAGGGCTGCACACAAATAACAGACCTGAAATAAATATGATGTTAAGCTTAAATGTTAAATAAATAAATAAATAAATATTTTATCTAAAAGTATTTTTTCTCCACAGTTTTTAAAAGAGGGTTTAGTTACTTTAAAACATTTGATGTTTGTTCACAAAGCAAACTTGAAGACAGATGAGCCTGGAGAACTTAAATTGATAGATTTTTTTAAGGTACTATTTATTAAAACAATGAAGGAAATATGGTTGTTGTCAAATGACTGACATGTTATCAGGATTTGTTATGTGAAAACATATCCACATATCCATTGTGGGTTTGATGTTAAATTAGAAAAGATCTGGTGATTCATGAAAAAAGTAATATCCAATAAGACAATAAAATGCCATTTTTAAGGTTAAAAATTGTGTTTGTCAGGAGACTGATGCCACAGAAAACAGAGCCAGTGAAGTGTCTGGCTATTAAAAGGAAAGACTTGACAGCAGGCAGGCGGTGATCGCTCTAAAATCAAGAGCAAAAACACTGAAATCACTGAAAAGATGTTTCTTGCCCCCTGGCTCTCCTCCAGATGGGGACAGTGACAAGATGCAAAAAGCTGCAATCAGTGCAGAAGTGGAAGAAGAGCAGGCATCCTCGTCGGAAGAGTAAAAGAAAAAAAACCAACCACCTAAAACCTACTTTTTGTACAGATGCTGGAATTTAACTACATTTAGTCTCCTTAAGTGTAACTTTTAAAAATGCAGCAATAAGCTCTCATGGTAAACGGCTCAGTCACGTTCCACCGCCATCACATGGGTTGCCAGATCTTCTTGCATTACAAGGGGACAAATTGTCATTTTTCAATTTGCTGGAAATCTACAATTAAAGTGTATATTTCTGCATCAGTCCATTCAGTCCTTATTATGCTAAGCCATTAGTATTTGTATCTGAATGTTAGAGTAAGGGAAAGAGAAAACAGATTAATATTTTTATGGGATAGCCTCCAACGGATCCTAAACTTTAGGTCACACGATTGATTCCTAATTTATGTCAACTTTTACATTTAGCCCCTCTTCAGTTAGACTTATAAGAAAAAAAAAAAAAAACACAAATATATGGCAACATTTATTCCCTACATGATGGGTTAGACATGAGAAAATGCAGATTTGCATTCACAATTTCATCATTTTAAAAACAATGTCAGCATGTTGCATGAACTCTGAGATTGAAGGAAGCTCCCAAGTTTAATGTGAGAGAATATTTAGCTGCAATCTAAACATTTATGTCTGACATGAAAAGACTTCTGTGATGGACTGGCAACATGTCCAGGGTGCCCCGCCTCTTGCCCAAAGACTGCTGGGATTGGCTCCAGCTTCCTCGTGACCCTTAATCGGACTAAGCGGTAAGGAAAATGAATGAATGAATAAAAAGACTTCTATTGAAGTCTCCTACACTGGCCTTCATATTTGGGAACTATGTGCCAAAGCACCCTGACTAAAATGTTTATATGTGTCATCGTCGCAAAGAAGTAAATGTTTGGTTGTGAAAAGCCTCTGACTTCAAAAGCTAGAACCACTTCCTACCAACGAGGAGAGGAAATAGTCTGTTGTTGGAAAGTTTAGATGCAAACAGCCAACTTCTACCTTATTCTGATGGGCAAATATTTCACACTGATAACTCCAAAATGCATGCAAACAAATCAAAGCCTTTAAGGCACAAAGGTTTTTAAAGCAGTGTCCAAACCCACGAAGCTTGGCTGCTGCATTTCAAAGCAAAACTTTTGAACTCTTTTAGAAAACATTCCTGAAGCCCAGAGGAATATGGAGAAGGAATCTGTATGAGCAGTGTGCTCCGTAAAAGAAAAGACCTGCAACTCAACAGCTCCTATTGTTAGACTGGAAGCCATGAAATAAGAAAAGAAACAGGGGGGGTTGCTGGAAGTCACACACCTGCATACACGCAAAGTCCAGCATAAGCAAATGCACTGCATCCTATATCCTTTGCTTAGACACACAAACACACTTAAGCAGTGTTTATGCGCCGATGCTGGCTGACAGGTTCGAATTTATGCTGGTGAATTTTTGAGTCAACACCCTCGGCTCCTGTCAGCAGCACCGCATCTCCTCACCTCAACATCATCTGGAGGCTGACAGGGAAAAAAATCCCAAGCACAAGCATGGAGAAACCACATAGATGCTAGACCCTCTCCTCTATAGCAGAGAAGACAGCAAAACACACACACACACACACACACTAAAGAATTAAAAAAATGGAAGTGATTTAGAAAGAAGACAGAACTGAATTTGGAAGGAAAAAAAAAAAAAAACATAAGAAATAAAGACATTTAGTTGCATGTGGCCGATAAGATCACATTTACTTCATGACCAGTTTTCTACTCGTGATGCTTCACAGTTAAATCACACACGCATACAGCAGCTTTCAAAATCCATCAACAGAGGAGCTAACAAGGAGAAAATAGGAGAACTGGGGTCTTTTACCTTGCTAGTACTGAGGCAGACAAATGGCTCCCTGAAGGAGAGAACCATCACTTCTCATTATAATTACTCCTCTTGCACTGACCCACTATCAACTCTCACACCCTCCCTTGATTTAACCCTCCACCCTTCTAAAACCGACCTTCACTCGGTTAAGTCGCGGTGTAAAATTAGGAGTTTCAAGTGACTGTGTCCCAGAGCTCTTCAAAGGGTGAACTGGGGGCACAATTTGCGTCTCCCTCCCACTTTGTGTTTGGATGATTGATGAGTCATCCAGAGAGACTAATGGGAACGCCGTGTAGGCCATACATATTTCATAACAAAGCAGTCTTCTGTGTAATAGCAAATATTGTAAATCAGCAGTACAGCCAAGTGTTTTGAGGCATGAGAGCAGAGACTGGAAAATGTTGCAACTTCGCTGGAAGTGGATTTTTTTCCCCGTAAAGATCAGTTCATGTGATCTGGTTGGTTTTCAGAAGCAAAGTTCAGGATGAAGCATTACACTGCAAAAACTCAGTCTTTAAAAAACAAGAAAAAAAAAAATACAAAAATTAGGTAAATCTTGCTGAAGATAAATTATCTGCCAACAGAACAAGAAAATTTGGCTTGTCAAGACTTCCAAAAACAAGTACTCTTAAAACAAGAGGAATTCTCTTAAAAAAAATAAGCATATGTGTACTCAGTTTAAGATTTTAATCTTACTTAGATTTCAGTTTTTGCAGTGTACTCCATTTGGTCTTATTAACTATGACTAGCAGTATAAATAGAAAATAATCATGTCTTTTTCTACATGTTAAAAGTGTTTATATGTAGTTGTGATTGACTTTATTTTAAAACACACACATATATTCATTTATTCAGGGTTGGTTTTGTTCCTTAAAAGCGGGTCTGATGATGATTTATTCATGTCGAAATGTTACATGAAGTATTATATAAGTATAAAATACTACTCAGTGACTGTATCACATCATATACTTTAACCTTTTATTAACAGCCAATGTCTTCAAAACGCCAAGATTTTGAGGCATTTAAGGCAAGTTAGCATCCATCTGCTGCTCACTCACTCCTTTATTCTTCACTTATGCTTTTTGCCATCCCAGTCTGCGTTCCCTCATTCTTTCTTTGTATTCCAGTCTCTTGATACCCGTTCTCTTCCATCTCTAAATCCTTCCCTCCAACTTGCAGCAAGAACTCATTTATCAAAGTCGACTGTGGTTGTTGGCATCTTGTTATTCCTGCTACACTTCCAGCTTCTTTCAACAGAAGATTCTTTAAGCTTGATAATCTGCTTGTACTGAAATAATGAGTTCACAACTTCAACATCTACTGCTCTTGATTCACATCATGATGCTTCATTTTTCTGATTATTTTTTTGTATTATTAAGTAAAAACAACAGATTCTGTGCTGAAAAATATTTTCATCCATCTGCTTCTGAGGGTCACCACTGGAAAAAAATGAATACATATTTCCTTTTCTGTAGCTCCACAATACCTGCTTTACAACCATTTTCTTTATGCATTTGTCTTTTTTTTCCAGATTAAAAAGAATCTTAATGCAAGCATCTAATTGGTCCTAAGAGGGAATTAACCCTAAATCCACAATCAGTCCATAAAAATGGCTAAAATGCCAATTGCGCATTGGTGATATATCAGTTAAATGTATATATTTTCTCACACACGTAGGCCAGTAGGTATTTATTCTGATTTTTCACATTATCCCAAAATCACATTCAGAGTTAAAATGTTTCACTCATGCTTCTCACACACACACACACACACACACACACACACACACACACCTCTGTTAATGTATGGCACCGTGGTTGCTTTTTGTTTTTTTTGTTTTTTTAAACATTTGGCACTAGAACTACTTTGTTAAGGTAAGAAAAAGAAAAAAAATTTGGCTTAAACACATTTCCATTAACTGCTGTGACTATATGATTCATGAAATGAAATGGTGAGGACACTTATCTGATCCAACCAGTACTAGCAGGCACTTACTGACTGAGATGCATAGCTCTGATGTGAACACTTAAAAACTGCAATATGATACGATGAAAGCTGCTGTAAATTCAGCCAGTCATCGTCACTGCAATCTGATTAAAAGTCACAGTAACAATTTTTGCAACTTAAAGGTGGAGTGTGTAAGATTTTCAATATTTTCAAAATGAATTAACTAATAAAATAACTACAATAATAATTAGATATTTTTTTAAACATGTAGGTTCCAGTCTGTCCATATTTGATGAGTTATTAAATTGCAAGTTTAATTAATGACAAAAAGCACATCTTTTTTTTTTTTTTTACTGGCAGGCAAACATTCAAGAAGGGTCTTTGTCATTAATTAAACTTGTAATTTAATAACGCATCAAATATGGACAGACTGGAACCTACATGTTTTTTTTTTTAAAAAACTAATTATGATTGTAGTTATTTTTTAGTAAATTTTTTTTTTTTTTTTAAATATTGAAAATCTTAAATACTCCACCTTTAAGTCAACTAAATACTTCTTTATCCAATGAAGTTAGACCAGATCAATCCAAAAAGACTTCTTCAGCTGTGGGGAGAATACTTCATCATTCATGTCTTTACTTGTAGTGGAGCTAGTTTCCTTAATGTATAGTTTTACTTTGGAAAGAGTCAACCTTTTAAAAGACTGTCTAAAACTCTTCAAATCAAAACTCAGTTTCAGGTTCAAATTTCTCCAGGTACTTCTGACTAAAGTTTAAGGCTTCCTGCTGACACAAACCAAGGCACAAAGTTACACAAAATACTGCCTTTTCCATTACCTTGTCAGCTGCACAGTAAGCTGAAAACATTCACATCAACATCTCAGAAACGCTATAGAATAGCTACTAATTAAATCTGCACCATATACGCCGCTTTTATATGCTTAACCTAAAATACAGCTCACACTGTGCCGGAACAAAATATTCCACCTCTTCATACGTCTCAGACACTGAACTAACAAATGGGAACAGTCAGCAAATTCTAAAATGTTTTACAAGGTTTTCCACTGCAGTATTACTTTTTTAGGGGTCATGATAAATAAACATATCAATACAGCCTGCAGTTAAAAAAAAAAAAATGCTGACATGAATCCATTTAGAGGAAGATTTGCTTTGCAGTCAATTTATTTCTTCTGGTTTAATCCATGTCTGCACGACAAACAGCGACTCGTCACTAATTTCTGCACAACGAACTAGGGCTGGGCGATATGACCTTTTAGTAATATCCCGATATTTTTATGGCATGTCACAATATATATCTCCATATTTTCCTTAGCCTTGAATTAATGCTTTGGTGCATACAATCACATCAGTAAGATGATTTTGTGTCTCCATTAAAACATAATTGTTCATACTGCATTAAGATATGCTGATTTTAAACATTCATGCCAAAAGGATGAAATTGTAACAAAGCAAACTGATCAAAACCGTATTTATTGAACAGTTAAAGCAGTGGCAGAAACATGTCATTTTAAAACAAAATAAAGTGCCTTTGCATGATGTAATAAATGCAACGTATGAAAATAGGTGCTCCAGGGGGGGACTTTTCAAATGATGAAATATAAGGCTTTGCTTTATGGATACGTTTTTGAGTTGTCGTGTATTTTTTTTTTTTTTTTTTTTTTTTTTTTTTTTAAATCGCAGAGTTTAGCGTAGAAATCAGTCTTACAATACAGGCAGAATGTCCTCGTATCGTCTCCAATAAATGGCTTCAGCCAGTTTTTAATTCAGGATTTGATTCCCACTCCTTTCTGTACTTTCTAGAGACATGACGAGCTAGATAAACATGCTTGTGTCACACACATACCGGATGAGGTGAGTAAGTGACAGAGGCTGTGAATGTAATCAAATAGAATTAATTATTTTTGCGTGACGTGAAAAACTTTGTAATTTACATACCACTCTGTAATCCAGAGCGGGATCAGTGGCGAATTTGGCTGTTCATTGTGACTGTAGGTGGAGTCGTGCAGGTGTCCTCTCTGCTCCTCTGACTGGCTGCAGCTGCAGCCGGAGCGACTGGGTGCTTTAGGACGGGGAGAGACTCTCGTTCTAACAATAACTTTACAATATGCGCTTTAAAGTCAGTCGCCAAAACACCAGGAAAGTCTCCAATAACTCCAGTAAAAGTCGCTAGATTTGTCGCTAGTTGCTTTTCACAAAAAGTCGCCAGATTTAGCGAGAAAGTCGCCAAGTTGGCAACAGTAGCTACACGCTGCCTCTCATGACGTAGCACGTAGCTCACGTTATGTACGTAACTAGGTGCGCTTGCTTTAACTCTCTGTGCAAAGCGGTGCAGAGTCGAGGAGGAGGGAGAAAACCCCGCCCACAGCTAAAAACAACTGCGTGACAACAGGATACTTGAATATGATGAATATAGGCATTTTCTATATCGCACAGGGGACTAGCAACGATATATCGAGTATATTCGGTATATCGCTCAGCTCTACACCGAACTGTTTATTTTCTTCCACAATGAGTCAAGTTCAGTCACAACAAATATTCCTCAAGGCAGATTAGAATCAAATCTCCACTCCAACATTCACTCCAACACTTTAAACACCAATTTATCATTGCCACAACTAATTGTGCTGGGAAGAAGCAGCATGCTGGAGATCTGGTCCTAAAGGACCTACATACAGCAGGATTCTGTTCCAGCCTGATAGTTAATGAGCCAGACTTGCTCCGCTGAGACCAGAGGTGACACCACCAACATCTCATGTACCATTTGAACTGAATTCTTCAGTGATAATGAATCACTTAAGTCATAAATCTACATGTGCAAGTAGCACATTTAAAGAGGCTTTTTTTCCTGCTCATGTTTGAAGTTGATTTTAACACCCTATGGGAAAGAATGGAAGTCACTCCGGTGCTTCATTATGGGAGAAAAACAACCAAGTGTGAGGCCGACTTTGGGAGCTGATGAAACAGACACCGTGAAGTAGTAATTGTGTCTCAAAGGTTTGGAGGCTCTCTGCACTGGTATTAGACTTGTTCCATTTGTAAACAGCGACTATGTCACAGACTCCAGTCAAACAGAGTAACACTGAGGCCTTAAACTATGACAAGCTGACTAAATACTCTCCCCCGAATCCTGATTTCTGAGACCCTCTACTGATTACTAAGTCTCTGAGAAACACTCTGAATCAGTGTGTACACAAATCTGTTTTTCCTCAGCTCAGTGTCTTTTAACATGGTGGATTTTGCACCTTGCAGCGTTTTGTATACAACAGTATGAAATCAAAGCTGTCAAGTCCGAACGCCACAACAGGTTTGTTTCTTAAAAGCAACATTTTCTCACAATTCTCAACAACAGGATGTTTTTTCCTCTTACCTTTCTGTAGACAATCATGTTGGGGGTGTCATCCTCTGGGTCCACGCTGCTCATGGACCTCATTGACAGTAGAGGGCGAGCAGTCTTGACGGGCTCCTTCAGCTCCTCGGACGCTTCATCTGCTTCTGTGGTTTCTGCAGAGCTGGTCGGCTGCTGCTCCTCTTCCTCCTCCTCCTGCTGCTGCTGCTGCTGCTGCTGCTGAGGTGCTTCAGCCATCGCCAGTCTGTCTGTCAGTCTTCTTCCTTTGTGTTGGTTATCCTCTCTCCTTTATCAGTGTCAGCCTGCTTCCTTTACGTCCTCCTGTGCGCTCCCTCCTCAGTGTCTGGAGGCAGCTGCAGGAGACAGGGAGAGATGAATGGGACCCTACAACTCACCGCTGGGCTTGTGGCTCCCATCAGACCAGTTCTCCATCTTCAGTCAGGTGACACAGGAAGGATGTAATGGAGACATCATACACTCTTAATTTTCTCTTATCTTTGCTCTTCCTCCAAGCCGTCCATCACAGGAGTGATTATACATCATCTGTTAGGATCTGTTTCTTACATCTC
The DNA here is from genome assembly GCF_933228915.1 of Telmatherina bonti. Lineage (NCBI taxonomy): Eukaryota > Metazoa > Chordata > Actinopteri > Atheriniformes > Telmatherinidae > Telmatherina > Telmatherina bonti. The sequence continues at coordinate 15,923,383 of NC_136614.1, read as the reverse complement.
TTCTTTCTGTCCCCCGTCAACATATAATGTGATCTGCTACACAACACTTAGATCACCTGTAGCATGTACACATGTATGTTTTGCAAAAGAAATACTTTGTAAACATCTTCAGCTTCCTATGCTTTATAACATCTGTTTCCAGATAAGAATAATTTACAGCCGAGATTAAAGAATACCCAAAGGGAACAACAAAACAACTTCTTAACCCAAAGCCCTGAATTTGAGCTGCATCAACTCATTGTTGCTTGAATATAATCCAGCTATGTCAACCATCAGTTATATTAGCTGCTCACAAAGTCTATAGAGAAATATATGCAGATTCAACTTCAGTTATGAAAGCATCAGATCCAGTGAGAAACAGCTGGTCACATCCAGACATGACTCTATATCACACACACATGCACCGTCTGCACTCATAACAGGCTGACAGCTGTCAAAATATTGTCTCCTGCAGACAGATGGGATGTTGTAAAAAAAAAAAAAAAAAAACCCCAGAACAAAGTTCAAAGAAAAGGAAAGAGGAGAAATGAAGAATATACTTTAGAGGCTTCAGTGTGAGGACACGACTCATTTGTCTTTGTCACTACTTGGTTGAGTGGAGATGCATCACAGTCCCAGAATATCATATTCCCAACATAACTGTGTTTATCTCCAGTCAGTCTGCTTTACGGCTAAATGCGACACCCACAAGTCTGTTCACAAACCGGCTGTAGAGAAACGTTTTGACTGTTTTGCTAGAAGTATAAGATTATTTTAAACCCAATTAAACAAATTAATCACGAGAATTTTGTCATGTAGAAACTTCAGAGTTTGAAGGCAGGCAGACGTAGCAGATCTGCTGTGTTGCTTTAACACATGACAAACCATGTTGGAAAGTCTGTAAACACATTCTACTTATCTCTTTATATGAAAAAGCTATTTAGAAAATAAAGTCCACATTTATACTAAATCCACAAAGTCAATAAAACTGTGTTTCATAATGCTTTTTATACGACTTGCACACGCTGCTGAGAGTGATTAACACAGAACATATTAGCTATGCAGTCATACTGAGACAACAGTAGCTTTCTTTCTCTGCTGCTGGTGGGTTTTTTTGTTTGTTTGTTTGTTTTTTTCTCTTTTTGTTAATTTGAACCGTGAAAGTTTGTCACACACATACTTTAGTATATTTCCATACTTCAGAACAAACAGCTTCAACTAAAACCATACCTTTCAATTCCCTTCTTATCCGCTTTGTTTTCCTTCGCTGGCTCTTTGTTTTGAGGCAGTAGATTAAAATGTTTCGCCGTCGTCTGGAATTATGCTTCATACCGCAGTTAGACTTTGTTTTGTTTTGTTTTGTTAGCTTTCCTCTTCATCATACATCTCCATTAGGTCTCCTCTCAGACCCGTCAGCCACTCACCACCTGTTCCTCGTTGCTAATTGAATCACCTGCATCCAATCATGTAATCATCCCTGTGCCGGTATATTTACACTGCTTGCTGTTCTCTCCTCTCTGACACATCCTCTCCACCGTAGTTCTCTTCATTGTTTTCGTGCCTGTTTCCACTGACTTGTTTATAGTCTTAAAGTGCTTCAGTTTGCTGTTTCCATCTGCTTATCTCTTGCATTTGCACCCTTAAAGCTACAAGGACGACCTGCCTTTAGAGACACCAGAGCTTAACATGGGAAGGCCAACAAAATTAAAAACAGATCAGTGACTTGGAAAAATAATTAAATGAAAAATTCAATGACAAATCCAGTGTTGCTAAATGACGCTCCCAGAAGCAGTGAGAGAAACAAAAGGCATGTTATTGGAAGCTTCAGTAAACAGGAGAGACATGTACTGGTCAAGTTGGTGTGAAGACGCTTAAATCATTTTCTTAGTAATTGTACATCCCCGTTATCCTGTCATAGCCACTGTTCTTTGACTCATAATGGCTGAGGATGTTTTTGTTTTGTAAAATTCAATTAGTTTTATTTATATGGCACCAATTCACAATCAGTTCAACCAGTTCTTTCCAGTCAAAACCAGTCCACATGAGTCCCACTGATAATAAAATAATATTTAAAAAGATGAAAGATATGTGTGGATTTGTGTGATGGGAAACAGAGCTTTGGGGGGATATATGTGGAGGGGGACTGTATTTATAAAGCGACATTGCAGTAATGGGCAGACATAGAAACATGTGACCGCCATAGTTGTGTCATGTGTTTTCAGTGTGTCAGCAGTTTACAGTAGATTACACAGAGCCTGCTGGGTGGATGAACTGCCCAGGCTGTGATATACACTGACTGCCCTCTAGTTAATACATACAGTAACCCTAATGGGTCAATTCAAAGCATTTGCAGATGAGAACGGTTTTCTTTTTCTTAACAGTTTCCATTTCTCTTGCTACTAAAAGTCCTAATCTAGATCTCCGCCAACTCCTGCTATGACAACACTGATGATGATGATAACATATTCTGCCAAACTGAACAATCACCAACTCTGCTCCACTGCGTAAACCAAACTTTATCCACAAAGTGTTGGATGTGATCTGATGCTTTTATCCAGAAAACAATGTTTCTACTGAACCAGGCCACCAAGAAGTTTCCATTGTCACACATCAAGTGGTTTTACGTACAATACTACATGCATCAAAGCAAAGCTTCCTCACTCTTCATTTAAACACGTTTTGTATTAGCTTACCATGTTTGTCAATGTACAATTTTTTTTTTAAGATTTCTTTCTTCATTTTATTGTAATTTGTAGAAAGTGTGATGTGTATGAATTTAAAAAAATGTGAAACCTGAAAGATTTTGGACAAAAAAACAGAAAACATTTAAAAGGTGCTCAAAAAAAAAAAAAAAAGCAATGTCACATTTTTTCACACACTGTATTTACGGACATGTAGTGATGCCTTTCTTTATTGTTAATATTATTTGCTTTTTTTATTGATTTATTTTTCTCTATTCCATAAAAATATTTATAAAATAATTTGTTTGCATTTTCTCTGTATTTGCTGGATCATTTCTTGTCCTGTTTACCAGTTAGGGAAATTTTGAGCATAATGTTTTTATACATTTTTAATTTTGTAATATATTTATTTATTCTTTAGTGAGTGGCAGTTTATTGGATGATTCACCAATGTTGAATCAAGTGGCTAATTTGCAAATATAATATCCACGCCCGTGACTGTACAAAAAAAAAAAAAAAAAAAAAAGAAAACAGCCCCTTTATAGGTATCCACTGTAATGAAGACTTTGCATAAATAGGTTAATTAGGTTTATATATATATATATACATATATATATATATATATACATATATATATATATATATATATATATATATATATATACATATATATATATATATATATATATACATATATATATATATATATATATATACATATATATATATATACATATATATATACATACATATATATATACATATATATATATATACATATATATATATATACATATATATATATACATATATATATATATACATATATATATACATATATATATATATACATATATATATATATATATATATATATATATACATATATATATATATATATATATATATATATATATATATATATATATATATATATATATATACATATATATATATATATATATATATATATATATACATATACATACATATACATATATATACATATATATATATATATATATATATATATATATATATATATATATATATATATATATATATATACATATACATATACATATATATACATATATATATATATATATATATATATATATATATATATATATATATATATATATATATATATATATATATATTGTCCCTTGACATTGTTTTGTTGAATTTTACTGTTTTTGGCCATCTATATAGATATTTGACATGTCTAAGGGATAATTCTGGCACTTCGGCACCACCTAGTAAAGGATAATTTGACATCTGTCTTGTGTCCGGTCTCTTCTCTGAGATCTCTCCAGCCAGGAAAAGTCCAACATATGTAAACCCTTGTCTTTGTGTCTTTCTTTCCCTTGCTCCCTCCATTAATGTCAGTCATGGTTTCAGTTTGAAACGACCAGTGTGTCGCTATAAATGACACACTGGTGTCAAATACATTTTAAAAAGTTGTGAAGTCCAGTTTCCCAGTCTAAAGGCGTTGAACAACCACTCCAGGATTATGTGTAATAAATGTCCACGTGTTATTAAAATAAGTCAAATTTTTAGTCATTTTTAAGGTCAAAAACTTGTGTTGCTTCAAAGCAACATTTCTTTTTATTTTTTTTAGAAAGCACTTTTCACATATCAAAAACAGCCCAAAGTGCTTTACACATTGATGTGTGTGTGTGTGTAAATGTTGAGGTGAGGGCTTGGTTCAGATTAACTGTCTAACTTGGTCAGAAAACCCAACGTTTCTGATTAGGTTATGAAGCTTCTGGTAATAAAGGCGAGGGAATGCAACGTTCTCTTAAGTGGAAACCTGGCTGTGTCCATGTGTGTTTGCTGCTCACACACACATTAAGCTCCATGTCAGCTGCCTCTTCAAATCAATACTCTCATCAGCTAGCTGTTTGTTCTTATCAGCAATTTTTCTGGGATTCAGAGCGCTGCATCTTCTGGAAACAGATATAAAATGTGACATTTCCTCATGGCTGCAAATCAGAAAGAGACTGAAGCATTTCTGAATTAATGGCTCCCAAGCTGCTGTAGTTTGTCCAAACACGCCATCTGTTTGATCGGCTCTCCAAACCTGCACCTGACACTGACAGCAAAATACTCAATTTGTTTCCCCTCGCAATGCTCAAGTTCATACTCCCATAACTCTTATCGAGCTCCTGAGATCACGAGTAGCCTTGTAAGCAAAGATCAATGCCACCAGATTAGCTCTAACTCGTGATTTTACATATAAATTAAATGTTCTGGTCCAATTCTCCCATCTGATCAGCCTGGATCACTCCGTGATTTCAAGATCAGGGACTTTGTCTCATCTTTGTCATCTGAAACTTAGTTAGCTTAATTGTTTTAAAGAATATCAACATTAAATCACAGATAAGATTCCTGCATCTTCATTGGTTAACAAATATTTCACTGTCATGCAGCTTTAGCCAGCTTGTTGACGATGTGGTTTCTTAAGGTTATCTAGTGATAACTGCAGTCAGATGCATCTCCCAAAAAACGTTGCCATTCAGAAAACACAGCTGTGTTTTAAGCTCCAGCTTCTGCAACTTGTACAAATAGTTGGAGGCAAATAACTGGAACATGCAGATCAGAAAATAGGGAATTGCACAAATATGATGAGATCATTCAAAATATTTTGTTTGCTTCTCTGTTAAATTTAAATAAAGAAGAATATACTGCAGAGGGGATTTATTCTGAGCTCCCCAGTCCTACCAGTTTACAATCAGATGAGACGACAGATTTGCATGAACGCTGTGAGGCTTCTCTGCTCCAGATGTGCTGTTTAAAAGGAATAAAGAGACGACAGAAAGAAAAGTGCAACATCCATTTTTTTCAAGGAAGACTCAAATTATTCTGCAACTCCAAATTAACACGATTACATCCGGAGCTAAACATGTTCTCTGCTCGCCTTTTTTCATCCCAACACACGCTGTGATGACAGCGAGTGCAAGATGGCCTGCTGTTTCCAAAGTCCCTTCCCTTTGGACCCTCCACAGTGCAACACACACACACAGATGCCAATTTCTGAAGCACCCATCACTACGACGCTGCAGGCAAAGCTGGCTCTTCCCCACCGAGGGGTGCCAGCAAATCGAGGACACTATCAAGCTGCACTGTTTTTCTTTTTCTTTTTTTTATAAGGTTCTTCTTGTTTATCGTTGTTGTCCTGCAACAAAAGAATTGAGACATTTATTGTGTCAAAATGAGTATATTTAGGGGCAGAAACCAGCTCTGGATTATTTCTGCTGGAGGACTTATTGGAGGTGACACTTGTGTTTTGTACAGATGTAAAACGACTCATCTGGTCGATTAAAATGGAAAAATGTCTGCTTCAGTCTGAAGCATAATTCTAATTACTGATTGTTTTTAATACTTCAACTTGTCGGAGAGCACAGTGACGTGATTATGAAGTTATTAATCTCACCATTGTCTTTACCAGCTTTATCATATTTTGGTTTGCAGTGGTGCTGAAGCCTTCCCCAGTTTACAGCGTAGCTGGAGCCAGTTGCTGATCCATCACAAGTTATCACAGTTATTTATTTATTTATTTTTATTTTAATAGCAACAAGAAAAGAAAAACATCTTAAATTTTCTGGATATCACTATCACTGCTCTCTCTCCATCCCTGTGGTGTAAACATATATCTTCCCCAACACTAAATCCCTGCTTGGCCTCTATTATTGCACATTAAACGAACTTTTTATGCGTCCCATTAACTTCACAACCAACTGCAGTACAGCCCCAAGTGCTGAGAGTAAAATTTGAGCTACTGAAACCACAGCACAAAGGAAAGAATCCCAACAATGACAGCAATAAAGGTAACAGTGACAGAAGTTCTGGTGAAGCTTATTATCTGCCTCGTCTTGTGTCACATCTCGTTTTGTTCGTTGGAAAAGTGTGAAATAAATAGTTTATTTTTACTGCTTTTGAGGGTTTTAATTCACGTTAACTCCCTGCTACAGCTTGAGATCGTGCCTTAGCATTCAGTGTGTTCAGATATCTTCCTCTGCAGAAGTATCTTATATATATTGACATTAACGTAGAAACGTAGATCTCCTCTGTCTGCAGGGTCTTTACGGAGAAGCTACCACAGCCAGGCTATCTGCAACATTTAGGACTAATGTTTTATGATAAGTAATGTCTATTTTTGCATATTTTCCTTCAACATCATAGATCTCAAAACAATTACATGTTATGTCAGTGTATCAGAATATTTGGAGTACATGAGGCAGATTTAGATAAATACAATAAACAAAAACAGTCATTTTATTCAGAGAGCAGGAGATGGTGCTCTCCCTGCCTCACTTGGTTTATTTTATCATGTAACTATGTTGTTTGTGACACATTTTAGGTTGGATTAAACCTGCGGATTGAGGCAGTTTTCAGATTAAAGTCAGTGCACTCTTTCAATCCAAGGTTCAAGGTCACTGGAGTACACGAAAAGCAAGAAAAAACCCAAAATAAAGATAACCTGGAGTCTTACTATAAAACCTTTCATTTCTGGAAGCTAATTTCACCTCTGATTATGCAATAAAGTAGTCCATATGGTTGCACTGCATTGTTGGTGCACTCTCATCAAATAAAGCATTTCATTGTCCCTTAAACAGAACAAAGTATTGTTACTGGAGTGTCAGTATTGTTAAATTCGGAGAAAAAAAATGCTCCCCAGAGCTAAAAACATGGTCTTCTTACTGCAAGAGCACAATTAAGTGCCCACTGCTGAGGGGGGACAATGCCTTGTACCACTCAGGGTACAATTTGGTACAATATTTTCTAAGATTATGGGTAAAATAATAAGAAAGCTTCTCTGTTTTCAGGCTTTCCTCAACATAAAAGCATTCAGTCAGTCCCAATAGCGTAACAGAGATAAACTCATATTGCATGATATAATGCTGGATTGGGGAGAAAGTTGAGTATGTGGTAAATTTATCAAGTTGCTTTTGTCCAAAATTTTATAAAAGACCATGGGATCCCTGTACTGAATGACAGGGGCCACATCCCATCCCCTCCTGCTGGCTCTGCCACTCTGTTTCTTCATTATTAAAGATACTCAGCAAGCTTTTTTTTTTTTTTTTAGATTAAAAGCTAATAGTTGTTTGGCTTCAAAATGCGCCGTTTGAAAGGTTAGATCAGGAATGTCCAAAGTTGGTCTTTGATGATCACAGTCCTGCAGGTCTTCTACATATCCCTGCTCCAATTAAATGGACGCAGCAGGTATCAAGTTCTGCACAATGACTCATTAAGTTGAGTCAAGCGGAGCAGGGACACATTAAAACCTGCAGGATTGTGGCCCTCTAGGACCGGAGCTGGACACACCTGGGTCAGGTGTTCCATGATCCCTAAAGTGAAGGAAAAGTGGCAAATCCAAGGAGATGAATTAGGATCAATAATGCCCAAGACCAATAATGCCAAAATAAAGACTAATAACTTTCGGATTCTGTCATCTGGATGGCGGGACACTGATGATGAGATATGCTGGTTTATGTTTATGTTGTGGATAAAATAAAATAAAAAAGAAATGTTTGGTGAAACTGGGTTTAATGGAATGATACAAAACACTGATCTCTCTTCATATTCTCTTAGGACACTCCACTTCCCCCAACACGCACAAGCACGCCTGCTGCAGCCTCGTTTACACTCACACTCTCAGAGAAAACACACATCGTGGAAAGCATGTTTGTTTGTTTGTTTGTTTCAGTGCACAAACACAGCGCGAACTGTCGCAGATCTGTTGTGCGCATATGGAGCACTGGTGTACTTCCAGTACCACCTGACTGAGTAAATGAAGTCCCTTTAAAACACAGAAGTAATTAATAACACTCTCCGTGCCGCGCGCACACCTCTGAAACGTATATTACTGGAACATCCTCCAGCATCCAGCCGGCACCTCTGCGCAATGTGCGCATCCCTGACTGCGCCGCCGCACGAGGAGCGGTCAGCTGCGCGGCGCAACCATTCAGTCCTAACTAAAACACACACACACACACACACACACACACACCTCGTTTACTCTAAACAGCTCTTCGTTCTTTCTTTCCCTCCTCGACATCCCCTCTTTCACTTCCCTCCATCTCTCTGACTCACCTGAGCTCCTGCTGATCTTCATCCCTCGTTGCAGCTCCGGAGCCAAGAATTCTCACCACTGACCCAACAACCGCCTCACAGAGAGAGAGAGGGGGGGCAGAGAGAGAGAGAGAGAGAGAGAGAGAGAGAGGGAGGAAACAGAAGCAAGTCTCTCACACACGCACATTTACACACACAAACACAAAACCTCTCCTGTCACAATGTTGTCTCCAAAAGAGTTCACGCAGCGTGAAATGCAGGAACACAAAGAGCTATTTTCCTCATCATTTCACTGAAGCCTGATCACAGACAGTCCAGCTGATCAGCTGCTGATCAGCAGAGGCTGACACATCTGGACTACTGGTAAGACGACAAGCAAGTATTTGACTATGAAGTCAGTCTGTTTTAAAATGTTTGAGATACTTTTGCTGAGGTGAGCAAGACCCTTTTCTAAAGATAGCCCCTCATATACCCCCCTGCACATCAGCATATGGTTCACTATTAATAGTAACTTCACATTCTTGCAGGGAAATAAGAACACAAACCTGTGAATTTGTGAGCAGCTCACATTTTTTTTGTCGGCTGGTGTCTTGTTAAAACAGTGAACGAAAGCAATGCAAATATTCCAAGCATGTTTATTCATGTTCAAGCTCAAGCATATTTTTATCCTTCCTAACAAATTTTTTTTTTTTTTTTAAATTATCGAAGCTTAACCATGTTTTTATTTAATGCTATCTAACTAATCAAAAACTAAAGTAACATGAAAAAGTCAAAAGTTGCCGGGTTGAACTTGATTGTTTTTTCTTAACAGTCTTCCAGTGGATCCGCTCCATTTAACTATCCATACAGCTGCACAAGTAATAGTTATATCCCATATCTGACAGCTAACATGAAGCAGAAGTTAACATGTTAGAGTTAACCATAAAATAAATAGTTATATTGTAGATTTGAAGCTTATACAATATCATTTTAACTTTTTCGTAACCAAGATTGGATGTTTAATTTGATGCAAAACATGAAAATACAACTATTTTGAATGTTAGGAAAATGAAGATTTTATAGCCTAGAAAGTGTAGCTGTTATGAGACTGTGGTGCAGATGTGCATGCTGATGTGTTTGCTCCCCCACGCCATCACACATGCTGACGTTTGAGCTGCACCCTAATGATCCTCTTTATGCCAGAGGATTCGACATTTACAATTTACTTTAAAAAAAAAAAACTTAAATAGTGATAATCAGACTGTTTTCCAAACACTTTTCAGCTGATTTTGAATTTGACTCAAAGAAACAGGAGTGTGAACCCTGAGCAAAAAGTTGCCTAAACTTTTTTTTATAATTTTCAAACCCCATAAATGCATATTTTATTGCAACATAATGAAACACTGACGTTTTATAATTTCTTTAAAGAATATTATCTTGTTTTTAATTTCATGGCAGCAACACATCTCGGAGAAGTTGGAACAAATCCAAACCCGCTGGAGGAGTATTTAGCAGCAAACTTGGGTTAACTGGCAACATGTCAGTAACATAGCTGATCATTAAGAAAGAAAAAAAAAAGAGCATTTCAGAGAGCTAGAGCCTCTAAGATGTGAAGATGGGCGTACATGCACCAATCTGCAACAATTTGCAGCTGAAAATTGTGAAACAGTTTTGAGAAATGCCCCTAACTATAAAATGTTAAAGACTTAGGAAATCCCACCTTCTGCAGTGGATAATATAATAAAAACATTGAGAGAATCAGGAGGAATCTCTGTGTGCACGGGGAAAGGGTGGAAGGTTAAAACTCGATGTGCAGAATCTTGCGCACTTCGATCAGCACTGCATTGAAAACAAGCGTGATTTTCTCCTAGAAATTACTGCATGACCCAAAGAACGCTCCCAGTAATCACTGGCTTTTTCAGATGGTTGTTCCATGTGTAGCTTCAAGCTCTGGGCTGCAAAGAAGAAGCCAGAATATGTGGAAATAACACCATCGTGTTTGGGCTTAACCTCATTTAAAATGGTCAGGGGCAAAGTATTACATTATTAATTATAATTACATTATTTTATTATTATTATTATTTTCAATATTTTTCAGTTTGTTCATACTTCAACCTCAGGACTCTCTCATCTCTCGTGCTCTCCTTGCAGGAAATGAATTGAAGTGGTTCTATAAAAATCATGTTTTGGCAACGGCCTCGGGATGCTTTGGGATTGAGAGTTAATCTTACTGCAGGTTAAAATATGAATTTATTTCTAAATGCTGCTGTCTGATTTGTTTGAGCAGCCCTGAGGCAAACGCTCCTGGTGCCCCTGAATGTATTTCCTGTAGAGCAGCAGGCTTTGTCAGGGTCACAGATGGTGCAGATTTTTAATATTAAAGCTTTGATCTTGTCTTTCAGCCTTCCAAAAGCTCCCGTGTCCTGGCACAACACAGGTTGTACGAGATTTTGATGTCAAAGGTTTGCAGTTGTACAGGCGAGGAGCATCTTTGAAGATCCTTTCGCACTGCATTTAAAAATATTTCTCAACTATTGCTTCATAAATAAATGAACAAGCTAGTGGCTCCGAAAGGAAATGGAAGATAATTAGTAAAGTTTTAGGACAGTTGTGGGAGTCAGAGTTGACTTCATGACATCATACATGTTGAGGACAGGAAAATATGAAGAAACCAAAGGTTCTGAATGATGTTTACCTAAAAACGTAGCTCTTAGCGTTCAAGTCAAGGCAGGAAGATCATTTTCATGCTATTTCATCATCATCTTCATCATTTGGGATTACACCTCCTAATTATGATCCATGGATTTCCCTTGAAAGTCGCATTCCTTTCAAGCTGAAATACACTTTTTCCTTTTTTTTCCTGAACTGTTTTAACAGTTTACCTCCATTACAGCATCACTATCTCCATGACTCTCTGGCATATCATCTTGTTTTCTTAGTTAAGAGTTTTGCTTTTACCTTTGTATAAGATGGTCATGTTTTAATGAAAAGCATATAACCCCACTGGAAGTGTTCCTTCCAGTGCTTTTAATGTGTCACAACACTGATGCTGCAAAATCAAGTCAGACGAGTACAGAAAATTCCCTTAAATACAAGAGGAAAGCAGAGAGGAAGAAGACGAACCAACACAAGGAAGAAACTTCGCCGTCTAGAGATTACATAGATGAGTAATTTATGATCCTTAGATACCAGGATAAATATATTTATGACTCTTCTCAGCTTTTGCATTTTATTCAGTTCACTGTTTTCAATGCGAAAAAAAGGACCACTGCTGAGACAAATGTACCCACAAGCTTCAGAACAGCCACTAAATGTTCTGGAAGATTCACTCTCTCTAAAGTTAGTTTTTCTTTTGCGTTTCAGTCCAGCCCACCATTCAGTGTCCTTTCCCTAACTGTTCATCCTGAATATGAATGCATGAAGCAGGGAGCTGCAGCAGTTAAAAACCCCTCAGCTGATGGGGACTTTGGCCGTGCACCGAGGCACATCAAAGCTCCTGATGCAACGTCGAACCAGGGGAGGAAACTGGGCGCTTGCTACAGTCAGGATGGGGTTATGTGTGCGAAAGCCAGTCTCACATTAAGCATGTCCACGCCGACGACGCTTTCACAGCGATTCAAGTGGTAGATTCTCAGTCAGACTAAAAATATTTGCTGCCCTAATTCAGGAAGCTTTTACTGGGACAGCGAGTGATGGGCCAGGAAACTTCAAACGCCAGCTGTTTCTCGCTTTTTGCTTTCTCATGTTCATGCTGCTCTGATCTGTGCAAATGGGGATGGGGATGGGGGGGTGGCATCAATAAGCTGAAAAAATCAATATGTGCTCTTACAAGCAATCTGTCATCAACAAAAAAAAAAAACAACATAACATTGATACTAATGGACCGATGGTTTCATGCTCACATACACACATTACATTTACTCATGGATGGACGTGAAAGCCTTCACTTCGGACCAACTGAATTATTGAGCATCAGTAAGCAGGAAGAGGAGTTCCCACTGGAGTATATGTGAGTACATGACAGTGTAAGTGTGTACGTGTGAGTGTGTGAGCTGGTGAGAGGTGCTCCATATCTGGTACTCTTTTACTGCTACACTACATGTCCACTGACATGTGCATGCATGCATAAACACATCTCCCTGAGCAGCACTGAGCTGCAAAGACCCTCATTACATGAAACTGGATTCTCAAATAAACCAGAATTTTAATCATGTTTATCTTTTAGAAAGATAAACATCAACTTTATATCTGATTTGTTCTGAAGGTAAATGTCAGGAAACAGGAAAAACTGGAGCATCGCTGTGATGTTAAAGTGGAACTATTATGTGCATTTCAGGCTAATTTAATTTTTATTTCTGAGACCAGAAGGGCTGGGATTGATCAAGTTATTGTCACAAATCACCTTATTTACTTCAGACCGACCCTCTCCGTAGGCTGTCAGATCAGCCTGTGGGCAAAACGAGTGGATTGAGACTCTTCCGCATTAAGCCCCGCCTCCCGCCACTGCACTACATCGGGAGCGCGCACCGCACCTGCTTTCGCCGTCATTGTAACATCTCATAAACAGAAGAATTAGGCTAATATGAACTTAATAAAAAAAACAAAATACAATGTCAACACATAGCATACAGCCCTACATGTTGGAACCTGAATCAGAGCCTGAAAACGAAGTGGAAAACAGCAACCCACAGCAACGAATGCAGCAGGATGTCTCTCTTTGGTAAACTCACCAGCCATCGTTGGAAATAACTTTATCCCACGTTTTCCACCCGCCTGATGTATTTGTACATGCACTTGTTAACCAGTAGAAGGTAACCAATCACTGAACCTTATCCCCCGGGACGTCACAAGGATTTCCAAGTAGAAAAAACTCTCTAAAACGACGCGTTTTTCGTCGCCATGGAAACCGAACAGAGACAGTGCTGGAACTCAAACTCAAACATGTGTTTAGGTGATAAAAAACAGTGCCGTTCACATGTCTGATGAGGATTCAACACTGTAACACTGTAGAACGCTCAGAAAACTCCAAATACCATAATAGCACCCCTTTAAGGTGCTTCACTCGCCCATGTGAGGTAGAGTAAGGAGAAAAGACATCAGCAGGACAGTGTTTATCAATTCTGGTCCTTGAGTCCCACACTGCAAAAACTGAAATCTAAGTAATATTAAAAATCCTAAATTGAGTACACATGTGCTTTTTTTTTTTTTTTTTCAAGGTAAGATAATTATTAGTTTTTATGCCAGAAAATTCCTCTTGTTTTAGGAGTATTTTTTCTTGTTTTGGGAAGTCTCGACTAGCCTAATTTCCTTTTCTGTTGGCAGATAATTGATCTTATTTTAAGCAACATTTACCTAATTTTATATATATATATAAACATATATATATATATATATATATATATATATATATATATATATATATATATATATATATATATATATATATATATATATATTTATATATATATATATATATATATATAAACATATATATATATATATATATATATATATATATATATATATATATATATATATATATATATATATATATATACACACTTATACATACATATGTGTTCATACATCTGTAGGTTGTTTTTTGTTGTTGTTGTTGTTGTTTTTGGGTTATTTTTATTTTTCATTTTTTAGGGTTTTTTTTTTCTCCTCTCTCTTGATCTCTTTCACTTTTCCTATGAGGTATTTTCTCTTCTTTCTCTTTCTGTCTTTCTTCTGTCCTCTCCAGTCCAGCAGTACAAACTCTACAATTCAAACAATCACGCAAAATAAATATTGAAATAAAATAAAAATTCAGAAATTCAAGGGGATCATTATATCTATAAAGCTCCCCTTGGCAAGATAAATTTGCTCAGCAGAACACAGCATCCAGACCATCATTCTGCTTGCCTAAATGCTGATATACAAGACACACACACACAAAAAAAAGAATAGTCATGATGCACCGTCAGCACCACCTCTTCATCAGATACATGTGGTCCCATACCAGCAGTAGAGAGCTGATCATTTGGTCCTGTTTTGGAACCACACCCTGCAGTCAGAGAGTCAAACAAGAACTCCTCCTTACACCAACATGTTCTAGAGGCAAATGTGAGGACAGCTTATTAGCAAGGCTCAAATTGGGGCAATACGGCAAGACAACGTACCTAAACTCAGCATAAAATCTTCAACAGTAAAACTGAAAGGTAAAGAAGTGTTGCAATGCCCTTGTGAGGACCTCAAACTTATCAAAATGCAATGGTAGAAAAGACTAAATAAACTGTTTAATTTTACATATCGTTTCTGGATTTTGCTTCTACTTTGAACGATTAATGACCCGGTCTAATGTGTCAGTTATTGTTTTTCATCTAAGCTTGTATTTATCACACGTTAAGACACAATAAATATCATATCATTTTCCATATGCATGGAATAAAGGTAGCCTGGGAGCCCAGAGGCCACCATAGTGGCTGAACCTGTGAAATGTTATTGATCAAATGAGAAAAAGATTGATTACCTGGTGCGTTTTATACTTACAGAACAGGATGACAGGGTTCCTTTGTTAATGTGCTCGTACCATGTATTTTTAATATGCTAGAAGACAAATAATGACAGATCAGACATAACCATTTCCACCTTGAAACTGCAGTGCACCAATGGCAGTCATGGATTTAAACAGCTAGGATTTAATGGAAAACCTGAAGAAATTCACATTATGAGCCATTAGATAATGTTCCAAACTCATTATGTGCTCGCACTCAAGTTCCCGCTGCAGTTTCGCTCTTCATCTCTCAGTTCTCTGTTTTACATTTGAGTCTTTCCTATTTTTATCTCCTAGCCGGAGCAAAAAGAGAGACACCAATGAAACAAAAGTAGATAAAGTAGATAAAGTAGCCAGAGCTTATCTCATTACTGTTAATGCAATAAAAAAAATCTTTTAAAATACTTCTTGTCCATTTAAGTTACTTTTCCTGATGGGAGTTTCGTTTTAACAGCTCGCTCAAACAGTTGTAAAATATCCTCTGGTCACTGTCGACTTTTGCATGTTGACTTTTCCTCGTCTCTTATCTTCTAAAGCAGAACCCCCACGTTAACTCAATTTGACAACAAAGACCCTCATTAAATGCCAGCACAAATGAGGGTTTGGGCATCGGAAGCCTGAAGCCATTAAAGGCAAAAAAAAAAAAACACAACCTTTTCAGCAGAGTTCACAGTGAAGAGAAACTCTTTGACCAAATGAAGTAGTAAAAAAACTGTGATTAGTTCCTCATATCTTTAATATTTGTGCTCCAAAGGCCAAAAAAATGCCATAAAATAAACAGAAAAAAACATAAATGCTTTTAAGTTCAATAACACTGCAGAAGATTTAAGCTTTAAGCAAAATCTAAAATAAATAAACCACACGAAGACCAGTGTTCCCATCATGACCACAGAGTCTGACCAGCACAGCTAGACGTCTCCACAGAAGCCCTTTCTTCCAAGATGGACGGTCATTTCCTTTTTCCATACACTCACTTGGCAAACAAGCCAACAGCTGCAATCCTTCTCCCTAAAACGACAAAGTGTGTCTAAAGAAACACTTGGATGGATGGAAATCTATTATTAATAGAATACTCCCAACTGCTTCTCTACTGTAAACCGCTGGCTCCCGAAATCCCTCAAGGTTAAACAGGAAGAGGATTTGCAGCTCTTTCTATCTATGAATAAATCAATAGAGGAAATGCATGCAGTAATAAATGCAGGAGACGTGTTGTGATGCAACTCAAAATACTGACATCCTTAACTGGAAAAACCACAACGAAGCCGTTTTACACCCTCGTCTTAAAAAGCCCACAGCCTGGAATCATTTCCATGAGAACAAAACATGGGAGCAAACATTTGGATATGCTTTCATCCATTCTTTTTATTCTTATGGTATCAGAGCTGCAGTTGGAGCCCAGATGTCTTCTTACCTGGTGTTTTCCTCTAGTTTCTCCTGGGAGATGCAAAGGTGCTCCCAGGCCAGATGGGGATTTGTAATCTCTTGTGTATTCAGGGCTTCTGCTTTGGAGTGTTCTTCCAGCTGAATGTGTCTGAATCCGACGGACCCAAAGGATCTGAACTGACTCACTGGAAATGCAGGGGAGGCAGCACCAATGTTCGTCCACACGTTCTAAAAAAGAAATGTATCATGGTTGATTATTTCTGTTAGAATGGGATCAGGTGGAAGAATATGACGGGGGGGGGGGGGGGGGGGGGGGGGGGGGGTTAAGCTGGAAGAGAAAGTTTGCTTGTTGGGAGGATAAACTCTGGTTGTCTTCCATTTCAGAAGTTTTTTTTTTCTAGATCATATTAGAAGCTGAAAACGTACAGAAAACATTTTAGTGTCCTACATCTAGTCGGCAAATCGTTCTCACAAGGCAGTCCACGTCTGTGAGAGTCTAATTGGAGAAAGAGTGGAGATATCAAAGATGTGTCTGTGTGTTTGTCACTGGAACCGCCTGCTGAATATCCACAGACAAGACAAAACACAGACTGACAGGAGCTGTGTGACTCGACAGGCTTGCCTTAAAACACAAACGGGGGACTGCTCATATCTCCGATGACACCAAACAACAGTGCTCTGCCTCTGAAGAACAAAACACATCTACTTTCTCCATCTCTCTTCTTGAGGGCTTGATAAGAGCTGAGAGCTGAAAGGAGACATGAAGGCGTTTGGTGTGGGCTGCCGGAGTGTGTGGGATAAAAAAAACATCAAGGGTCAATACGCAACACAAGAGAAAGACAGAGCCAGGAGATGGCTGCGTGCTGCTGGTAAACATTCATTCTTTTTAAGTCATAAGTTAGCAGAAATTAAACAGAAATGCAAATTTCTTCCTAATTTAACTTCATTCCTGTCTGCTGTGATTGTGCAATAAATGAGATTTCAACAGCAACACTTGGTTCCAAGACGAATTTACTGATAACAAAATATATTTCTAACAGTATTGGACGCAGAAATGCACTATAATGATCAGGAATATTAAGATTATATTGGTATTAATAGAATTTTGTTGGTGTCAGTCGTATAGCAGCAACAGTACTTAAAAGGTCAAATACACAAATATGCGAGGAGAGATAGAAAACAGCGCTGAAGGTACAGTATAGGATAGGTACCAAAAAAGTACCTGAGGATTTTGTATACACACACACATACGTACCTAACTACAGTTTGGAGTGCATATACAAACACACACTTATACATATATACACACATACATGCACACACCTATTTACACATGTATAACCATATAGATACATGTGCACAGGTATACACACAGATATAAAAATATACACGCACATACAGCCATACTTGTATACAAACACAGACACATGTACCCAACACTGTATAAATGCAGTTAACATCAATATAAATATTATTTATATATGATTTATTTATCACATAAATATGAACTGAAGGATGTGTTGTACGCACTTTACAGTGTAAAGAGTGCATGAGAGAGTGTTGGGGGTAGTGAGTGTGATGAAGACCACAGTCTGTTTATCTGTGTCTGGATGCCTGGTGGCGCTAACTCCAGTGTTTTCCTGCTCCAACACACTTGATTCAAATCAAATGGATCCAATAGCTTCATGTTGACTTCCTCGCAATGTACCATTCATTTCAGTCCAGTGTGTTGGGGCAGACGAACAACAAACACCTGCATGATAGGTTCATGTAAACCTTAAGAACCACTTTTACACCTGTGTTTTGCATTCAACAGATCTTTGCAACCAACTTAAATTGTACTTCAGACTTGAAGAGGATGAAACAGGAATTGTTTCTCTGCCTGCAATCTGCAACTTCACAGCTAGATGTCACTAAATCCGACCTACTTAAATATTCTGACTGTTTTCAGGCATATTACTGGTCCACTCTGATGCAGACAGACACCAAACAAGCAGGTTCCTTTTCAGGTTAATGGCCTTAGCTTTGATTAAAAGAGGGAACGAGAGACGCAGAGAAGGAGAAAAGAGAGAGAGAGAGAGGAGGAAGAGGGGAAGTTGGTAGTTTTTGCACCAATGCAATCACATACCTGTTGCTTTTAGTAAAAAGGCTTCTGGTTTGAGTTCTGGCTGAGGTCCCATGATAGACTGGTGTTCTGATCAGGGTGTAAACAAAGTACCGATCATAATCTCTTGCAAATAGGTCTGATGTACCATTTTTACTTGTTACAATACCTGCTAACAGCATCATGAGAAAGCTGCCAGGCCAAAGCTGAAATGTAGAACATGGAGGGGAAAGTTGCTCTTTTTACATGTTAACACCCTGTGAGCACTGCAGTACCACAAAAACACGTCAATTTTACCAAAATACTCATCCATCAAAGTGGATTCTGTGTCAAAGTCTAAGAATTATTTACATTTTCTCCAATCTTAATGACTATTGGTGCAGACGTCCACCAGAAATGAAGCTCCAGATCACATGTTTGTTCCTCCACCAGATGTGAAAACTGTGCAAAGTGAAATGATCAACGATGCTGAAGAAACACTGATAAAACTGCTGATTTGGCTCAAAGATAGTTTTTCCTCCTGTCAGCTAAGCGTACAAGTTTGTGCAGCAGAATCAAAGCCAAATAAACAAACAATAATATTGTTTGGTTGGTTTTGGTTTTACCTTTAATGACCATTTAGTTATTTCCATAAAAAGTCTCTCCACACATCACATCCTTTTCCTGATCTATGCCCCTGCCTATCCCCCCCCTCATTAAAAACATGTTGCCCCTAAGGAGGAGGGGAATTAGAGAGAATGCTTCACTCTGAGTCCTGATCAGTCATCAGTTTTAGTTTCATTTACTATTTTTCCTGAAACAAATCCTTGCAAGAAAGCCCAGGTTTCTCAGCCCCCACATTTTCCACCTGTGGCAAGGATGACTAAGCCGCAGCCTCCTCCGCAGTGAAGCTCTCCTCTGTGCTGGCACTGCAGTGACCTGAAACAGCACCGGCTTTAGCTGCAGGTGGACTGAAGGGCACAAACACTAGTCTGGTGGTTGATGAACCAACAAGTCTTGTTTGCTTGTTTTGTGTACATATTGGAAAAATGCACGAGTAGCAGTCGGGAATTCATTTGTTTAAACACATGAACGATTAAACGTGAATGTATTTAATGTCAAAGCAGTTTTCCAGGGGGATTGGCTGACATGGGAGTCCTTTTGTGTGAGATATTTATCATTATTACCATTTTCCTCAGAGAAAAATAATCCAATTTTAAATTTGCATTCAGCAGCGTGCAGTCATGTGTAAATGACACTTCCTTCCAGCTGCTTGCACTTTGTGCTCTCTGAACTGTTTCTAACCTGGTTTACAAAAGTCAATGCCAAAAGTTTCAAGTTAAATTGAGCTAAAATAAAGCCATTTCTATCTCACTTGATTGTTTAACCACTTTAAATTAGTTTGTGACGTTTATGATCAGAGTAACGTTTCCAGATCTAGAAGTTATCAGTAAAGTTTATACATGTCCATTTCCACATGCGAGTTGTGATCCTGACCACCTGAACGGACTCACCTCACAATATAGACTGACGTCACATCCTTTCAGGTAAAAAGATAGAAACAATAGACCAAGTTATCGTCTTGGTTTACATTTTTCTCTTGGTGGGTCTCTAAGAACCCACAGATACGTGTCCCCCTGTTTGGAAAACAGCTTAAACTGCTTAAACAGAAACTAATGTGCCTACTTCTTGCCGTTTTCTTTTTTTTTTTATTTTGTACAGACAGCAAAGAAATTCTATTCTTTTCACTCAACAAAATCAACAAGAGTTTCATTCTGAACACAACTAAATATCCCAGTACTGACTTATTTAATTACCATGTAGGGAAACGAGTTCTGCCCAAACACTTTATACACAACAGGAAAAGTAATAAATATTGTCTGCAAGGTGGGCAGGAACACATGCATTACATACAAACTACCCCCAGAATTCAGTCATTTGGCGTCTTACAAACAGCAATAATAATGTAAAAAGCAAAGAAAAATAATTACTACCTGTACACATAAAAAATTGTATTTTTGAAGAAGGATGTAATCTGAGGGGGAAATTAAATCAGATTTTAAAAATGAGGACAACTAAATCATGTGTCTTACACAATATAATGTAAAATGAAGAAATAAACAGTATAAAGATCATATGTAAACACGTGCACACGTTTATGTGTACATGCATGTGTTTGCATATTAAGTAAATGCATGTGCAACTGTCTTCTGTATCCAGGTGTAGTATGTACCTATGTACAGAAAGGAAAGAAGGAATCCCAACAAGATATGTTTCATTTAATATATTTAATTTCTGGAAAACTAAATAAGGGATTTAGCTCAACATCTACGAGGAAGAGCAAGCTACGACCAGGAAGGGGTGGCAGAATAAATAAATTACTTCCGCACCCTGCTCCTTTTAGCACTCCATCATTACTTTGCACTTCAAAAAAACAAAATGTAGCAAGAGAGACAACAAATTTAAAAGAAGATATTAGCAGGACGGACTTAGAGTTCAGACTTAAATTTCGTCTAGAACTTTAGGGAACTTCGAGCCAAAGATGGTTTCTAACCACAAAAAGCTGCCAGATCACTGCAATTCAGAGGCAAACTTGAGATGTCTAAAAAGAGCTTGTTAATCATACAAATCTGCTGAAACCTAGAAAGATATGAACACTTTGACTTGTCTTCAACAAAGTCTCCACGTGCAGTTTGCCACTCTAAACTAAAGGAAGAATAAACCGGTTTAGTTTTTATTGTTCTATAAACTATTGAAATAATTAAACAGTATTATAGTCTGAATGATCCTGGGTTCTCTTTCTCGTACAGCAAGCATGATGTTTCCGTAATAAAGCAAAGAGAACGACCTTTAATTCCCTAATATCCCTTTCCGCAGAGCCGATTGCAAAATGAGGAAGTGTCTGTAACTACTGTACTGAAGCCTGGTTGTTGTGTCTCTCTGCTGTATGACTGTGAAAGAAAATGAAGCTGAGGTGGATCGTGGCTGTGAGAACAGTTAAAATGCAATCAGGTGAGTCAGTGAGAAGAACAGCAGGAGCCTGAGGCAGCCACAGGTCAAATCCCAGTCCTCTCACTCCCTCTCTGCTGCAAGATACAATCAGACAGGAGCTGTGCAGGAGACAGGAAAGACAAATCCATTTCCCTCTGATGGAAAGTGAGCATTATCAGTGTGTGAACCAGTGAAGAAAACATTAAGACAAACAGCTTTCATCAAGCGATCAAGATTTTCAGAGAGACTACAGCAGAAAAACACATGAAACAGCACAACAAACTGATACAGCATTTATTTATTTCAGAAACTTTAATACTGTGATCACTGCAAATGTCTTTTTTTTTTTAATATATATATATATACTTTTACACTTTACAAAGACAATGGATCTGGGAAGTAAACAGTATTTTCAATCCTGTAAAACTTGTGGTCTAAAAACTGTGTGCTTTATCTCCAGCGAGAGGCGATGAGCTTACTGTTGAGTCTGTCGGAGCAAACAGAACGGATCAGGATGCAGGCTGCACCTCTGAGCTGTGTGGAACCTCCTCCTCCTCCTCCTCCCCTGCTGCAATCACTGACCTCGCAAGCTGTGCCTGACAAGCATCCCTATGACACAAACAACATCCAGCCTGCTCTTTTCTGGTCAGAAAGGTAACATTCGGTCCAGATTCACATTTTGTGAAGCGGACGCAGTCGAGCACCTTTCCTCCGTTTGACAGGAGCTGCACTGGTGGGGAAACTATGGTGCAACATCGAGACAGGATTACACAGGAACGGATCAAGTCACCCTCCTCATATCCGAAACCTGCAAACACAGTCCGCTCTCTTGAACATTGTGCAAAGAATCTCAATAGTAAGACATTACAAAATGAACCTTTCAAACAGCTTAACATTCACATTTGCGATGTCCTCCTGTTAACCACCTGAGGAGGGAAAAAAAAAGGGGGAAAAAAGGGAAAAATCTCGGCAAGTTGTAAAATAATGCAACGTTTACAACAAAAAAATTTATAACAAACTGGCTTATGTGTGTTTATGACAACTGTCAACTTTATGATGCACATTTTAACATCTGCACTGCACATTTTTGCCATTTGGCCATAATTCATTTGAAATACAAAAAGAAAAAAAAAACCCAGAGCACTTTCCGTGTACAACTAAATACAGAACATCGCCTTCAGTCAGAGAACTGTACAGTTTAAGCAACTATGTAAATACAGACTGAATACCTCACCTGTGTTAATGGCAGACAAAATCTGGCAGTCAAATCTTTCTGGTTTGGGAATCATTATGTCTACATGACATCTTTTCCAAAATATCGTCTGATTTTCACAACTGGCCAGACTGTGAAACCATTAAATCAAATCATCTGATAACTATCTACTGGTGCAAAAGATTCTTAAAACAGAACCAATACTCTCACTGAGAGTCCACTCAAGCCTCTCTGAAGCTGCACGAACACGCCAGCTATAATAAACATCACATTTCTTGAGGCTTGTTTTCACTTTACATTCACTTTTCCTGGTTCTGATCTGTGCTGCAGGAACACAACTGCATGAATTTAAGCTTTAAATGAAAGAATTTAAAAGCAGAGGGCGGGAAATGATGCTAAACACGCCTGTTGTGACGCAACAGCCTTACTGGACTTGCCTAAAGTGATCTGCATCGCCTCCAACACTCCTGGATGAGAGAAAACTGTCAGTCTAATATACATGCATGTAATTAATGCAAAGGCACAACTAACCATACAACTCACACACTTTCCTCCCCGCCTTTCCTCGTGCTGCTGGCGTTCAGTTTTTCCATGCATCTCACGTGTCGCAGCAGTTTCCCTGCACAAAATGTTATGAGGCTCAGAAAACTGAGCACAAACTTGATTAAAAGTGTGTCTGATGAGTGTGTGTGTGACTGCAGGTGTGTTGATCTTTCAGGATGAAGATGAAGAGCCTTTCCCTTTTTATCTATTCTCCAGGTGCTATTTCAAAGGCACGTCCCTACTCTGCCTGGGAGTAAATGACCAAAAGAAGTGACTGTAGGCACGGCTTGATAGACTGATGTACATTCACACAATGACGACGTGCACACGGCCACTGGTGCAGCACCTACTGCAGATCCCGCTTAAAGTCTTTCTCTTGTAAATACATCGCACGCTGTTCTTCCTGACTTCCTGAAAATATCTCATCCCCAGCAAAGAACTGAACCTGAGGAAAACTGTAGATGTTATGTGCAGACAACATCCACACATAATCTGCTCCTTTTTACCAAGAAAAGAATATATATTAATGCTTGATTGTCTCTAAAAGCTGGTTTGTGATTCTTCTTCCTGTTCTGTATGTTTGGGTTGACCTCCTGGTTTGATGTAAGATCGCTAAAGAGGCGTTGGGAGGGGGGTAAAAATACAGAATGGCAGGCAGCACATTTACAAATCATGACATTTTTCACTGGTCACCACTAGAGGGCACTGTAAGCAACACGACAGCAGGCTCGGGCACCACAAAATACAACGTAATACAGAATAAAAAGCATATAGTCAGGCTTTAGATAGAATCGAGAAAGAAAGCCATGTAAAGAATATCGCTAGTGACCTTTTCTCTTGAGGAACTAAACACTGATGTCCGTTGTACTGTACGAATAGAACAACTCATTTATTAGAATTATAATACAAGGAAATAAATTAACTTCGGTGGGGGGAGAAAAAAAAAGACTAATGTTTCCCTCTCAGAAATGTCTGTTATTGTATCATCAGCTGGTCTTCTGTATTCCAGGCAGTATGATGATGAGCAGAGTCCTCTCTTTCCTTCACTCCTCATGAACATGATACTCAGAGGAAAAGGATGAAGGCTCATGTGCAACCGGGATTTGATGTTCTTGTAAGTGTACCTTCCAAATCATCTTTTCTCCTTTCATATATTTATATATAGATATTTTGTTGTTGTTGTTGAGGGAAATACAGGAGTCCTAACTTCTTCCTATTGCTTTTACAACAAATAAAACTAAGATGGATGAAAGCACTATGGATCAGTCTTGTTTTATGGCTCTACTTGCCAATGGCTTTTTAATACCCTCCTCGTTCAGGTGTTGCCTTGTCCTGTACATTCAGAGAGGATGCTGTGATCCAGATCTGAGCGACACCAAAGAGAGGGGGGAAAAAAAACTGTACAAACAGGTTTCCCTCCTGAGCAGATGCACATCGCCCCTTCTTTATGTCTGAAGCTGGCTGTCCAGCAATGGCAGCTTTGACGAGACAAAACAACGGCGCTAGAATAGTCCATTCCAATTACATGCAAAGGAAACGGAAACCTCTTTTGTGTCTGTGATGTTGTGGCTTCGGATTGAGTGTGTGTGTTTATGTTCCAGCAAATTTTGGATGGCTCGACCAGCAGATCTGTTGCGTAGCCGTGGGACTGAATGTGGCATTTCAGCCTAGTCTTCCTGCGAGTCACCTGGATGTCGCTGCATCCAGGTGCTCAGGTGGCTTCGATTTGGCACAGAGGCCTTTTGTCCCCTTTTAGAGCAGCTGGACATCATTTAAAAAAAGCAGCAGGGAAAAAAAAATAAATAAATAAAAAATGTGAAAGGCCAAATGTTGCCCTGAAAAGTAAAGCACTTTCACTGAGCAGAAGTGGCAGGAACGAAAGGGCGGATTCTTTATTTGGAGTAGGAGTAGGGGGTAAATTACGGAGAAGAGCTCTCATCTTGGTGGCAATTTTGCAAAAAGCAACATTACAATGATCATGTAGTTATGTAAAAATGAGTCCTTTATGATGTCATGCCTGAGACTAACCTGAACCTCAGACACAGGTCTGTAGAGTCCGACACAGCTGACCTACTCCGGTTTGAGGCTAATGGAAGATGGTAGAAGGATTTAGCATCGGGCTAACTGAGTCTAAGTCTCATCTCAGTTCCACCTGCCTCCTGACGCAGACTGTGTGTTCTGATAAACTGTTTGGGTGTTTTATGGGAGCTGGAATTAGGTGAGAGTCAGTTCATGTCGATGGTGTTGAAGACCCACTCGGTGAACTTCTTGAGTTTGGCAGCAGAGGTCTGGGACTCCTCCTGTAGCCTCTGGTTGTCCTCCCAGAGCCGCTTGATCTGAGACTGAAGCCGCAACTTCTCTTCTCGCTCCTGTGGAAATAAAAGGAATAAGAAAGAGAAGAAGGGCTCAGATAATCTATCTTCAGCTGTTCTACATGAGTGTAGTTGAGTAAACAGGGTGAAAAGGAGCTTGTGCTTTGAGTTTTACAAGTCATGACTAGATTGCCTTCAGTGGCTTTAAGGACAGATTTAAAATCTAATTAAAAAGGTACAACAAATGTAAATCCTGAATTGTGGGCAAAAGCATAAATATTCGGCATTACAGCTGGAATAAAGGCTGAAATCCAGAGAGTCTGCATCAGAAGTTAATGGCTACCAGTATGAGAGCATCTTAAGAAGGTGGACGGGAACGCTATCTGATCTACTTCCACTAAAAAAAATGATACAGCAGACAATTTAGCTGTCCAGCTTCTCACACACAAGTTAGGGTTTTTTTAGGAGCTGTATAAGACATGGGTTATATTAAATTACTGGAGGTGAAAACTTTTCCATGCCAGAAGGTCAAACTAATTAGAAACTCCACAAAGTCAGCAACTATCAGCTCAAAGCGACACAAAACTTCAGAAGGAATAGAGGAAGATAGCAGCGGGGGTCCTATTAGCCACGGCAGCAAGAGGTGACAGATCTGCTGTATGTGATCATCACACCAGATGAGTTTAGCATACAAAAACAATCCCAATGCAGAATTTTTTTCATTGAACATTATCTAAATATTTAATCTGAATTAAAATCATATAAGCAAAGGAAAGATTTGTATTTATGCAGATGAGACAGATCGCGTCTGGATCCATCTCATCTGGAATCAATGACGGGAAAGTATTAAAAAACAAAAAACTTCAAGTGTGTCACAGAGCTAAAACTAACGACAGATTTTAACTGAGGAAATATTCGGCAAGGCAAGTTTATTTGTATAGCACCTTTCATGTACAAGACAATTCAAAGTGAAACATCAAAAGCATGACAGATGCCTTGAAAAACAGACAAAAAAATAGCATTAAAGAAGAGCAAAATCACATAAAATAATAAATTATAATAAAATAATTAAAAGCAGAATTAATTAAAAGTTACTGTGTAGATGTCATGCATAGGTGCATGAGAAAAGAAATGTTTTTTTTACCTGGATTTAAAGGTTTCTACATTTGGTGAGAGTTTAATCTCCACTGGCAGCTTATTCCACTTATTATCTATGTGTTATAATTATTATTAATATCTAAAACTTAAAAAAAACTATCCATGAACATTGTTAGAGCCCTTTAGATTTAAGAAGAGCACAGTAATAAAACAGTTTAATTAAAATAATTTTGTAAAATGACCAGTTTTTTTCTCTTAAAGGTGCTTTTAAGACAACAGCTGGAGGGACTGCAGTGAAATCTGAGTATGAATGTAACCAGCTGCAGTGTTTACATGCTGAGGGGACTTTTCATATATAAAAACAAATATTTACACACACAAACACACACTGCATGTTTTACCATATGCAGATAAACAAAAGCCTTTTATTTTTCATCCCTTCCTGCACTTCAAACAGAAAATAATCCTTCAGGACAGCATGGAGCTGAAGCGCTTTACATGAAAAGCAAAGTTCTAACACACTACATACACATCAGCTGGACCAATGTGAAAACACTCCAGAATGTGTTTTACCTTCTTCAGGTCCTCCTGGAGCATCTTCACCATGGCCTCTAGTTTAGTCACCTTCCTCTCCAAGCCAATGATACCCTCACTGTGGAATAAGGAGGCTTTGTTCACGCATTCAGCCGTAGGATGCGAGTTATCACATTTTTGCCACGTTTCCATGCCAACCTCATCATTTCTCAATAGTAGACATTGTTTACATTGGAGATTTTCCAGGCTTTATCAATACTGTGAGGGCAAATGACAGAGTGAAACACTACCTGGACGAGGGCCGTGATAACGGCGCCGGCTGCAGCTCTATGTGGGGCTGCTGGGGACTGGAGGCCCCGCTGCTTCGGTGGTTTGCATCTCCAAACACATAACTTCTTTGGACTGGGAGGGAAGTACAAAGTCAAATGCATTATATACAGATTTTTGTGCCACTTTTTTTTTTCTTTTTGCATTTATAAGTAGAAAGAATTTTCTTTACTGTAGTGTGTGTTTCTCTCATTCTCAAAGGTATTGGCCACATCCACCAGGTGTGTCCAGTCTAGAGGGCTGTTCCTATCTGATGATGGGAGGGGCATCAGCTCTTGAGGGAGAGGCCCACGATGACGCTCCACCAAATCCACCAATGATGTGTCAGAAGCCGAAAGGTCACCTGTTTGTTAAAATAGCAGAAAGTGCCAGATGTTACAGATCAAATCTATGACCAGCATACGTTTCTACGCCAAACCTCACAGTCCCGGTTGGTTTTAGTATTTCCTTCAAATTTAGTTTGCATGTCTTCAGCTTTTTGTCCTGCATTGTTCTATCCCATATCTGGATAAAATGGAAACTATGGGAACCAAATATCAGTGTTCAGGACGTACAGTTTGACAGTAACAATATAAACGTGTAAGAAAGCCGTGTGAGGTGGTTGTAGTTAAAGGAGCTTCCCTTCTCTTCTTTCTTACCATGGAGCTTGACTCCCAGCTTATAGGAGGGCCGTCTGAGGGGGACGCCACGGGTGGTGGGGGAACGGGGAAGGGTGGAGCAACTAAACAGAACATCAGAGCCCAGCGCCGGTTCAGTCACTGAGTCGCTCAGGGAAGGGAGGCGCTGGCCACGATAGATGCTCTCATCGGACAGGGTGCGATGTAGTGAGCGGCGGCGGCTGAGGGGCGGGCCTGGAGGTGACTTCTGGCCATGCTGCGTCGGCACGAGGGGCAAACGGTGAGGACTGAGACAGAAATATCAACTCAGATGTAAAAATACAAGACATAAAAGTACCTTTTCCTTGTGTTTTCGTGGAGGTGGGGGACTGTCAGGAGCAGTGTGCCTCTTCACATCTTCCTCGATAGTCGATTTTGCGTGAGGCTGGGGTGAGTGCATGTCTCTGAGAGATGGCCTGGCTGCTGGGGTTGGAGCCGCCTCGCCTCCACCTTCTCCAGGAGATTTCCTGAGAAAATAAAACAAAAAGCCAGATTAAGAAAACACAACTAAGACATTTGCTGCTCATAGATCATTGTAATAACCTTAAACAAATCCACTTCATCCACTGGCAACAACTGGAGATCTCTATTATTCAGACTACATTATTGTTCTTGCAGTACCCTCCTTTGCCACGAGGGGGTAATCAAGTAGTGTTCATTACTGCTGACAAACACTGCTGCAAAAACAGAGTGGGTGGAGAAAATGTGATCAGATGTAAATGTAACAAGATAAAATGTAGTCTCATTTGCCAGAGCAGCTATGAGTAAGTGTAAAGTTCATTTTTCTCATCCCTTTATAAATAAAGAAAAGCAGAAAATAAACCCTCTCAGAGTGCCACCATTAAAGCAACATTGAGCTTTGTTGCTGTAGGGAATGAAAGCCAATTTTATTGTAAATAAACCGCGAAACACTGCACTAGTCATTTCACTCATTTACCCAATCATCTGTCACTTTACTTCACCAACACTTTGCATTTAAACAACACAAAGAAAATCAGGCTGTATCGGATTCAGGAGAACTCCTGGTTCGGTCCATAGCTATAGCTTGGCTGGTTTACTGCAATGCACTTTCTGCATGTTTCCCAGCATGCTCAGTGAAACCCCCAACGCTTAATCCAGAACATGGCGGAACATCTGGTGTTTGATCAAACAGGAAAGGTCGTGTGTAGCCTCATTACTCTCTGAAATATAGTTTCTCCTACATCTCTGAGGCTCATCATCTGGGTTTGTCATCCCTACAAACAAGGCAGTCTCAGTCCAAGTTGCTTTTATTTGTGTTTCTCTGACTGTGGAAATAGCTTCCAAGTGTTAACTGAGCAGGGGCATCTCCTTCTACCTTCAACGATCCCTTTAAGATTCACCTGGCCAGAGCTGCTCCTCTCTGAAAAGCTCCAATAAACCAACACAATGAAGTCACTGTTGTCTCTGTCCTTTTAAACAAATAGCACTAATCCTAACACAAGCATTTCCTACTAAGGAGACCCGAATGATGCACACTTTAGCTACGCGGGGTAAAAGCATCTGCTAACTCCTACATCTCAACTGTTTCATCAAATTTCAGTTTTGCCACAAATGCAACAGTTTTAACTGAGATCAGATGAAACTAAACACTCAGGTGAAGATACCAGTTTGTAACAAGGATGCTTTGGTTGGGGCAAAAACTATATATTCAGCTCATGGTTTTCTGTAAGAAACACACATCTGAGGATGTTAATGTCTCATGTGGAAGTGAAAGCAAACATTTGTGAAAGAATGTGACATGCCTGTCCTCTTAAAGCTGGGCTGGGGAAATGTTGGGGAGCGAGCAAGATGTGAAAGTAGCACCCTGTCTTGGCTCCTCCCACTCAGGAGTGTGATCCAAGGCTTTTTTCTTACCTCTGCCAAGGAGGTTATATTTTTACTGATGTTTATCTGTTTGTGTTCAAGATAACTCAGAAAGTTAAGGATGGATTTTAATAAAAATTTTCTGGAGTTGTTGGAAATGTGAAAAGGAAGAACCGATTTAATTTTGGTGATGATCCGGATCACCATTTGGATCCAGGCCTTGGCGCAGGTTTGCGCTCTCTTTTTCCACCAACGATTTTCTCTTTTACCGCCGTTTATCGGGAGGCAAAAAAAACGAGCCATGTTTGCCTTCCGAGTTTCTTCTTTACTACTTTGTATTTTCATCCTAACATGCTAAATTATATGCAGGGTGTGTGATGTGGGAGGGGGAGGAGGAGAGCTGGGAGAAGAAGCTTACAAAATATAAGAAATGAACAACTTCAATGTGGCCTGAACATTTTGATTGGTCAGAGTTTTTACAGATTTACAATAAACTGAGGGGTCTAACTATATTTCTTATTGTTCATGATTACAAAATGTACAGACAACCATCAGGATGAGGAACCACTTCACCTAGAGTATAAAAAAAAAAGTCTGAGCTAAATGACCAACCACAGCTTGTTAGGTGGATAGACGAGACCAGTTAATATACTTGACGTGTTGTTGAGGTTGTTCATTACTGTGCTGAAGTAGAAACATGTACTGGCTTGTTTTAACAGGTTTATTCAACTAAGAAAAGCTGTTTAGTCCACAAGGCCCAGCATAACATGAAATGGGGTTCTGAGATATTAGGCATCATTTTATAATAAAACTTTGTTTAAAATCTTTTTGAATTTGATTTTTGTCTTCTGCTGCCTAATAGGTACCTAAAAGCAGAAAATTACACAACAAAAATTCTGACATATAAAAACGACATGGAAAAAATATGGAAAAAAATCTATTACCGGTACTTACCGGTAATAGATTTTGAACATTTCATCAAAGGGACAAAAAAGACCTCATATGAAAAAAATGACACTTCTTACAGTTTGTTCATGAGCCAAGTCTTAAAAGGTTAAAAATGTTACTTTTTGCACATTAGAAAGTATTTCTTACAGACTTAAAATGAAAAAGCTCCTGTTAGGTTTTCCACTTTGCTTTCTTTATGTCCTTACTTGCGAGTGTCTCCAAAGTCAACAGAATTGATGGTGGACCCAGGTTTCCTCCAGCCAATCAGATACTTGGACTGAGCTCCCTGTCGGGGGTAGAAGCTCTTGGGCCCAGGGGACACAGAGGACTGAGAAGAAGGTGAGGTTGCTGAAGAGGATGACTCCTCTCTGGGAGAGCTGTGGCCAGAATGCCTGAATAGAGACAAAATGAAGAGATATCGATGGTAGACAACTAATAATAATGACTTTTTTACCTTTTTGTTGCAACTGGATGTCTTTATGTTTTAGTATTACTAAGCTGAAAATGGGAAAAATGCATCAAAGTATCACCTACAGTCAAGCCTGTTTTATCCTGCTCTCTCTTTCTTCCCCCCTCCACCTCCCTGACAGAATACAAATGTAGTTTAAATGCCAGACAGATGATGCCCAGGTCATGCAGTGTAATTCTATCTGAACTGCTGAAATAACCTTTCTCAAACTGGGAAAAAGTGCTCAGTGGAGTTCTCTCAGCTCCAGACACCAGCTCTGCAATGAAAAGTGGGACATGTGTTCCACATTTCCTGAGGCCTAACGTGGAAAGATAGGGAGGACTTAAAATGACTTTATGCTTGGTTTCCAGAGAAGCCTTGCTGGGAGGGAAGTTGTCTAGCGTGAGTTCTTCTCGAGTGAAGAAATGCTGGCATGACAATGGAAAGTGGAAACATGCAGCAGAGGTCAGACGCACACTGAGATGACAAACTACAAACTAGTTGAGGTAAAACTAAAAGCTGAATTTAGTTAAAGCTGTAATATGAAAATTTGCTTCAACATAAGTGATTTTTAGAGTGTACACTACTGAGACTGAGGAGAATGGTACACTGTAGACAAGTTTTACCATAGTGATAAAAAGAATGGAAAGTAGTAAAGAAAATGCTATAAAGCTAAGTGGGTTGTGCCCGTTTATTTCTTTAAAACGGAGCACACTGGTTGTGCTTGCTGCTTCAGATGCCGTTACCTCTGCCTCTGGTTGGATCATGTGTCTGTCAGGGTTCTTAAAGAGGAGTAACAATGAATGTTTTGAGTAAGGACTTTCCAAGGCTTACATTTCTAAGGCAATATACAGTTTAGTGTGAGACATGAAACTAATTAAAAAGGTTGACCGAGCTGAGAGCAGTTCAACTAGAGTACATTTCCTTTCAGATGTATTTTACTTTGGTGTAAAAAGAAAAGCAATATGTTTCTATACTTTTTGTACTCTGATCTGATCATTTCTTCACAACTCCTAAGGCTTTTCTTGCAGCAGCTCAGACAATACCATCAAGGGTCCAATAAATTTTTATATTTTGAAGCTCAAGATTTATTTGCTAAACAAATGAATGTTGTTTATGAGATATGTGATCCACACTCCACTGCATTATTTACCAGCCACCATGCAATAAGGAAGACATTACTCTATACAATATGACTTGGGGACTAGCTTTTATCATAATACATCCAGATCAAATACATTGCATGGCAACCAAGCATAAAACCATCACAAATGGTGTCTATGGTGTAACTATTAGCCGTCTGCTTCAATTATCAAAGAAAATACTGGTCGCATTCAAAACTTGACCGTAGTTTCAGGGTCTGAAAAGTGAGGCCAATTTGCAAGAACGATAAACCTGCATTCTCTCTGATAAACAGCAGGGGGCAACAAACTGGTTGAAAAGAGGACAACAATTAAAACTCGGATGCATGTATGAGACAAATGGGTTGCAATAACAATCCCATCACACCTACAGAAGAGTGTGCCTGCAATCCGAGTCGGTTGTGGTGAAACGACTGTTGGGGTCAACTACACAATATCACACATATAGTAGTTATATTCTTAAGTCCTACTGGAAATGCAGTTCTGAATGTCCTATCTAGCACTGGTCCAAGTATTGTTAAATTGTCGACTTATTATCAGTAAGACTACCAAGGCAGATTTCTAAAAGGACTGCAAAGTATAATTGACAGGTTTTGTACGGACACATTCATTTTTTTTTGTCAGAAACATTCATACTATCCCCACAGACTGACCTTGAGTGTAATCCAGCATCACTCAGACTGTAGGTACTGCTGTCTCTAACCAGGAGATGAGTTGGTGGGCTTCGGCCCATTCCCTCCAGGCTCCTTTCTCCTGGAGGGCCGGGAGACTCGGCAGCAGCAGGTGACCTCTCAAGCATCCTCCTCCCTCCCTCGGTTGGACTATGCCACGGAGATGCTGAGCGCTCCCTGCTTTCTCTGCTTCCACTGGGAGCCAGCAGCGAAGTGGTGCTGCCATGATGGGAGTGGGGATGGGCATGATGTGAGGCTCCATAAGAGCTGGTGTCAATGCCACTGTCAGCAGAGGCGCCCTGGAGGTAGCCTCCTCCTCCCAAACCGTTGGGTTCTAGGTCACCCTGGTCACCACCGGAGCCTCCACCGGCCCCCATTTCATACCATTTGTCGCTGTCACTGTGGCCCCCACTGGAAGCTGTACTGGATAGAGTGTTACTGCTGGAGTGACCTGAGTAAGGACCATCAGACTGCCAGGGCAAAGAAAATGAAGAACAAGATATGACAGTTAAACATTTCGATATTAAAAAAGGACCTATTTTTCTGACCACGTGATAAGAATGACATGTCATTTGATGTTATCAAGCACCACCATGTTATAAAATCAAATTCACAAACAGGATAAGCTTTAATCCACGTTAACAGATGTTCAGGAGTCTGTATAACACCAGCAGGGCTTACAGAGCATTTACTGTCTGACACTAGAAACACAAAGAGAGGTCTGAAGTCTGACCTGGCTGCCTTTCTTTGGGGACAGATGGATGACTTGCTCCTGCCTCTGGATGCGAGGAGCTCCCGAGTAGCCTTGACCAGACTTTGAAACCGGGGCCTCTGCAATAAAATTAAACAAGGCCGGTATTGGTGAAAAACACATGAACAGACCCTGTAGCACAAACAGACGAGCGGTTGCTAATTCAACAGATGATTTACATGGTTTTTTTTTGCTTTTGCAGCAGCAGCTCTTCCAGGAAGCTCTTCATGCTTTGTCCATGAACAAAAACCCAAAAGACCTGCCATCAAAGGACATCAAACAAAAATTTGTCCCATGCCAGTTTTGTTTGCTCTTGGCAAGCTGTGCCACATGAGAGTTTGCGAGTGCGAGTCCTGAAGCTAAACTCTCTATAAATGGGACTATTGTGTAATTGTCTGCATGTTATGCAATGAAATGTACATAGCATGCAGTTAATGACCACAGTACCATGGGAGAGCTAGGGGTGGGATCGCAACATCTGCTGGGGAGAACCTAAAAGTGTAGCTTCTATCCAATTTGGAATATTCATTACTCTGCATTGATGCGCTGCTGCCTACGGGGCTCGGCACTAATTAAAGATGGTTGTGCGTGTGTATGCCTGCTTGTAGGAGTTCCTGTGCATGCAATATGCTGCGTATCCTATATTTGTCTGTTTTATAACTAAATAATTAGACACAAGCTTTCCAAAACAATCAGACTGACATGAAGAAAAAGTGGAAAACAAAAAACAAACAAACAAACAAACAAAAAAAATCAAGACAAATGTACATTTTCAGACTGTTTGAACAAATTAGTATCACGGCAATGCCAACATGGTCAAAGTTAAGGAAGCAAGTATGAGCAAAAGGGATAATTCTGCCCTGTGAGTGACTTGTGCTATTTCTGGATGGAGTCTGGCCACATCATCATTGCTTAAAACTAGAGAGTCAGTGGGTAAAAATGAGAGGAAGAGGAGAGGACGGAAGTCTGAACCACTGTGAGGCTGGACACTTGGCTGACTTCAGCTGAGCTGGCCAAGTCTGCATTGTTCCATCCTAACCAATAACGACATAAGTACTATAAACAACCACAAAATGAAAGACTGAGGCCTTTAACTGTGATTGTGGTAGTCAGGAACAGGTTGAGGACATGGCTGAAACTGGGCTGGTCAAACATCAATCAAAACAACATCCTGCTGGGAATCAGAGGGATGGTCGAAGGGAAAAGGCTTTTAGAAAGCAAGCGAGAATAAAAAAAGGCTTACAAAAAAACTGAACTATAAGAGAACAGCTACAATTAAATGAAAAGGAATATTGAAATTAAACATAATGAGTAAGGCAATAAGCGGAAAATGGGGAACAGACTGGAAGGAAGGGGGGGAAGGAAGGAAAGGGAACAATGTTGGCCAACTTTGTAAAAAGCAAACACCAACATCTCCTCTTTCTGTTCTCTTTTTCCTTTAATAAGCACGTCAGAATAGAAAGTGACTGAGAAAAATCTATTTGCTGTAACTGAGAAGCCACCTGAACACATCCAATAATTCTCGCTTTCCTTTTTGTCTCATTATGTTTCCACCTTTTAGTTTGTAGAGCCATTAAGACCTTCTCTGTGAAAGCAATGCAATTTACAGCTTGCAGAGGAAAAGCATGCAGAAGAAGAGGAGGAGGGGGTGTTAGAGGCAGCGAGACGGCTGTCAGAGTTGGTATCTCAAAAGCTGCTGAAAGAAAAAACAGTCACTGGCAGATGAGGAGGGACACACAAGCACTATTCACAAACTCTTCAAGATACCTGTCACTTCAAAGGATTTAGAGGCAGAGATAAATATGGAAGATTTCTCTCTCCGTGCTTTGCAAAAGGCAACTGCATCCACAATCTTTGCATATGTTAAAATGCAAATTTACCCTCACATATAAAAGCAGTCGTATCCCTTTTTCCCCCTCTAAAGTATTACATATCCTTGTGTAATTATTTACATATTAATATACGTTTTAAAATGAGTTCACTGACAGTATAATTAAGTTTAGAAAAAACTGAACAAGTATAGTTTGCTTGTAAGGGCTGCCAGGAAAAGCCAAATAAAACAAGGAATACAGCAGAACAGCTCTGGTTTTTTAGCTTTGCATATTTAAACCCTACAAAGCACAAGACTTCAGTAACTACGTCCTTTGTAAGAGGACACCAACATGGGATATCTGACCACTCTACACACCGACATGTTTGGAATATATAGAAACTATAAACTGTGATGATTTGGGCTCGTTTTCCAGCCACAGGTCGTGGACGTCTTGCAGTACGGCCACCTGCCAGACAGCTAAAAGTTGACTTAACGGGACAACGATACAGAAAACATCTACACAAGGCTACAGCTTGTTGTTTGAAATGCATCTTCAGAGGGCTGTGTGTAACATGTGACAACATCAAACACAAAGTGATGACTTAGTTATCGCTTTGCTGAAAGGAAAAAGCATGCTTTTGTTTTCATAAAACCATGAATCACTGGAAATATTACTAACCTTCTCACCAGGCAGCTAACCAGTTATACTGGACAGTGCAATGATTTCTCTGCTAGATATATTATTAAACATTTCTATACCTGTTGACCCTCGTTCTGTTCCTCCTCCATCCTCCATTCTTGACCAGTTGGGAGTAGATTTCCCACTGGACCCACCCTCTCCCACCACCTCTCGTCTCTCTGTAGACATTGGGGAATGGCGGCTTCCTCCAAACCTAAGCAGTGGGGGCAAACACACATTATCTGTACCATTTCTAATAAATAAAAAAGATAATAAAAGTGTATTCTTTCTCTCAATAAAAATGCAAAGCTAGAACAAAAACAAAGACTTTATGAGATGATACATTTGCCCCACATCCTCCAGTCGGTGAATAAAAAAACTAAAGAAAAGCCAAAGGAGACAACATCAGGCCAACACTAATGATACATAAACACCGTTAAGAAAACCTGTCACTTTACTTCATTTGGCTGACATGTGCAAATCAACTTCCTGACAGGTAAATTTATTACTTTTAAGCTAAAGTTTGACATATTTTATAACCTTTAAAGAGGAAAACTTTACAAAAAATCATTTACAAAAACGCGAGTTGAAGGAAACCTGAAAGTCTCAGAGCAACGCAAAACCTCAGTTATGCTAAGTGAAAATTCATTTATGTGCTTTTTATCTACAAACAGGACAATCTGTCTCCTCTGGTTGTCCTTACTGTTCAGGCATGGACTTCTGTCTCCAGTGAGCAGAACTTCCAGATGTATCACTGGAACAGGAGAGGTTGCTGGGAGAGCTGCGGTTGTGTGGGGAGCGGCCTAAAGCCAGGGAGGAGGCCAGACTGTAGCTCTCACTGCCCGGAGACATCCTGATAAAAAAAACACAGAAACACAGCCATAAACACAGAATGACGACCTGAAAATGGAATTAAATAAAATAAGCACCATAGAAACTAAATATTCAACTCTGTGGCTGCAGGTCCTGTATTCAATAAAAATTAAACAAGTCAGGAGCTTCTGCATAAAACCAGAATAAACATCAGCTGTTTATGTGCTTCACAAAGCTTTTTATGCTGCGCTCATATATTTGTCCTTCTACCAGAAAGTTGGTAATAAATGCTGCAAACAGTAATGATTTCACATAAGAAACCAATACTAATACTATTGGCTTTGTGGTGTGTTTAACAGCTGTGGAGGATTCAGGCTGTTAAATCCCACATTTCCCTCATTGCAGGAAAAGTTTCCCACCGTCCTCCAATAAAAGACAATCTTAATTTATTTCTATTTAAAAACTAACAAGCTCTAACCTCTTGGATTCCAGAGGTCGGCCGTCACTGCTGACGCTGCGTGGAATGGCAGCCCCCCTCTCCAGCCTCTCCGCTGACAGGGTCTTTCCCACTGAGCTGCCCAGGCTGATGGCACGGTTGGGTGTGTGAGGCTGTGGTGAAGCAGTCAGTGATTGCTGTGGACTGCTGGATGTACGCTGCCATTTGTTGTTGTTGCTGCGGAAGGGAAACTTGTACTCGAAGGAGCCACTGTCGCTGCTGCTGCCCTTGTATTCAGACACAGGCACTCGGTAGAGCTCGGAGCAGCCCCTGCACAGCAAGGAGAAGTCAGATCTGAGTTCATGCTTAAAAAAAAAAAAAAAAAAAAAAAAAAAAGACATTCGACCAGCTGGTGACATCATTGGTCAAGTCCACTTCTTTTATGTACAATGTCGCTTCCCATTACCTGCGCGGAGTAGCGTCATCATGTGGTGGGATAATCACAACCCGAACTGTCACAGAGTTCCTCAAGAGATCGATCATCTGCTCATGGGTCAGAGTCGCTACAGCGACTTTGCAGATTTCCACCAAACGGCTTCCCTGACGTAGTCCTGCCTGCCAGGCATAGCCATAAGGCTCGACCTGGAAATAAAAGTTTTATTAAATAACCTGCTGGACAACATCGAAATACCAATACTGGAAGCTTTCCTCATAATCCAAACTGGCTTAGATTTATAGCAGGGTCGGGCAATATGAGCCAAATATAGTCATTATATGTTGGATATTTTAAGGCTGAAAGGTGCAATATATACTCAAAGTCAAAGTCATGCACTCAAACTGCACCATCATTTGCTGAAATTCAAGTTGAGCTTTTAGCCGGTTTGTTTAGAAAACAAATGATAAGATTTAGCTGGCAGAGATGAATAGTCATAATATGCATCCTTCTGTTTTCTGATTTACCAAATTAACTCAGAAAAAGTTCAGTATGTTTGTCTGAGATGAAGCTTTTATGCAGTGAGGTGATCAAATCAAATCAAAGATACTCCATTAATCCCTGCGGGGAAATTCAAGGTTCCAGAAACAACCCGTCCAAGGTTTTTACAGACACAGAACATTGAGTTGATGTCAAGCTAATGTCTTCACTTCACCTGTCTTTCCTCAAATAATTTAATAAGAATAATAATAATCATCATAACTATGATATTACGAAATCTACATTTCAAATGTGGGCAATAAATGCAACATAGAAGAAGCAGCGTTTGTCAGAGTCCATGTCCAAGAGGGCGGGACTTAAAGATGCCAACATTTACACAGAATAAACAGTATATGAAGCAACAACAGATTATAAAGTATACCTAAAAACCTCGCTTTACCTTATCAGCCAATATGTTGCCCAGCTCACATAATTGCTTATTTATTTTATTATTAATGTAGTTTCATTGAAGCACATAGACTTTGTACAGATAATAGAACTGTGCATGACATGACAGAATTAACAATCACACCATGTCATCATTTGATAAATGTATTCTTTATATTGAAAATGCAGGTAATTACACCTCCAGTAAGATAACAGTATTGTGTTATATTGTCCTTCAGCAATATAAATATACCAGTAAATCATTTGCAGATGTGTAATGCAAGTACATCTTCTGCGTTTATTTACTAGACTATTCCAGAACACATTAGCTATGTTTTATACCAGTACCTCAGCCACGAT
Source organism: Telmatherina bonti (assembly GCF_933228915.1). NCBI lineage: Eukaryota > Metazoa > Chordata > Actinopteri > Atheriniformes > Telmatherinidae > Telmatherina > Telmatherina bonti. Next base: position 15,883,743 of record NC_136614.1, on the reverse strand, counting down.
GCCTTCGTAATTCACATGGAAGCCGAGCTGACCCAGGCCGTTCCGACGGAGCGTCAAATCAGATGTCTCGCAGCCCTTTGTAAGAAACTAGATGCCAGAGAAAAGCACAAAGCACAGCTGAGAAATTATTGTTTTTAAAAGAATATCTACAACAAAATAACAACCAAACATGTAAAAATTCACGTTTCCGGACAGAATCAGTTGAATTTCTCTCTTTTTGCATTTTCAGGAACTTTGATATGTGCAAATGCGTTTTAGCAAACATGCATTCATGCTTTCTCTAGAGTTGAGGAACAGTTTGGTGGGGTTTTTTTGATGACATGCTGTCATCCAGGAGACTTAAGAGCCTAAAGTACAAGAAGAAGTAGTGCACCTCCTAATAGAAAGCAAATAAAAGCAGATTTGTCTCTTGCGCTGATATTTGAGTCCATGAACACAAAGATGTACAGCTGAGAAAAAAGCTTTTTCATACAACTCTTTTCATTTGGCCAAGGACAGGGGAGTGCTTTAGAGTTGCCATACTTCCTTTTCACAACAGCTGAGGTGAAAAGTTGAAACGGAAACACTTTTAATAAAGAAAAATAGATCACATTTAACTGCAAAAGACAACCAATGAGCTGATAGATAATCTGTAAAAACCCTTTCTCAAGGGGCGCTCACAATCCATCCATTTCTTTGTCCTTTGAAATATGCACCTACTGGTTCAGAGCACGGTTGCTTTTCTCTGTTTCACCATTGTTTCAGCTAAAAATCTACAAAAATCAACCTTCACAGGGAAGCTTGAATAAATCATGCAGCAGAATGGCACCTGATAGGAATTGCTATTGCACTCTGGTTCTGAATGCATGCGTGGGAGAGGAAGAGAGTACAAGAAAAAAAAGAAAAAAAAGAGTGATAAACAGCCAACAAGAGGAAAGGGGCATGAGCAGAGACAGAGATGGGAGAGAGTGAAAGAGTTTTCAATAAAAAACAAAACAAAAAGCAGGGGGCACAAGACCACTTTGTTGTTCTTTGCCACCATGGCAGTAAAAATGAAAGATGAAAGATTAAGACCTGATGCCTGCGTTGCAACGTGAGATCAACTTCTGATTGCTGAGCCAAATACTGATTTATCCTTGTTTGTATGCAAGTGTGCAAATCAAACTCAGTCCAGGTTAAATGTGCACACGACAATGTGCAAGCAGATGTTTACGTGTTTAAAAGAACGCGGATGCAGGGGGAAATGAATGCATTCAAAAGCTTGATGATTACATAAGAAGACACCTTTTTTTCCGGCCAGTTTCCATGGAAACAGCTAAGAACCAACTAGCATCACTTCACTGTATGTGTAGGTGTACGAGCCATTAGGAGAATGTTGTCCAGAGGTGTTTCAGAAAACTCCCTCAATAACCTGAAAACGGTGAGGAGACAGCAGAACGGCATGGAGATGCAAAGATGTTTGAGCTGCTCAACGACCAACAATATAGTAGGAGAGACTGAGTGGGCCAGGTGGATGATTAATGACAGCCGACGGCATTTTCCATTGATTTGGTTTCTTTGTGGTATTCTATTCAACACATGAATGAATTTGTCTGCAAAGAATGAAGCTGAATTCTATCTTAACACAGCCTCTAACAACAAATGTTTTTTTTTTTTTTGGTCATATGTACTGTATTAGTGTGCGTTCTCTAACCTCTAGACGTTTGACCACTTCTTTGAAATCCTCTGTATTATTACTGATGCTCCTCAGAGACACACTTTCTCCTCTCTCGTAGAAAATCTTTAAAGACACGGGACTGCTGAGTGTCCAGCCAATCACATCCTTTGTGGCACAGTTGAACACCACAGCCTTGGCCTCCTGGTCCAGCAGGATGACAAAGTCATTGGAAATGGCCAGAAGAGCCTCGAGTTCCCCTCCGTTCCCATGATCCTCAGCATGAACAGGCCAGGTCACCGCTCCAAGGCTGCGCAGCTCTGCTCCTCCATATGGCCGACTCTTCTCCTTCTTTTTATGAGCCAGTGAAATGAAGGGGAACTTTCCAGATGGGTCAATCGACGTGCTGGTGGTGTGGCGCTCAGCCAGGTCACGCAGGTACTCCTGGCGCGTTCGGGTAGCCATGGCCCGAAACTTGTGTGATTTGTGGGCAGCATTCTCTGCATTGATGACTTTGGCCAGCAGGAAGTCCCGGAACACAGACGACTTGGGGAAGGTCACACCCTCTGGGATCGGAGGGCCGAATGAGGGCACGTCTTTGGAACGGGTCACTGCCACACTACAGGAGAGGAGAACAGAGAGGGAAAATAAATGAGGAAGCCAGACAAGCAAACAGACGAAAGTTAAGAAATCTGTTTTGTTTGGTTATATACATAAAATAATTCCTCAAGACCAGACAAAAACATTTACATAGATCTAGTTTCAGTCTCTTTTTCCCTGTGCAAAAACCTTTTTTTGGTTTCTTTATGACCAAAAGTAAACCAGTCATTCTGCCATTTCTATTTCACTAACAGTTTTATGTCTGCAGGGAAACTTCAATAATTGTGTGTTTGCTGGCTTTTCTCTTCTCCTTTCTTTCCTCTTTTATTAAGTCCCTGGAACTGCCATCTGTGGCCGTTTGCCCTTTGTGGTATGTCAGGAACTCAGCCGAGCAGCCGTGGAGAGAGATGGAGAGGGAGAAAAAGAAGATGAAGGGAGACTACTACACCGGACCTTCTGCCAAAATTCCCTTAAAGCCAAGAGTGAGACTAAAGAGAAAACGTGTCAGAGAAAAGAGACAGTGGGAGGATATGGAGAGGTGGGGGAACAACTACTTACTGAAAAGCATTCCTATCATACGCAAGACAAAAAATGCTTCCAAAGATCTGAGATGCAAATCGGGTTAACTAATATGAGCTTTGCTTGTACATGGGTCACTTGTCCGAGACTCAAGCTCATCTCAACAGAATTACTGTAATCACAGATCCTGTCACTGGCGACAGCTGCCAAGTAACAAAAGTAGCACAGGAAGTCTGAGCCCCTCATCCCACATGCCACCCTGCTGAGAAGCATCCACACGCATGTTGGCATACAGATTAATCGCATCGCCTAATAAGCAACATTTATGTCACCCACATGTTTCTAAACATACCTGAGACACCCTGTCCTCACTGGAGACATGTGGTGTTCAATTATACTGGCTGTCAAATTGCTGACACCTCATTTCTCACCTATCTTTGTTTGTGACAGACTGAGGGGAAAATGGGAAGTTTTTTTTTTCCTGATGAGAATGGCCTCAGAGAGTAAACACAGCATTTAATGAATGAAAGATGGAAACAGATTACAAGTGTTAGTGTGTGGAAATGCTTGCATTTCCCTTATGGTTTGTGTGCTGAACTCTGGACAGTAACAGGAAGCGTGCAGGGAAGTGCTGTATGAAGACATGTTACTTAAAATTTTGATTTGTTTATCATGTTGACTGTCAGATGTTGCAGACGGACATGAATGTTCTCCCTCGACTGCAGATCCTTTATTTTCATTTCTACCAGCTGAATCTGCTGAAACAGCTCAATGAAAACAAATGTGCAAGTCCTGAAAACGGCACAGTAGCTTGCCTTGCAGCACTCTTAATAAAGCGGTTAGTGGCTTGTAATCAGTCACCAAAAAAAAAATGTTGACTGACAGCTCATGCACAGGAAGGCAACGGCACTGCAGCTTGCTGTATATCTGCCTGCATTTCTGGAAATGACGAATGAATCATGCAGGGTATTTTGGAGAGCAGTAGGTAAAGTGGCTACAAGCAGGCTTAAATAAAATGTGACCTTTTATTCCAATTCTTCTCTATCACTACAAACATCACTAAATGCATTACACTGGAGCTCTGAAAGCACTTGTTCTGATCTCAAACACCCGTGAGTCAGTCAAGCAAGGACCTGTGAGTCATGCCGGACAGAGAAAAGTGATGGAGAAATGTTGGTAGGAGCAGGGAAGCGAGACACGCAGACAAAAGAATGAATGAGAAAAAAAAAAAGGGAGAACGGATGAGGAAAGCTGTAGAGGGTGAGAAGAGGAGAATGTTGTACAGTGGCGGTTGCTGGGCTTATGTGGCTTCTGTGTGATCCTCGTGGCAGGAGGTTTGCCAGTAGAAATCAAAGAGCAGATTCCTGTGGTTTTCAGTGATTTGTAGGCATATAAATATAAATATCCAGTGTGTGGGCAGCTCTGCTCTTCCAGTATCCATGACCTGCTGCCCACTGGGCCAGGCCAAGAAAAAGAACATGTCAATACCTGATGGAGTGGGAGGCTTTGAGGTGGACGTGTGTGTAAGTGGTGATGTGGGGAAGGTGCATACAGTAAACTATGCTTTTGTCTTTATGTGACAACTGGTTGTACAAAATGTAAAATAATTTACTTCTTTACAGGGAAGAGGCAAACATCTGTTCATGAGGAAATAGATATGAAATTAGAATTTTACAAGCAATAATAAAATTTCATCAGGACCAGGATGGAAATGTTTAGTTTTATAGAAAGCTTCTGTAAAGCTGACTGCAAACTGCATCCGACCAGGATGCAGTTTGCATTCAGCTGAGCAAAAGAGATATGTGCACTGCAAGGCATCAGAATAAATAACACAAAATATCCAGAAGCATGTCCATGTTGGAAAGGTTCATGTGGAAGTCAGGTTTAGTTCTGTTCCAATCACAGCTGGATCTTTTCAAGGGCCCACGTATTGTGTGTTCAGTAGCTCCTAAGACTTACTTCATTCAACACTCATTTTCAGTCCAGTCCTTCACCATTTGCAGATTAATGTAATTTTTGTTTGCAAAGCCAGTTAACACTGACATGAATCATTTGAGCTTAAAAAGAGAAACTAACTCAAAGATTAAGCAGTGCTGTGTTGACACAAAATAACTCATCTTAAAGAGCACCTTTAGGCATTTAAAAAGCAAAAAGAAACATCAAAAAGCCAAAGATATCATAAAATGGCATTTTTGTACAAAATATGGTCAAACAAGCCTGATTTCAGAAGAGCTAATAGTTGAAACTTCGGCATAAATCAGCATGGTGTGGAGCGTAAGCAGTCTGAGGTAGTGATGAATCCACCCAGACATCAATGTCACTGAAGCGGTGTGGAATAATCTTGACAGATAATGGAACAAAAGGCCGCCAACATCCAAAAAAAGAGCTTTGGAAAGTCCTTCAAGAAGCTAGTCTACTTAAAGAAAGAACAAAAAGCTTGTATAAGACTGAGACCATGTTGAAAATAAAGATGGTTAAATATGTGTTTTAGTCTTACAAACTATTTGCATTTGTTTGTACACATTCTGAGCTAATATAAAGATAAATGAGGGATGGTTCAATATAGTAGCACAGCACTGTATCAAGGGTTAAAAAACAAAACAAAACAAAAAAAAAAAACTTTGAGAGGAAGAAACGTAGCACTAGCATTCATTTCACATAGCAAATACACAGTGGGGAAGGATGTGTAAATTTTGGTATCAAGTTTTTGATTAGTCAGCTGCACCTTGTTTCTTTCAGCAGAACTGCAATATATAGAAGGAAATGCTAAACTTCAGTTATTAAAATCAGTTTGGGCTGCTTCATCTGGTCGTGATCTCCAGCTCTCACTTGAGCAATTCGCAGTCGAGTGTGAAGCGGCTGGGATGAGAATCAGCACCTCCAAATCTGAGACCATGGTCCTCAGCCAGAATAGGGTGGATTGCCCTCTCTGGGTCAGGAATGAGGTCCTGCCTCAAGTGGAGGAGTTTAAATATCTCAGGGTTTTGTTCAAGAGTAAGGGAAGGATGGAACATGAGATCGACAGACGGATCGGTGGGGCGTCTGCAGTAATGTGGACTCTGCGCCGGTCTGTCGTGGTGAAGAAGGAGCTGAGCCAGAAGGCGAAACTCTCGATTTACCAGTCGATCTACGTTCCTACCCTCACCTATGGTCATGAGCTGTGGGTCGTGACCGAAAGAACAAGATCTCGTATACAGGTGGCTGAAATGAATTTCCTCTGCAGGGTGGCCCTTAGAGATAGGGTGAGGAGCTCGGTCATCTGGGAGGGGCTCAGAGTAGAGCCGCTGCTCCTCCGCATCGAGAGGAACCAGTTGAGGTGGCTAGGATATCTGGTCAGGATGCCTCCTGGACCTCCCTGGGGAGGTGTTCCAGGCACGTCCCTCTGGGAGGAGACCCTGGGGAAGACCCAGGACACGCTGGAGGGACTATATCTCTCGGCTGGCCTGGGAACGCTTCGGGATCCCTCCCGCAGAGTTGGCAAGTGTGGCTGGGGAGAGGGAAGTCTGGGCTTCCCTGCTTAGGCTGCTGCCCCTGCAACCCAACCCCGGATAAGCGGCAGAAGATGAAGATGAACAACATCGTTTCACTGCTGCTGTCATGTGTGTATTCATATCCAAAGATGCAGATCTGTAGTGAGCAAGCGGCCGAAATAACCAATCAGCCAGCTGTAAAGATTTGCTTTTATTCAACTGAATCAAAGCAGGTGGAAACCAAAGTAAGTCCAGAAAACTAATTCCACCCACCTTTACAATGGCAAACACACTGATTGAGCCAAGCATAACTATTCAGAGCAGCAAAGGGTATTTTAGTCCACTGCCACATAGTGTGCGTCCTCTTCCATCCTGAGGAAACAAAGCTCCAGAACATTTAGGCAAAATTTAGTTAATTCATCATGACTCAGTTGGATTTCCTGTGGAGACTGAATCATAACTTACTTCTGAAAGCCACAGTTTCACCGACATGTAGAGTAAAACTCATTTTTACTTCAAAAACTTCATTTACATTCATGAATCACCAAAAGTACAGAGGAGAGAGCATTTGTTCAGCATTCAATCTGTTGCCTGTTGTACATGTGTGTGTGCATTTTAGTGTTGCGCGGTAATGAAGTGGCTGTACGGGGAACAATTAAAGCCTCACACAATGTGCTTAGACAGCAATTAAAACAGCCATTAGTGGAGTCAAAGAGAGCCAGATAAGACAGAACGACAGAAGGCGAGATAACAAGACACACGGAAAAACTCAATGAAATGTCCTTCACAGCTTAACCTTCTTAGAAGGAAGTAGAGGTATGGCAGAATTTTAATTATTTCTCAGAAATGATTCAGTGTGGTACATTGGGTTTTAGATTGAGCATGTCAGACAAAGTGGTAATAAGAGCTGTAGAAAAAGATCCTGAAACCACCTACTCCATGACAACGACGAACGAGCTCGGCACGATTCCTCTTGGAGCAACGGGATCGACACACGAGGGGTGATGTCGCCTCCTCAGTACTATAAAACTTTCGCACTGAGGTGAAAAGCGCTGCCTTCCTCCAGTGAAGCGACAGGCAACATTCGTGCATGTGAAATTTCTCCCTCGTTCACATAGATGTTCGAACACGGGGGCTTGCAACATGACACAAGAAAGTTACAAGATGATCAAGTTTTGTTGCTGTTGCACGGCTCTACAACCAATTAGTGATGGTTTCAGTGACTGATAAAGCAGAACCTGGATTTATCTGCATCGGGCTTGAGGTCTGATATTCACCAGGCTGTTTCCTCGTTTTTACAATAAACCCAGCGTTGTTGTTTTCTTTTGTAAGGTAAAATTAACAGTAATTTTGTCAATTTGAGCCAAATCTCCAGACTCTTCATCTTTCATGCTTTATCCGTCACCTACCGATTTGAAAATGCAAAAATTCCTTCCAATATCAGAGCCAATCACATTTCTTGGAGACGAGCAACGCAAGAGAGTGATGTGTGACGCTGTTGCTGCTGTTTGTTGTGTCCCGTGTGTTGGGTTTCACCTGAGTGGCGATGTCGCTGCAGTTTGTCAAAATGAAAGATTCTCTTTTAGTTCCAGTAACTGCATGTTACCGATCCCAGACAATAGCAGCAGTCGCTCCAAAGCAACAAGTAGGGGTGGGATAATCAAATCGAAAAATCGAATATCAGGATTTTTTGCTTTACAGTTTAAAAAAAATTTTTTTAAAACAAAATGAAAGGAAAAAAAAAAATTCAAATAAATAAAAATAATCTTGTCATTTTTATTGTTTTTATGGATCTTTTTACTTGTCTTCTTGGGCATTATAGCAGCAGAATGATGGTCTGGTTACTGTGTTTTTTCTTCCTAATTGAAATTTAAAAAAAAAAAAAAAAAAAAAAAGACTAGCAAAAAAAATTTTGTACATTTTGTATTGTTTTTAAGTGCACAAAAATTAGCGATATAGAGGAATTGTGAGAATCGCAATTTAAATTGAATCGGCATCCAAAAAAATCAGAATCGAATCTAAACTAAATCATATCGTTACAGTCCAAATAGAAAGGTCCAATGTGAATGCATTAATGCTGCTGCAATGTAGCAGTTCAGCAAACCTAGCAATTCTGAGTATGATTTCTCACACCCTCTAATTTCCATAAATTCAAGCAAAAACACAGACTTCTCCCCACTTTCTTATTTATGTCAAACCATACGTAAAGCTAACTCATAGCAAAAACATTCATCATATTATCTGCGGATTTTTTCGTTGAATCTACATGAAAAAAAAAGTGTTTACAATAGTTACAGAATGCATGAGGGTCTGTCAAATGTCTGTAGGAGTGCCATTATTTTTTACATCAGCTTCAAACAACTTGCATATTCTTGTCCAGGTCCGTCTGTCCTCGTTTTCATGAAAACTGAAAAATTTCCAAATGCTAGCCTTAAAACCTGATGTGCCAAGCAAGCTGGTGCCTTCTTGGTTCTTCTTCTTGGTGCATGGACCTTCTCAGTTGCCATTCAGACACTTTACAGACTAAACGTTATCATGCAAAGTCATATTTGAACAATTATGCATTGCAACTGAATTGGCAAATGTCACATTGTGATAAATGGATTAAACAATAATTCAGTTAATGAACTCTCCCCTAACTTACAGAGTTAGGTATTACATGAATGAAACACTGAAAATTTAGGAGCATTTATAGCAAATATGTGAGTTTGCTTTAACATGTATGGATTCATATTAACACAAAAAAGGACCTCATTTCCAAAGTTAAAGAGCATGTTTCCTGCATTAAAACTCCCAGCTGTGAGCTGCATGTGTTAACAAAAGCTGAAACAAAGTCAGGACCAACAAGTCCAAACCATCTCCTGCACATATCTGGTATTCAAGCTTGACACAACTGGACAGCTAATACTGAATAACATCCAGTCCTGTGTGTATTGCTAGAATATTCTGTGTGGTGCTGCTGAACCTCACCTGTAGGAGCTGTTGTCAGAACAAGGGTTATGTGCCTGCACAATCACAAAAACATGCTGGAAGTGTGAGCGAATGTTTTTCGGGGTGAAGGGGAGCGCTCCGGGTTCCTGGAACACAATCGTGACGATATCATTCCCAATATGTCGCTTCCGCAGTAGCTGGAAAAAAAACAAACAAACAAAAAAAAATCAAATCCAGAAAGAATTACTGTTAAAATAATGAAATAAAATTCACACACCAGATATAAAAGTGACCTCATTATACAGGATAATAGAAACTAAAATGCATCTCTCGGATTCACTTAGCCATATTAGCTCCTTGTTATTAATAAACAGTGATTCAACCCTTAACATTACCATGATCTAACCTACCTGCTGCTTATTGTTGGGTGTGTAGGGCAACATGGTGGAAACATGAAACATGATCTCATAATCCTTGTAAGTTGTGTACAAGGAGTGGGTCCCTGTTGAATCAGCTGAGGAGGACACAAGCACATGCAAGTTTCAAATTTTCAAATATGGAAAATAAGTCTAAGAAATCCACAAGACTGCATTATAATTCTCTCTGGAGCATATCCACATATCCAAGCAAAACATTTTTATTTTCCTTTCATGTTCTGCAGACGAAGCCAGTGTTTGACCCTGGTACTTACAGGAATCAATGCGACTTAATACCCACCTCAACAGTATTGATGTGCTCTAATCAAGTAGTAAAACAGGCACCAGGTGGTTAAATGGCCATGCTTAGTTTGATTACCTTAAATAATTCCATTTCCTCTATGGGGATTGATTTGCACAGCTTTGTTTCATTCAGTAGGGTTTACAGTAGGTTGCATGACAGAATTGACAAATATTTAGATTTTGCTGAGCATCTGGAGTCATGGATTGATTAAATAAGAACACTTGTCAGACTAGACATCAAACACACTTAGAAATTTTGAATGGAGGTAATAAAAGACTGGTGTCGACCTCCTTTTGTAAAAAATGGAAATGCTGTGAGATGAAGGCAAAGCAGATCAGACAGGAGAAACGCAGGATAAATATGGGCTTTGCAACTGAATTATTTAACACCAAAGGCCACGTGTTGCATGTTGGAAGATTTCTGAGTCGTTATTAGAAAGTCAAAGAGCAAGACCTAGATGTTTCAAACAACGCATGTGTGAGATTTCCTGAGAGAGAAGTCGCATGAACACAAAAAGCCTCCTGACACGTCATTTTAAATCTACCGACCAAACGAAAATATTTTACTAATTTCTCTACTTCTGATTTCTGCCTTCACCAACAAATAACTCTGATAGCAACCCCAGTGAAAGGAGGAACTCTGCTAAAACGGACATAACAGGTTAACCATTGAACCAACTACTCTACGATTTGGTTGAGCAAACTTTTCAGTGATTAAATCTTATAAAACGTTTGTAGAAATAAAGCTAGCTGAGCCATCTCTTTCGAGTTTGGTATCTAATGCCAAAATTATGTGTTTGTTATCAATTACTGACCCAAATTGGATGCATTTCACTGTTGTTACCATTACTATCACTACTGTTATTAGCAGTTATTAAAAGTGTTAACATTGACTCTTTTTTGAATCATTTTAATCCAAAGGATAAGAAAAATGCAAGGAAGCATTATGTGCATTGTGCATTTAGTGTGAAGATTTTCAGGGTCGAGACACTGAACATGATGTATATACACTGTTTTAAAAAGAAGGTAGAGACTTTCTGAAACCCAAAATGTGTCTAATGCATTAGATAAAACCCCTAATCGTTGAGAGCTGCTGTCAACTTATCCCAGCTGAACAAAACTAGATAGAACTCCAGTGGATGCGAGTCGTTGCTAAATCCTTCCCCACTCTACGATACAATATAATGCAATGTCTCAACGTCTATGGGTTTTTGTTTAGTTTCGCAGGATGTCTGTTATCGCCTTTTCTTTAGGTTTTTCTTTTTTTGGCTTAGATGTGTTTGAGTCCTCTGTGTCGTTACATTTTCACTTCCAGCTTCATCTTGTAGAGTTTAACTCTTTGCATACTTAGTTGAATTCACAACTGAGTATGTCACAACTGCTTCTCATCTGTTTGTTCCTTAGTTCATGTTCATGTGTTGCCATGTTGGTCATTTTGGTCTCCATTAGCCTTGCAATCTATCGGTCCGTCTTGCCAGTTTAGTCAGCCCATCAGTCATCTACGTTTTGCCTTCGTTTCTGGAAGTTCCTGCTTTTCTTGCAGGTTTGTTGTCATTAAACCATCTAAGTTATACACCTGCCTGTATACGTCTCAGTTCAACGTTTGTCCTTGTTTGAGTCTTCTTGGATTATAACGCTACATAATATAACAAAATACAATGTGATACAACAGGATATTAACGTTCCCTTCTGAAATTAATCTTATATCTAAATACTGTCCTCATAAATGTCCCAGGTAAGTGGGTTCAATAAAAAAATTAAATAAATATATATGGGAATATGTATCATGCAAGACCCCAGTGTTCGTAGATATTGAGTGGCCATTTGAAATAATATGTATTCCAGACATCCAATATTAAAACACCAGGAAAATAGTGGAATTTCAGCACATATACATACTCTTTGTGTCCAGCTGAGCTCTATACTTGGTGAAGCCTTTGAGTCTAACCCTCTCTCCCAGCAGATGGAGGAACTCTTCTAGTGCAGGACCGGCTGCTTCGTTGTTGTACATCTCCTCCTCACTGCTCTGGCCTGCCATGCAGTACATCACCCCCACCTTCCGCTGGAAGCTCAGCTGGAGGGAAAACATAAACTAGTTTAAACAGTAACTACTAAGTTAAATCAAAGTAACTGTGTCGACATTTTCAGAAAAACTTGTGTTGACATTTTAACAGTAACCTTGAGTTGTTCAGTCGTGATCATGGTGCCATTTTACTCAGAAATTATGCTGACATTTTCAGAGGTTTCATCCTTTTCTGACAGCATCAAGGAGCAGCAGCATCAAAGAGCTGTTTAGTAATTGCCTTTTTTTTGTTAGGATTGAGACGTGAATGTACCTGAGAGACTATGGGTGAATAGTTTTTTTTACAATGAATTTAGTAAAAACAATTTATAAATGTGAAAAGATAAATAAAGCTAAAATGAATGAATAGTAAATTATTCCAGCCTGCAGACAGACATCCCCCTTTATGGAAAAAAAAATCTCCCACGCGTTAGGTGATTCATAAAACTGCTCAACACACTCTACAGACCACATAATGCCTGGAAAAATACTTCAGTCAAATATACCAGAGGGATCATCTTTTGGATGAATTTTCACAGTGAAATCAGGTCTTTTTAAGAAATTTAAAAAAAAAAAAAAAAAAACGCCAAATAGCAGTAAACACTGTCTCCTTACCCCCTGCTCATCCAACTTCATCAGCTGATCAGTGACCTTAGGTGTGTTGAGCGCCAGGCGTAAGCAGTGGACATTGAGCTCAGGAACGAGGTATTCCAGTACTTCTTTTAAAGGCAGGCCACGACCAAGACCGTGCTTGGATGTGGACGGTACTGCATCCTCTAGGATGGACCCCCGCAGGGTATTCAGCTGGAGGGAGAAGGAAAAGAGCAAGAAAACCAGGAGTAAGAATCGTGGCAACAGTTTCTTTGCTGAGGCGACAAAACAAACAGTAATTTGCACTGAAACTCGGGAAGTGACCACAACAACTGAAAGTTACGCAACATTAAGAGCAATTAAACATTAAGAGCTATTGGTTAACTCCTTATGCCCCCAGTGTTAATCATTATATGTTTTGTGACCTGCGTTGTTTGATTTTCAGTCTTAGGTTTCCTTTATGGTGCTTAAAATGGGCAGATTGGTCAAATTCATTCTACAAAACAGGCTTATTCAATGCAGAGAATATTGTATGAATTTAATATGTTTGTTTTTCCTTTGATTGTACTGAAACATGATTTTTGAACGGGCTAGGTAATTACAATGACCAAACACAGCACCTGAATCTAACCACATTCAGTCTTTTCTGACAAAGTAATGTTGCTTTGGTTTTTCTTAGCTTGGATCCTCAGGTTTTTAACATTGACGGCTTCTTTTCTGCTCTGTGCAGTAAGTCTGTTCCATTAAAATCCAGCTCAAAAAGTGAAAAACTACCTGCCTAATTTGCTAAAATTGCAGGGTGGTCCTATGATAAACCCCATAAACCTCTGCATCAACTTGCTGCATTGGGGACGAAAGATTACTCATAGAAATAAAACCTTTTCAACAAAAAATCTCATCTAAAAATAAATAGATTCTACTGGATAATAATTTCTGCTGGTACAGGAAAAAGTAAAAAACCACCTTCCTGAGGGAGGGAAAAGGAATTTATGTAGGTTTTGTTGCTGTAGTTTGTACTATCAAGGCATCAGGATAAAATAAGCAAAGAGGACATTCATAAATAAATCAGGAAGACTGTAGAAAGTCTTAAGAACAGGGTATCTTTCATGAGCAAATAAACAGAGCTGGTTGTCCATGGTGGTCCCAAGGCACTTAGAAGTGTCTGTTTTGTGTTTGCTTGGTCCAGTGTCAGTGTGAGCGCACTCCGTTTTCCACAGAGTGAATAGGAGAAGTGCTCTTCACTCAAGAGAGGACAGCAGTCCTTGATGCTTGATGGACATTGAACTTTTATCTCCAAAATCAGTGCATCCCACTCACTCCTACGCAGAGGCCGACGCAGTTTTTTTTTTACCTGCACAGCTCTCTACCCTGAAAACAGCAATTTAGAGGAGAGACAGGGAGGCAAGACATGTGGAGAAAAAGAAACCAGCACAGTAGGCTGTGCGTCATCTTAAGAGATTGCAAAAGCTACTACCCATGTTGTGCTTTAATATAACAACACTCAAATGTCTGAGGTCTTTTTTTAGTCTCACTTTGCCGTGAAATGGCACAGCTCAGTCCTTCACAGATGAAGGCTGACAAAAAATGGTAGGTGGGCGTTCGGCTCCGGGAATGGCGATGTGGATCTCTTGCTTTGGAGGAGGGCGCCACAACTTAGAGGGATTTGCAAAAGATTTCCTGACCAGAATCAACAGTTTGAGAAATGGAAAGAAACAACTGGTACGCTGAAAGCACGTTGAAAATTTAGCGATGTAATCATTTGAGGTATTATTAAGGAACAGAGGTGGCGGCATCTTTAGCTGAAGCCTTTACACTCCCCAGCCCCCTGACTAGGAGCAGATCCTGTGTGTTAACTCCTACACAGTCTGAACCCATAATAGATTCTCTGTAACATCACTCAGTACAGAATGTACTATACTGACACGTCTAAGACCATGAACAGTCTCTGAAAGCGCAGCTATTGATGCAGAGAATGCTGATGAACTGAATCATCAGCTGGAGACAAATCCTAAAAAAAAAACATCTGCACACTTACCTCACTTGTCCTGAGGATGACCCTGTAATTGTACTGCTGACCATGCTCTTTGTGTTCCTCTAACTTTTCCCTCCTCAGACTCACTGCCACTGGGCCCAGATTCTCATCTACTCCCAGATAGTTCCAGTGCTCTGGGAAGGAGGAGAAAGAGGATATGAGGCAGGGATGGTCAATGAATAATTACAGGAAAAAGAGAAAACTACTGAAAAGATTTGGAAATTTTAGGGAAAACATAGCGGTACTCGATTAACTTTCTTCTGCAGCTTGTTAAATATGATCATGAATGCATTATTAGTATAAATTGTAAGGGTGGGAAAATTGAATCGAAAAATTGAAAATCTGGATTTTTTGTTTCACAATTTTAAAATAGATTTTTTTTTGTTTGTTTAAAAAAAATTTCTTTTTTCAATTAAATAAAATTCATCCACCTAAAAATTTCTTTTTGATTGGTTTTATTGATCTTTTTACTTGTCTTCTTGGGCATTATAGCAGCAGAATGATGGTCTGACTACTGTGTTGTTTTCTCCTAACTGAAATCAAGGGAAATTACTAGCAAAAAGAAGTTGGTTTTATAAAAATAAAAAAAAGAAAAAAGAAAGAAAAACAGCAATAGTGAAGAATTTTGAGAATCGCAATTTAAACAATTTAAATGGAATCGGCACCCAAAAAATTGGAATCAAATTGAATCGGGACAAAAGCATATCGTCACAGCCCTCATAAATTGTGTGACTGAAAATGGGATTTCCTTTGCAAATACCATACAAAAAAAGCACATTAACATTCAAGAACATCTATTCTTATAAGTTCAATTATCAAATTCTCTTACCTCTAAGATAGAAATACTTTCGATAATAGTAGGCACCAAGGTCAACATGCTCCACAATGTATCTCTTGGACCTGTCAGTGTGTTGACTTGGCCCATCTTTAGGAGCTTCCAACACAGCCACACCAGCATTGGTAAAATGAGAAGTGAGAGTAGCATCCAAAGGTCCTTCTTCTGTAGTTCCAGAGGAACTGCTCGAGCTCCCACCACTACCTATGCTGCCCTGCTGGAAGAGCGATAACAGAGAAATGTGACGCATTTATTTTTTGGCTAATCTCCTGCATGGATTGCTTCACTTTTGTGTAGGACCACATTAAAAATGCTAAAGTTCAGTCATTGTCTTGATGACAGTTGATGGCAATTCTGAATTCTATGCTTTTCAATTTCTTCCAATACCTGTTTTGCAGGTGAGATGTTCCTCTCGCCCTCTCCTCCAATCTCATTTCTGAAACAAGGACAGCTGAGAACCAAATCATTGCTCTTGTCATCACCGGGGTCCAATGCGGGGTTGGTACTGTGTCCACCTCCTGAACCTTCCTTGCTTAACTCCTCTTGAGAGCCACAAGGTGACCCATACACTCCACTCTGATTGGATGAGAGGGAAGATGAGGCTGAGGCAGCAGCAGCAGCTGAGGCACCGGTCGTGGTGTTCTTGCGTTTGCCACCAGATTGCCGGCTTTGGATTGCCTCGTTGAGGTCAAACAGTATTGACTGGACATCAAAGTGGGCAAAGCCTTTTTGGCAAAACCAAGGTTTAGGAGGTGGTCCGCTTTCATCACCCTTCCCCCCATCCTCAACATCTGAGCCAGCCCTTGACGTGTCACCCTCAACCTTCACACTGCGCAGCTTTCGGAAGATGGACTCTCCACCAGTTTCTGATTTTGATCTTCTTTTCAAGTGCTTCTCTCGCTCCTTCAGTCGACTGGCAGGACTCCCTCTGGCTGGACCTAAAGGTCC
Organism: Telmatherina bonti; assembly: GCF_933228915.1. Lineage (NCBI taxonomy): Eukaryota > Metazoa > Chordata > Actinopteri > Atheriniformes > Telmatherinidae > Telmatherina > Telmatherina bonti. The sequence continues at coordinate 15,867,403 of NC_136614.1, read as the reverse complement.
ATCTGGCAGGTCCAGGGCAGCCTGCTTTATGGGAGCCACAGTAAGGAGTTCTGTTAGCCTCTCTGGAGCTGGGCTTCGCTGATCAGGGGCCTCAGCAGACTGATATCCCTTTAGCATGTCAAAGAAGCTCTCTCCTGACACCCCGTGTTTATCTATAGACGAAGTGCTGCCATACTCGCGGTGCATGGGTGTCCACCCAGAGAAGGACCAGCCTTCATTCCCCTCCCCATCCAGCTCACTGATAGTTATATCACTGTTACTGCGCTGGCGGATACGTCTCATGCCTTTGCGAGGTGAGCCCAGATAGCCGTCTGGTGACAGGAAACGATTGTCCTTCCCTTTGCTTTGCATCTTACTCTTCAGTGTGTTGTGGATGTTGCGCAGCATGGATGAGTCTTGCGGACTTATCAGGTGACCCAGCTTGGCTGACAGATTGCTGTGGGCTTGGACAGCTGACACACTTCCTCCTCCTCCACCTCCTCCACTGCCACTACTACCACCACTGCCCATTCCTCCTCCGCCTCCACCTCCTCCTCCCATAAGCCGCTCTCTGTCCCCACTCCCTGACCCTGAAGAGCTGGTGGTGTTACTGGAACTGGGCGAGTCAGTTTCCACTGTGATATGCCAAACACCACCTCCTCCACCATCTTTTCTTGGAGGCCAATCAGCCACGCGGGCCCGAACCCCCATCTTTGGAACACCGGGGTTGGTGCCTGTGGTTGAGGATGAGGAGATGTGTGCACTCTCACTGCGAGGAGGTGGTGCTCCTCCATTGGGAAGTCGCAGGCGGCGGGTATAGAACTCATCTGTAGCCGGAACGGAGCCCCCAACTGAACGCTCCGTCTGAGAGCGCTTCAAACTGGTCATGGCGAAGACAGGGAAGGGTGCGGGGAGGGGAGATGGGAGGGAAAGGTGAAGATAGGGTATGAATGGGTTTAGATTTGGGTTAACATAATGCCCACTTAAAGTGAGGAGGGAACTTTACATTTGGTCCTGCAGAAAAAGCAAAGAAGAAGAAAACATGAATAAATCTACAGAACAACTAATCAGCAGGAGATAATAATCAGTTTTACTTTTTACAAATGAAAACAATAATAAAGGCAGAGCACAGGAGGAGGAGACCTGCCGTGTCATACCTTAAAAAAAAGCTCAATCTTGGTTTAAAATTTCAGTGAGTAAACTTTCGCAGCTGAAGTCTTTAAAAGGCCATCTGCATAGGAATCATGTTAGATGAGAACTCCACTTCATCCAAACTGGAACCCACTGACTGAAAACAGCAGTGCAGAGAGTCTGAAGACAGATAAAAACCAACACAGAGAAGGAATCAGAGAAATTCACGAAGTTCCAGCTTCACATTCTGCAGTATTAGCATAATTGCACATACTGAGACGACAGCAACTGAAAAAGCTGCGACTGTGTTGTGTACCTCCCAACATTTTCACAAGGAAGGCTGTAATTTCATATTCACGACAAAGAAAGAGTATCATTAAATCAGTGTTTGTCAGGGCCCCTACCCTGCATGTTTTATAGGCAACCCCACTTTAACACACCTGAATGAAATAAAGACTCGCTAAAAGGGCTGCAAAGAACTCGATGAGGAAGTTCAATAATCTGACTCAGGTGCTTTGGAAGAGGATCATGTCTAAAACATGCAGGACAGGGGGGTCTGAGTACTGGAATTGAGAAACAGTGAATTAGATGCAGTTTACTGAGCAAATCCCATTTTTACTACAGGCTTAAAGATGACACTCCTGTTGACATTTATTTGACAGCCTCACGTGAACCCACAAAAACAAAAAAAACCTCCCTAGTATGGTTGTCGACTTCAAAACCCTGTGAAATATCCCAAATTGTACACTGTATGCAATTAGAAAAAGTGTTTCTTTTGTTTCATGGCCAGTAAAAATAAAAAAAAATTTAAAAAATTTAAAAAATTTAAAAAAAAAAAAAGAAAGAAAGAAAGAAAGAATTGGTCTGTACAATTATAATCCTCTGACCACATGGGTTTAAGGAGCATATCACAACAGACACTGCTCAACTCGTTTCATTCTAATATAATGTTAAACAGAGATTCAGTTTACTTAGGCAACAATCACTAATGTTTTTTTCCACAGTAAACATGATCACCATGTTTACTTCCCATCTTCCTCACAAAGTTGTGTAAGGTGTTAGAATGAATACTTACATAGCTTAGATGGTCAATTTAATGTTCATTTGTTCCCAAGGCCTTAAACTATTAATGGCCCAGAAAATAGGTATAAGATTAGTGCAAATGTGAGTCAGTGAAAAGTTCAAACGCCAAGTGTGCATCTAATCTAGAAAGTCCAAATAGAGCATTTTTAGTCTTAGCTAAAAGGGCTGCAGCTATGAGCTGCTTGACTGTGTTTTCCTACTGGTTTGTCCATTACACTGTACCGCCATCGCACTTTGTGTCACCATGGAGATGGGCAGTCTTGTAAAGTGCATGTTTCTGCAAGAGTGTGTATCAGTGTGTGAGAAAGTGAAAAGGGGATGAAAGCTGTCGATTCTTTCCCTTCCAACAGACTTAGCTGTGAGCAGTTTTGATGGAATTACCTCCACCTGGTTTGTGGAGTTCAGACACCAGGCTGTGTTGCTAGAGACTTTTTAAAATGAAATTTCCAACACTTTCAAAGGAACAGAGTCAGAAATTGTTCTTTAAAACTATGGATCATGTCTCATATTGCTTTCCAATAATCTCACTGTATTTTTGTTCCAACATAATGTGTGAGTCAGCATGCCGGTTTGTTCCCATGACTTCTTTCCTGCTACAATCTTCCTCAGATCTTGTTACATTGAAGTTTTACTACCACCACTGCCTAAACTGCTGCTGCCGCATTAACAAACAGGTCTATACAATGGTACTCAATGGACATACAACCTGCTTTTTAGAGGATACTGACAAATCTTTTTATAGTGGCACGGCCAAGTGAGCAGGAAAAACTAACACACAGAGAGCAGACAGGGGACAGATGAAGGTACAGACTGTGTTCATACCTGACAAGAAGGATGGAAGGATTTTTATTCATGCGATAGCAACTATGCTCATTATTCTAAAAGCTATAAAATCACTCAGAACAACCTCACTGGATGTAGTGTCCAATGGCCTGAAATGTAAATATACAAACATATATAACATGTCATACATCATAAATCTGACCAATAACTAAATGGCTGAGAATAATGGCCCAGGTATTTATCTCAATAATTGTTTTCAGAGATGATACTGACTCTTAAAATGAACTGACTCTTAAAAAGCAGATCCTGCATTGTTGTGGCCAAAGGTCAGGTACTCATGGTACGATGGCACCAAAATCCCCAACACTGAAGTGTTAGTATGTCTCAGCAGCATCACACCTGAGCCTGTGAACAGCTCTGGTGTGATGCACACTAGAAAAATATGAAAGATGAAACTTTTGGCAGTTTAATGATGAGGCGGTGTATGTCTTGAAAAAGCCATTTCCATTTCCAGAAGAGGCTTATCAGAATTATTTATTAAATCCTTAAAAAGGCTCTCAAATTTCTTTAAATTATATTAGAAAAAAATTAATTTTTGTTTTTTTTTCACAGAAGTTCAAAAGCCTTCATGTCAGTTGTACAATCACAATTAGCACAAAATGAACTATTTTGAATTATTCTGAGGATGATGTAATTCAAAGTGTATTACTATAGATTAGCATTGCCACTGTGTTTATTTCAGAAATTAAAATAAAAAATAAAAATAAAAAAAAGCACAAGGGCAGGCCTCAGACAACTGGTTCAGATTTTTCTTTTACAAATTTTCTTTAATAGCCTTTTGATCAAAATAAATGACGTTTAACAACGTCATTTCAAAACGTCAATAAAAAACGCTTTACAAACTATAGAATTTGGCCATGCAAAATTACATAGGATTGAAGCCTGTTTCTTCAAGATAATAGCTTTTATCATATGAAAATGATCATTTATTCCCTGGAATCCAGACGGACTATAGTCTTTGTCAATATAAGATTAAAAAAAGAAAAGGCTTCCAATCCTCTGTGAAGAATATGCAATAAATGGAGGTTCTTCATGTACTCAAGCTAAAAAGAAATGACTCTCAGTTTCTCTTGCAGACTGAAAAGCTGTTCGGCTGATAACAGCCCTTGTACAAGTGGCGTGCTCATCCACGACATTTAATCTGAACACTCATTTGCAAAGAATGTGCTGAACCTACAAGCTGATAATGTCACCGACTTTGGAGCTCATCATCTCTGGCCTCTCTTTCAGCACAAAATTTCATTTTGTTCCTCCAAACAATCATGCAAGCGGTAGATAATGTGAACGCCTTATCATTAAAAAGGAGCGGCATCAATGTGTGTGGAAACTGTTTCATTTACATAACGTCAACTTTACCATGAAATAAAACTAACACAAGCTTTAGATTTTCCTTTAATACGAATGTTGTCTATATAATTTAAGATATTTAAGTCTTAAACCAGTCTAGTTTGCCCCATTTGTACAAAATTTGCATCACTTTCAACAATACAGATTTTAATGTGTCCATTTTTCCAAACAAATCTAAATAAAACCCCCATGATTAGAAGCTAAGAAGTGGCAGAATGGTGTTTCAATTTATTTATGAGCCAGTGATGCCTCTGAACTAATGCTCAATGGTGCGTTTCAAATAACTACCTGCAGAGTGGCCTTTCTTTTCTTTTCTCTGAGGATTTGGTTGTAGTCTTCTAATGAGATTCAGAGGAAATGAGAAAAGCAGAGAAAAAACAGAGCAAGAGCTTTAGAACAGAGTGAGTGGGAAGAGGATTATAACGTGTGTAAGGATGGGAGACTGGGAATTGAAACAAATGACTGAGGCATTGCAGGACTTTCTGCAACCGCTGAGGACCAATTACTCTGGCAGACAGTCAGTAACTTTGAGCGGTGTCTAAATAAGGTTGATCTTCAGGTAAATATGCAGCATCACCGTTCACTGCAGCTTACAGAGGTTGTCGAGTATTAGAACTTGTCCAAATGGAAAGGTGCTGGGATGATGTGCTGTCCTACTCATTCAGCTGTACACACAAACCACAGAAAAGCCACAGTGTGAGGTGTTTGTCTGCCATCATGAGCAACTTTGGGTTTAGTGGAATGCCAAAGAAAATTTTGGCATGCAAAGCAGGAATGGATCCAACTCGGACAACAGTCACCTCAATCAGTGTCAGAGAGCCCAATGTTTGCCCAGAAAAAATACCTCATCTCAATACCTCATTTACCCCAATATAAGATTGGGGTAAATGAGGTTGGGGTAAATGAGCAGTAAATCTTCAAACCAGAAAGCAATTTCCAAGACAAGGAGGCTAAATTATTCATGGATACCTGCAACTCAAAGTTTCTGAATAGCATTTGACTTTTCATTACTTCCTTGAATATCAGAAATGTAGCGACTTGAAGGTCAGTCAGATGTCTGCTTTTTCTCTATTCTCCACCTGGTGAGTGCTGACTTTTCCTTTGTCTTGCATTAGGTTCTTCTATAATGAGTTTATGGGACTGGAGGTTGTTCGATACGGTTTCAAAGCAAAAATCCTGAACACTGATAACAGAGTTTATTAAAATAAAATAATAGTATAAGCAAAAACACCTGATTTCACAAAAAACTAATTTTTTCTCATGTTTTTGTTCATTGACTGAAAGACGAGTCAGCAACAAAAAAGTCAAACTGTCTTTGTTCTGTGATGAGTGAACAGAAAACAATCAGAACATTAGTCCCAAGTTGTGAAACTTAAGAGTTAAAAACTGTCTGATCCCTCCCAAAAGCTCCCTGAACAAGCATCACAAAGGTTACATATAATATGTCTGCACGGACCCACAGCAGATGAAGCCAAAAAGGAACAGAACATGAGTTGTGCTTATCCGAGGTTCAGCTGTTTTTTATTAGTTTATTTATGCTTGTTAAAGGTTTTTACCACGTAGAAGAAGCGGATTAATAAATGAATAATCCTTTTATATAGTTTTATAAAAGACACACAGGTCCAGAGCTATATCTATATAGTACATAAAAAACTTTTTTTTCCCCCCATCAGTCAGTCATTCTGAGAGAAGCAGCTTTGACCTCTCTGGGAAAAAGTTCTCATTGAACAGCGAAGCGACCATGAACTTATGGCTACATTTTGTCCAAAATGGCAGGTTTTACATTCAGGGTCTCTTTTTGGATCATATATAGGTTTTCTCATGTCTATTTCTTCTGACTGTGTTAGCTGAGTCACTTTCTGTATGAAATGTGGTGTGTTAACAATGAGAAATAATGCTGCTTTCATTAAGTACATTTATCCCAGCCGACTGGTGACAGAACTGAACGTTTTTCTTAAAATGAGTCGAATAAATAACAGGCGCTTAGTTTTTTAGGAATCTACCACTGTAGATATCAGCTTTAATATCAGCTTAATTTTTTTTTTTTTTTTGTCTTTAATTAACATTTAAGCAAGCAGAATGATTTTCTGGATGCTGTGTTCTGATGGTCAAACACGGGACATTGAAAGGTGGAAAAGTTTTATTCTGATGAGAAAAAATTTAACCTTGATGGTCCAGATGTCTTACCGGAATGACAAGGAGATCCCACCTGAGATGTTTCCTACCCTACACAGTGGAGGGGGTTCATCATGATCTGTGGTGCTTTTTCATTCATTGGAGCAGTGGCTGGTTACGTACAGATGTTGCAGCGGGCATCCTTCATTACTGAGGGCCTCCTCTGTGTGATAACAGCTGGGTTTTTCAACAGAACAACACTGCAGTTCACAATGCTGTCTTGATGAAGGACTTCTTCAGAGAGAACAACATCACTCTTCTGGACCATCCTGCATGTTCCTCTGATTTAAATCCCATAGAGAACATTTGGGGATAGATGACAAGGGGAGTTTATAAAAATGGCCATCAGTTCCAGAAAGTTGATGTCCTTCCTGAAGCCATCTTCATCACTTGGAGCAATGTGCCCACTAGCCTCCTGGAAACACTCATATCAAGCATGACCAAACAAATTTTTGAAGTGATTAACAAGAATGGTGGAGCTACACTTTCCTGAGTCCAACTGAGAAACATTTTTTTTCTGGTTTGGAGAGTTTTTTGTTGTTTTTTGAGCGATGGTCTTAAACTTTTGATCAGCTGATAAACAGCCTATTTCAGTTTAATTGTTGTTTTCAACAAATTACATTTTCAAAGTGCTTTTTGTTACACTCCAACTTCTTGCTTTTGCATATTGTAGCTCTACTTAAAATCTCATTGAGATCCAAATACACAAAAGGTACATTCTAGCAATTTTTCAAATGATTTTAAGATTTTGATTAGGACTGTATATACACACATATCCATACACCTATATACGTTGGAGTCCTGTCAGCTAATTTCTTTGTGAATTGTAGAAATGACTCCAGCAGGTACTGGTTAGTTATGTGAAACTGTTCCTTTCAGTATGACCAAATACAGAGGAGGAATTGACCACCGAGTTCTAGGTCATGAGTTATTACTGTCCATGCCGGGACTCAAAAACAAGCCTATAAAATTTTTGCTTACCACTGTTTTAAAAATCATGTTGGAAGCCACAGACTAAGGTTGTTGTCAAGCAGCACAGGTGTGCCGATACCCATCACTGTGCGACTGAATATGCTTCAGTGAACAATGAGTCATGCACACCAGAAAATTACAGCGCAGATGAGCTGACCGACAGAAGCTGCCGCTGCACAGTGAAAAGAGCCAGTCATACAGGTTTTTGCTAAAAGACAGAAAGTTGAGCTCAAGGTTCTCTAAGTAAATGTGTGTGTGTGTGTGTGTGTGTGTGTGTGTGTGTGTGTGTGTGTATGTGTCAGGGTCTAACTCAAGCGTCAATGCCAAAACTGGGTATTATCCATTTTTCTCTCCATTCTGTTTAAATTTCAAGGCAAGAAATCTGTGTTCATTAATCAGCATGTATTCAGGTGAAATCAAAACAAAATGTCGCCATATTGCAATCACAGAACTGGTGCAGAATGGGAGAGACCTGTAGGTCATTTTTGACAAGGTGTTTTTATTGCCAAACCTTCCAACAGTAAAACATTTACCTTTTTCCCCAGACAGACATCATGCCAACACAAGCTGTTGAGTCAAGTCACATCAAGTCATTGTAAATCCTGATGAAAACATGTTAGGTTTTGTCTCAAGGGTTCACACTTGACTATTTGTGACCCAGCCCAAGCCGGCCGCTTTTTAACGATATAGGAAGAAACAGCAGAAAACATTTTCATATACTGGAAATAAATGAACGAGTAACTGAACAAATGAATAAAGAATGAATGGAAAGGCTCAATGAAACATTGACAGTACGTCCTTTTTGCCACCGTGAGTCAAAATGCTGCGGAGCCTAGGCGTGATCGTTAAGAATTTGACATGTACACATTGAGCCATTATAGGTTCTATAATGGGCTGCAGGAAATGAAAATGAGAGAGAAAATCCAAAATATGACTGACATTTAATGCGAACTTCCACGTGTCTCTGTCTGTCTCACACACTTGACACAAACAAAAGACCCAGATAATAAACTTTGCATCAACTTACATTTTCTGCATCAGTGTAGATGACACACACTTTCAAGCAAACAAAGACTCAAATTCTAGTCATTTTCAAACTTATGAGTATCCAATATATGAAGAAAACTGCAACCCACAAGCACACTGATAGCGGAGTGTGCTTGTGCATCAACATCATTACAAAAGACAGAACTATGAAAGAAAATGCAGGTACATCCAGCTCCTTGTTAGTTAACAGCTGAGGCCTGGTGCTTTTAAACGCTACAGAGCCATTACACAGACAAACAGCTTTTCACCTCTGAGTGGACATGAAGAAATGGCAGACCAACACAGGAAGGGAAGATAAGGGGGAAAAAAATGAATAAATCAAAACATCATTCTCTTTGGAAGATGCCAGCGAGCAGGCAGTCTAAAGTGTTGATTGTTTTAGTTCAGAGATTTTCAAAGTCAAATTGTAGCAGTGTGGAAAGATAGTTGTGATTTGATGTTATTTTTTGCTGTTGTTTTTCCCCCATGTCTGCAAAGCTTGACATTGAGGCAGTGTCTCCTCTTTAGCTCACTGAAATGTGAGAGGGGATTTATGAGTCCTCTGCAACCTGGTGTTGCCATTTTGTTTTCGGTGTTAACGTGGTTGTCTGGCTCCCTTTTTCACTGAATGGCATGAAGCATACATGTCAAACTCAGGCCCGTGGGCCAATTTTGGCCCGCACTAAAATTTTTAGGGCTGTGACGATATGCTTTTGTCCCGATTCAATTAGATTCCAATTTTTTTGGGTACCGATTCGATTTAAATTGCGATTCTCAAAATTCTTTGATATTGCTGATTTCTGTAGATTAAAAACCAAAATTAATTTACTAAACGTCCTCGTAATTTTTCTTGATTTCAGTTAAGAAAAAACTATTCAGTAGCCAGACCATCATTCTGCTGCAATAATGGCCAAGACAAGTAAAAAGACCAATAAAAACAATTAAAATGACAAAAATTTTATGGTGGAATAATTTTATTTAATTGAAAAAAAAAAAGATTTTTTTTTTAACAAAAATAAATAAATTGATTTTTTAAATTTTTCTTTTAAACAAAAATTGTGAAACAAAAAATCCGAAATTTCGATTTTTCGATTCGATTTTTCCACCCCTAAAAATTCTACTTGGCCCGCGAGATGATTTCAAATATGTATAACGTCTGGCCCGCCGATCCATCATACAGCGCACATACCACTAACACTACAAATCCCACAACGCTGTCTTGGTGAGCTAGACTCCCAACCGGAAAATGCCCCACCTCGACACACTCAATCTGCAGGTTCAGGGGCGCGCACATCACCACTGTTACACCGTGAGGGCTTTTAGAACAAAGTTGCGCTTGTGGGAGAGACAGATGCAGCGAGGGAACCTGGCTCATTTTTTGTGTTGCCAAGTCATGAGAGAGCAGATCTCTACCGCCGTGTTGCCTTTTGCACAGTTTGCTGAAAAACTCGATCTACTTTGCGCTAAATTTACTCGTCAATTTGCCGACTTTGAAGACAAAAAATGTAGATTTGAACTTTTTAGCAACCCGTTTGCAGCTGATGTGAAAAATGCACCAACCAACCTCCAAATGGAGCTGATTGAGCTACAGAGTAATGACATGCTCAAGTCAAAGTATGACTCTGTCGGTGCTGCATAACTTCCACCTTACCTCCCTGACATGCTACCAGACTCCGTGCCCAAGCTGCGCAAATGCTCTCTATGTTCGGCAGCACATATCTGTGTGAGTAACTGTTTTTTTTAATGAAGATGAACAAGACAGTACACAGGAGTCGTCTCACTTATGAACAACTTCATTCAGTCAGCTCAGAGCCTGACTCCACAAATTGATGCACTTGCATGTAAAAAGCACCACCAAGTATCTGGATTGGACCCATGTGCATCATCAGAGTAAATGGAAGCAAACCAAACTGGATAAATATGATTTTATTTACAGAAGGCATGGTCTGTTCAAATGTGATAAAAAGATTTAGGTTACACTTAAGATGAATATAAAGTTCCAGATATAGAGGCCTGATATTTATTTCAGTTTTGGGTTTTTTTTGTTTGTTTGTTTTTTTAATCGGTTTTGGGTTTAGTGTTTAAGCAAAAATAGGCCCAACTATTGTTTAATATGATAATGTTTAATACAGTATTGTATCTCAAAGATAGGAAAAACACAAATAATAGCTGTCACTTTCTGTATTAAAAAATGAGTTTAGCCCTTGACTTTGCTCATCTTTTTAATTTTGGCCCTCTGTGAATTTGAGTTTGACACCCCTGGCATGGAGGTTGTCTGTGTGTGTAACCATGTGAATGTTGAATGCAAATATAAGTGGCTGTAAATCCATTTTTGATCAATAATTAAATCTTTTACAAATCGAAAACCAAAGCAACATTGATTTAAAAAAAAAAAAAAAAAAAGTCAATTGTTTTTAAATCAAATCACCATTTAATTACCATTTTATCATCATCATCATCGAATATCAGGATTTTTTGCTTCACAATTTTAAAAAATAATTTTTTGACAAAAAAATTTCAAATAAACAAAGATAAGCCATTTTAAAATTTTTGTCATCTTTATTGTTTTTATTGATCTTTTTACTCGTCTTGTTGGGCATTATAGCAGCAGAATGATGGTCTGGCTACTATGTTGTTTTTTCCCAATTGAAATTTAAAAAAAAAAAAAGATTAGCAAAAAAGTTTTGTACATTTTTTTTTGTTATTTTTAAGTGTACAAAAATCAGCAATATCGAGGAATCGTGAAAATCACAATTTAAATCGAATCGGCCCCCGAAAATTCTGAATCAAATCGGGACAAAACCATATCGTCACAGCTCTTGTTTGAAGCCCATCATATGTTTCCCGGCGACAGGGTTCACTGCCAAATTAAGACGAGGTGAAGACCAGGTAGGCTATGTTTTTTAATTAAACATCATATGACAGCTAAAATCATGTCTTCTAACCTCATCACGGACTAATTTTCCATAAATCACTGAAACACAGAGGATAGAAAACAGTCCCACTTCTGAAAGGTCCTGATGAAATAAATAAAGACAGTTTTACTGAGTGGAGCTCAGATCTTCGATAATGTGTTGACGTTAACAACACAAAGAACAGATGATCCATTTTAAGCTGCAATACGACTCAAATTCTTACAAAGGCAGTAGATTTGGCTTGTTCACCATGATGGCTAAGAAAATATATTTCTGCATGAACACTGAACAAATCGCAATATTGGTCAAAAAAGACTTTTTTTTTTTTTTTTTTAATTCTGTTCATGTCGTTCAGCCAACTCTACACAGAGAATTATGAAGCAACTAATGCGTCACTCCAGTGGGGTTTCATATCATCTATCTATTTTATGGAAGCCAAATATGTTGGGACAGGGATACAAGACCTTGACCCTAAAGGACTGACTTTGGACACCCCTGGTTTTCTACATTCAGTGACAATACACAAACTTCCAGAAACATGTAATCACATTGACCAATCACAAGGGAGTACTTCTGCAAAGTCGTGTGTGTTGGAACAGGGATATACCCCGGTATGAAACATGCATAGCAGAAGCCTCCAATTCTCTCAGCATTCATGCGTGCTTGTTTGTTTTGTTTCCACAAATATGGTTTGGGAACTGTTGGTCAATAACCAGCCAAAATCCAACTGGGCTTTTAAGCATTATGTTGGCCTTAAACCACAATGTTGTATTGAGGTTGCGTGAGCTCTGTTGAAACAGATCCATACAACTAATTACCCCTGTGGCAGGCTGATCTATCATTTATGTAAGCTGGTTTTTGGGGATGTACAGGAAAAGATGGTGGATGGTTAGAAAACACGTTTAAAGTCAAAAAAGAAAAAGAAAAAGAAAAGTCATTTAAGCTCATTTGGTTTTAGAGATCAACACTGTTGAAGTCATTGCCCCTGCTTGCGGATCTTTACCTTATGTATATTTGATGTATCGCCTTTCAAGTGTGGGTTTCATACAATGCAACTTAGCAGTAAGACAAAAATATCTGAAATAATTATAGTTCAATAAAAACAAAGAGAGCCAAACCATTCTACAAACTTTACAGCAAATAAATTTCAGAATGAATTATTCTGTCCTAATCATGATGAGATATTTTTGACTGAAAAGTCCTCTTTTAATCTAGCCATTTTCACATTAGCACAACATATTTTATTACTTGTGTATCTCACACATTTATATCAGACTACTGAGTTATGCTTTCTGTTTTATCTCATTTTGTTTATTAAATAACACCTCAATAAGAAGCAGTTCATGAGGTCCTGGCTGTCTACTCATTAACTACAGAGACAGATGGTTGCTAACTGGGCTGATGAGGTATGCAACCTTTTTTCCAAGTAGGGCATCAGGTACACGCCAGCACAAGCCAATAATATCAAAACGTCTAAATGTTTCAACATATAACTGCTGGAAAACTTAGGTTTAATTTAATGTAACTTTATGCTTGACTTGTGTTATTATTACTATGACCCAAAGGAGCCTGTCCACCTTTTCCAGGAGCTTTTAATTGCTGGATTTAAGAAAAATCTTTGTTAGTAATGATAGGTGAAGCTCTTTGCAATTTTATACAAAATTTTTAATGCATAATAATCTTAAAAAGACTTAAAACAACAAGTTTAATAAGCTTAGTGCCATTTTTCCCTTCATATAGTGTATATTCACCTTTAGTTTTGTGAGATATAATTAATCAAATCTAAATAAGTCTGATGTTTGTGAGAAAATGTCTGATTGAGGTGTAAAGATTTTTGAAATACGAAAAAAAAAATCAAACACACACAAATAACGAAGTCAAGCACATATTACCAGCTCAAAATAAGAAAGAAAGTATATATAATAATAATCATAATGAAAGATTCCGCACAAACTAATCTGTATCTGATCTGCTTATAGGGTCGAGGATGTCGCTCCAATGTTGTGCACAAAGTTAGAACTGGAAGAAAACCGTCACTACACATATATCTAGATAGAAACTGTAAAATGTTAGCTTCAGTGAGATTGTTCAAGAAGACTTTAAATCAGTGCAGTGAAAGAAAAAGTACAAGTCCAGCTTCATCTCACTGATTTATCTCCTCATTATCTCCCAGTCAGAATGTTAAATATAACTATTATACTACTGTAACAGCACAACGTTCTGCTAAAGCAAATACTGACTTATATTAATAATAAATAATAAGATTCAAGAGTCTCATAAATAACCTTAAACATGGTGCATTTCTAAATTCAGCATGTTTTGACAGATCATGTCTGAAGATGCTTGTTTGGCCGTAGGAGTCACGATGTTCATCCTCCCTGTTAGTTATCTGGACAGCCAGGTGCTGGAACTCCTCATTAGCACAGGCCTGAGGTGGGATGACAACTGCAATCTGAGTAAACAAGGTGAACTACGGCCATGAAAAGCAAATGTTTATTATTATGAAAGTCTGTTCATGGTGAAGGCTTCTTGGATATTCTTAAAAAAAAATTCAAATTCAGATAAATTATTTATTTCAAACTTGTTCTGACATTTATAGCATTTTTTAATGTACCCCTTTTTCATTTTCTTGTCACATTTGAAAAAAGGAGGCAAAAGTATAAATTTATAAGTCATTTCCATAACACACTTCTTACTTAGTTCATCAGTTTCATTTTCTATTCTCTAAACATTTCACAACAGAAGATTTATAAAAACAGATTGATCAGCGCTGGATCAAACTACCATTCCTCCAGCTGCATTTAAACTGTTTCATGTTTTTACTTTGTTTTAACTTATCCGTTATTTTATTCCACAGTTTTACTCCTGATACTGAAACACACATTTCAGTTTCCCTCTTATATGATATCCCCATTCTGTTTCTGAAAACAAAGTCTTTTTGTATAGGAGTTAATCATGTCTTAATCTAAAACTTCTTATATCTTTCAAGCAAGAAAATAAGTTACCGTTAGTGAACAGTTTTAACAGTGCAACTTTATAATGTTCCTTTAGCATTAATAAAGTTGTATTGTCAAAAAAAAAAAAAAGTCTACAATGACAGTCATGAAAGTAGTGTTGTACTTAGTTTTCAGAGAAAAGCTATAGTGAAAGAAAAATTATCCCAATCCACCCTACCCTTTGGAGAGATCACTTTACATCTTCTTGATTTCCAAATTTTCACTTATAACAGCAACAGAAGTAACGCTTATTTTTTTGCAGTGTCAGTTTATTTTATAGTTCAGTTACAAACTCAGTTGCTGACCACTTGAAAGCTTGCAACTAGCAAGTTATTTGCTAATTTTCAAATAATTTATCTCTTCATGTTTTGTGACTTTTTAAATAGGAAGTTACCAGCCACTTACTCGTCTTTTGTGTGACAAACATCTGCGAGGCACACATTTGTTTAGCACTCAACGTGGTTATATACACGTCTAAGCCAAGCTAGGATAAAGTTTGACTTAGCTTTGCTTAAACTTAAATTGAATTATACTACATTTCTTGTCATGTAAACATCACAATTTCTGATTTCACATATTTAAAAAAAGAGACAAAGTTGAATAGTTAATTACAGCATTTATATTGAGGGTTTAGCAATATTAAAATACTTAGCCCAAAAATAAGCAACTGAAACCACCAGGCTGCAGGCATGTATGAAAGATACTGTTGGAGTCTGCAGATTCAGAGGGATTTGGCAGTCTCTGATACTAGGCACTGGCATCTTGCACTGGCAAAAACACACCAACACTACAAAAAACGGTATTTGTAAAGTACACAGGGCAGGCTGTGTACTCTTAAGACTAGTTCATTAAACCTTTATTTTAGCATAACTGAAGAGTTGAGCAGATTTTTATAATGCTTTGCTTGTCAGTCTGTAACTCTTCAACAGGAACATTCGTCCTAATCCTGGCGAATAAAAGGAGTATTCAGGCAGATGTGGGATTGTGGACTTGATTCCTGTCAAGATGTTGGCTGACATCATTCTTTAACTAAAAATCCTTCTACACAGAGAAATACTGTCTAACCAGAGACCACCCTGCGCCGATTAGCCTGGGAAAGGAGGTTTGGAGCTACGACTGATTTGTTTTTAACATGAACACTTCTTTACTTTCTGGTTTGGTGATGACAGTGTGTTTTCATGGATTCAAGTAATTTTGTCCTTTTGAATAATTTAATTGCATATCCTTGATTGAGGCCATTGATTTCAGTCCATTCTTCTTTTCCCCCCAGTGTATTGTACTATAATGCAGTTTCCTCAGATATCTTACAAAATGTGTTTGTGACATTCTTTTATAGTCTACTTCTCCTTCTGTATTTGTCATTGTAAGCACTTTATAAAGCACTTTTTCAAGAAAAATGCAAATTTATCTGCGATGTGCGATGTCTGCTCGTTCTTTTTTTTTTTTTTTTTGCAACATTCTGTCATTTGTATCCACAATCATCCTGACATTACCTTTCAAAAGTAAAGTGCCTTTTAAAGCCTGTACTCCCAAGTGTGTAAACTAACGTAAAAATGAAGCGTTTCTTCTTGAAGTTCTTTCTTAGCTCATCTAACATTTGAGTGACTCATCAGATTGGCTTTTTTAGATATCAAACCATTCAGAACTTGTGTCTGCTGATAAGAATCAATGTTTGGTGCACCTTTTCTAACAATAATCCAACATCTTATGCATTTTTTTTTCCTGTTCATGACAAAAGCACTTCATTTTGCACAGCTATCAAGGCTGGTCTGAGACTTTCAAAAAAAAAAAAAAAAAAAAAAAGCGACAAGTATTCAGACAAAACTCTGCTTTATGTTAACCTAAGTTTTTGTTCATTGAATTACATTTAAAACACAGCTAAAGCACACTGAAATGGTAAGAAATAATGGAAGAAAATGGCTCAGACTGCACTGCTCAGACAGCAGCGATGAAGCCGCTCATCTTCTGCAAACGCCGCCTCCGCAACACCACAGAGAGCCCCTCTAATCTGTGCCAATCAGATGACGCTAAACAACCATTTGTTGTTGAATTGGGCAGCAGTGCACACCCCCTCCTCATTTCAACAACCACTGAAGACCCCAGCAAATAGCTGGCGAGGCAGCGAAAGCAGGCACAGCAGTGAGGGTGACAGAAATAGCAGCGTGGTGAATAATAGAGAAAAAGAACTGTGGTGTAATTAACACGGTGGCTGGGGGTTGATGTACTGAAAAGAGATAAAAGAAAGGGAGAGGAGTGAGATTGTTGAGAAAAGGGATGCAAAAAAAAAATGCAAGGGAATGAGAAGATAACGTGGATTAAAGATCAGCTTGTCTTAGAAAATAAAATAGCTTGAAAGACAAACAGGAGACAGAAATGCCACTTGAATAAAAAGTTTAAGTTACAGAGTAAAACCAAACTGTCAACCTTTAATTAACTAAAACAAAAACAGTAATTGTCAGGAACACTGCATTGCAAAACACAAAGACATTCTTACAAAACGAACAAATCAACAAGGACTGTTTATGTTCACAACTGTAAAATCGTCCACTAAACAGGAAAATCCACTGAGTCATCAGGAAATACTGCAGCTCAGTAGTTCAGACATTGAGAAGGTGTGCAGACAGGTTGGGATAATTACACATTTCCCAGCAGAAACAACTCTTTAAGTTCCTTATAATCTGGAATGCTTTGCTCCTTTTTGTGGAAACTCATAGTACATGCTGTGAAAAACAAACCCACAGGGTAAAATGAGGATGCACTGCTTTCTACTGACTCGCAGCACAGGTACCTCCTTTAACCAGAGAGAAAAAGCCAGAAGTAATGGCCATGGGAACAGAACTGCAGATTTCCAAAATGGCGCAGCTCTGCGTGGGCAACAGTTCAGTGGAACAGCACTGCAGCAAGAGAAGAGTGAATGGGGCTGAGAACAAAAGCAGCTCACTCTTCACTACCCACTATGTGTGGTGTCAGGGCAAGAAGAATAAGAAACGTCCAGAAACATGTAAACAAAACAAAGAAAGCAAAAGTAAATCCACATTTTACGATTTCTGCAGTTTAACCCACAAAAACTGAGCAAAGTCAGGTTTGTAGAGTAGAAATTTGAAGCACTGAGTCGAGTATTTGGGCACTGCATCTTGGTTTTTGGTTTAGTCATGGGTCTGAAAACCCATTGAGGAAATTACATCTTATCTAGGCCTTAATATCTCCCTGTGAAATCGGTTCTAAAAAGGGCCACCAGCACTGTGATGAGAAATGAATTTAGGTAATGGCAACAAGATGATTTAATAAAATTTCTGAGTCACTGCTGAAGATTTTTCATTAAAAACTATTTAAGCCAGTGACCGAATAAAGCACCGAACTGATGACGACATTTACACCATCCATATTATATTGGCTTTATTCAAATAACTTAAAGCACAAATCTCTCCAAAAAGTTCGTCTTTAAAACAAGTATTTGTTTACTGACATTGTTTTAGTCATTTGTGTATCTCTTGTTGTTTATCATAAATTCCTGGTGATAAAAACAAAGTTGTTTTTTTTTTCTTTTTTAGACAACATGCTTATTTACTTATACTTCACAGTAAATCTCCATGGTTACCATTATTTACTACAACCACTGTCCTATTTACAATGTTTTCAGGCTGTCTTCAATGTGTAAACTGAAGAGATTTAAAGGTGTACCCCACATGTGTACAATATGCTTAGTACAACAGTTTTTGCTCGTCACATCTTTTAGAAATTTACCTTAATACTTTGCTATTCACAACTAAATCAGAAAGAAAAATTAATGTTTTTGATATTAAAAAAGGAGAAACAACATTGGCTGATGTAACTGAGTGGCAACAGTTTCTCACTGAGCACCACAGACACTAGAAAATCATGTGTTCAGGATCATTTGTCACTCTGGCACTGAATGAGTATGATCAGTCTTTTGCAGCATAATAGCAGCAAACTATGCATAATGTAAAAGGCATAACACATATTTCATGTGTTGGTGACTTTTTCTCATAATAAAGAACACAGACAAAATAATATACGGTGCACCGCAGCTGTTTATGTTTTGTAATGAGGTACAAAAGTAGTTGGCTGGAAAGTGAGCTGAATATAGAAAAGGATTCTGCTCCATCCTGTTACTTTGTGACCCAAGGCTGTGCCAGCATGTGCTTTTCCCAAAGAATCTGTCTCACATTTTAACAGGATACATATCTCGGCCACTTCCTGCTTCCCCTGAGGAAATGAACAGGGAACGACTGAGCGAGTCACAATCAAGATTCCAGTCTGGATGAGCTTGAATTTCTATGAAAAGAAAAACCACTTATAAACATGTTCTGCAATCCCTCCACAAACAGATTATCCACTTTATTCTTATGGTATCTTAACACTACTCTGCTGCTTTTGTAACATGCTTTTGTTCAGTTTACAAGGTATTTACACAAGCAATTTGTGACATCTGCTATTCAAATAAACCCACACAACCCACTAAAAAACAAACAGACAAACATGGCTTCTTTTGTTTTCCTGATGCAAACACAAAGCACAAAACAAGCTCACAAATGTATATAGTCTTGCCAAAGGGTCTGAAAAATAAATCACCTCTAAGAATACACATAATTTTCACAGCAGCCTTTGTTTCTGGACACACACAGTTATAAACCATAAGCTGACAAAGGTGAAAATAGTCAAACGTAAGATCTACATTAAACATGATGCACCAATTTGCTGAAGTAACTCTGGTCAGCAATGAGTCCAAGTCATTCTGAGAGCATGGTAAAAACCTACATATACGCTGAGTTAATTGCAGCAGTTGCACTTGAACAGCGACTGACAGGTAGGCAAAGGTTTTTGCCCAATTACAGCAAAGAAATGGATGAAGCAGGATGAGACGAACCACTAGACTAGACCTAATGAGCATGTGGTATGATTGCTACGGGACTCAACTGTGCCCACAGCAAGGCCATTCGATAGGTACAGAGTGGCCAGCATGAAGAAGTGAGAGCGACAGAGATAGAGGGAGAGATAATGAAAGTGAGAAGGATTGATTCCTCTCGCAACGTGAGAGTATGTGGGAGGATATGAGATGCTGAGACTGAAAGTGGAAAAGAGATGGATGCAGAAAGTGACTATTCAGTCCATCAAATCAACCATGTTTCCACTCTCTTTTTGATCTATCAATCCACGTATTCATGAATTGCATCCACATTGAAATACGGCTACAAATTAGTCTCACTGCTTCCAAACCCACTGAAGTCTGTAACACAACCACTTACTCGCTCTGCATAATGTGGGATTTGCTTGAGGTAGAACAAAACCTGGAAAAGAGGGCAAACATATGTCAGGAAGAGAGCGCTCTTTTCAAAGACACTCAGTTTCCATTGAGGGAAGATTTAATGGCCCATAGAAGATTTTAAGTCCCCATTAAATCAAATCCAATGTAAGAAACACAATGCAACGCACATAATACCTCACCTATACTCAAGTGTATGTCCTAACACTTGCATAAAACATCATGTGATGGCTATTTCTAGTGGCATTTAGAAGTTGTGATGAGGATGCAACAACATAAAATGGCTTGCAATAAAAAAATTCATTATCTCATATAGAAAGTTCATAAGTATGATTTTGATTATACAACTTTTGTGATCTGAGTTTAGCTCAGTGTTCCTCATTGCGCGGCACCCAAGCCGCATGCGGCTTCACTGACTCTTGACTTGCAGCTCGTGAAGCAGCCACTGGCTGAAAATGCTATCTAAACACGTCATAATGATCCTCAATAGTGCAGTTCTCTCCACAAACAAGAGCTGCAGGCTGCCTGCAAAAACTTTGCTTTCATACCGGCCCCAACTAACCCTGTCAGAGTTGCCAGTTTTGGCTAATTTCAGCTGCACCGAACGCCGCAAAAGAGCTGCTCCGTTGGTAGCTCCGTATATATGTATATTGAAAAAGAAACACTCACATGCCGGAAACATTATTGTATTTCCACCATATACTGTTGCATAAGAATGCCGTTACTCTGTGCAATTTTTAGGATAACGATTCCTTGCTAAAAAGCTCAATGTTACGGATTTGGCAACGTACCAGGATATGTTGTTGAATTAACAGTGGGGATCACTCGTATAACTGATGGAAAATTACGTCCAGTTTTTACAATCGTTATATCATAACTTGAATTAAAATCAAGAACAAAAACAAAGAAGATGACACATCTTCTTTGTTTAGCCTTTTCTTGACGAGAACATATCATCAGATGCCTGTCGTACAGAAGATCACTGCACATACTAGGAAGCACCAAGCTTGTCATGCAATATACCAGAATTACAAGTGAAAGACCCTACCAAGTAGCAGCATAAAAAAAACAACAAAAAAAACAGTTGAAATCCCAAGTAATTAATCCAATGAAAATATTTTATTTACTTAAGAGTAGGGCTGGGCGATATACCGAATATACTCAAGATATCGTGGCTAGTCCTCTGTGCGATATAGAAAATGCCTATATTCATCATATTCAAGTATCCTGTTGTCACGCAGTTGTTTTTAGCTGTGGGCGGGGTTTTCTCCCTCCTCCTTGACTCTGCACCGAGAGTTAAAGCAAGCGCACCTAGTTACGTACATAACGTGAGCTACGTGCTACGTCATGAGAGGCAGCGTGTAGCTACTGTTGCCAACTTGGCGACTTTCTCGCTAAATCTGGCGACTTTTTGTGAAAAGCAACTAGCGACAAATCTAGCGACTTTTACTGGAGTTATTGGAGACTTTCCTGGTGTTTTGGCGACTGACTTTAAAGCGCATATTGTAAAAGTTATTGTTAGAACGAGAGTCTCTCCCCGTCCTAAAGCACTCAGTCGCTCCGGCTGCAGCCAGTCAGAGGAGCAGAGAGGACACCTGCACGACTCCACCTACAGTCACAATGAACAGCCAAATCCGCCACTGATCCCGCTCTGGATTACAGAGTGGTATGTAAATTGCAAAGTTTTTCACGTCACGCAAAAATAATTAATTCTATTTGATTACATTCACAGCCTCTGTCACTTACTCACCTCATCCGGTATGTGTGTGACACAAGCATGTTTATCTAGCTCGTCATGTCTCTAGAAAGTACAGAAAGGAGTGGGAATCAAATCCTGAATTAAAAACTGGCTGAAGCCATTTATTGGAGATGATACGAGGACATTCCACCTGTATTATAAGAATGATTTCTATTCTAAACTCTGCGATTAAAAAAAATACACGACAACTTAAAATCTTATCCATAAAGCAAAGCGTTGTAATAGTTCATCATTTGAAAAGTCACCCCCCTGGAGCACCTATTTTCATACGTTGCATTTATTACATCATGCAAAGGCACTTTATTTTGTTTTAAAATGACATGTTTCTGCCACTGCTTTAACTGTTCAATAAATACAAAACCGTATTTATCAGTTTGCTTCATTACAATTTCATCCTTTTGGCATGAATGTTTAAAATCAGCATATCTTGATGCAGTATGAACAATTATGTTTTAATGGAGACACAAAATCATCTTACTGATGTGATTGTATGCATCAAAGCATTAATTCAAGGCTAAGGTAAATATCGAGATATATATTGTATATCGTGACATGCCATAAAAATATCGGGATATTACTAAAAGGTCATATCGCCCAGCCCTACTTAAGAGGTTCTTTTAATTTCTCAACTTACAGCAAACAACATGCCATGTGAAAGCTAAAACTGCTGATTGTAAAGTTACCAGCCTAAAAGGTATGAAATGAAACCAAACATAATCTGAAATCATGTCTTACTGTTACTGTTGAGGTGAAAAGTAATTTTCCTGACTGACAATTCACAGGTGTTGATTATGACCAACAGATAATGGGCTCAAAAGATACATAGCCCATCTGTAAAACTGCACAGCTTAACATTTTTCTGCACTCACACAGAGAGTACTGTAGTTTTCTTTTAGCAGGAGAAAACAATTTGATATGATTTCTACTGTGTTCCAGGTGGAATCATTCCGACACAATAGCACATTCTTGATTCGGACATTTCTATAATATTCCCACATGTGTCAGGTTTACTTAGAGACCAAGATTATACATAATTATAGCCCTTGTAGTTCTGAAGGTGTACTTAATATATTTGGGTGGAAGGAAAAACAATAGACTTTGTGAAGAAGAGGTTAAATACTTTAGCTAACTTCCAAGTCCCTCACCTTGACTATGAACTGCAATGAAAACACAGCTAGAGCTGGTGTGGTGTGATGCTTGATTATGCCTTCGGAGCTGACCAATGAGAGCAGACTGGGATTTCAAAGCAGAGTGCAGTGTCCCCAGCTTCCCTTTATACAGGAAATATGCAGATAAGCGGAACCAAATAGCCCTCTGCCAGCTGTTTCAGAGGAAGTGCAATATTCAAGACTGAATACAGATGCAGGCACCGTTTGTAATACCCTGTAATCAGACATCCTTACACAATCATTGTTGCACATGGTTGACTCAGATAATCCCAGAGCACAACAAATATATCCATTTACAACTAAATATCATATTAGTTTACCAGCTCAACTGGAAATAAAATATTTAAGTCAACCTTTTTACTCACAGTGCTGGAAAAGTAGCAAAAATTCTGACTACTAAACAGACAGGAAGATGGGTTTGGTGGTTAAACTTGGCCTGGAGCCAACAACCTGACCTGAAGACCATAAATACAAACCACGAGACAGTATGTGAGCTTGTTTAGTTTACTGGTCAAAAGGTTAGGACAACCTTAAATGTGCAACTTATTAAAATATCTATTTTAAAAGAAAATCCGTATAAAACATTTCATAAAAGTATGCCATAAATCCCAATTTTAGCCTTGCTGTCAACCGACTCTAACTTTTAGGGTTTAATTACAAGAAACGGTTTGATTGTATTGACACGAGTGGAACTTTGGGATCCTGGTAGCTATTAATAAAAATAAAAATCAAATAAAATCCAAAACTTGATTTTTTTCCATGGGGTTTCTGTTTCATCTCCATCTTATTTTATTCCTATCTCCCACTTTCCATTATCTCCACTTCCCTGGTGTGTTTCTTTTTCACTCTCCCAACCATTTCTCAATTTCCCCCCCATTCTCTCCCTCATACATGTGTGAATATAGTAATGTCTGTATCTGTGTGTTTGTGGGTGTGTGGGAGGAGAGGAGAGCAGGATTGCTGGCTGGAGGAGGAGGTGAAAAAAACAGAAAAAGAAGTGAGAGAGAAATACTCAGTGAAATGCAGAGAATTTACTGGAACAAAACATGCCGTTTCAAACTCAAAGATAAAGGCTGCCTACTCTCTAGTTTTATCTTACAGCAGATTACGCTGCATTTTGCAATCAAAATTAACAGTTTTCTTTTTACTATTAACATTTTTTAAATGGTATTTTAGCATCTACGTAGCAACTTCTGAACACTGCTCAGAATGTGTGAATCCATATTGCCAAAGACTTTTGCCTTTTGCTCCCATGAACCTTCATAGACAACAGAACATTACCGTATTTTTGCACCTTATAATGCAGGCGCCTTATGTATGTACCAAGTTCCAAAATCTATAAATGTTGTGTGACTTTGATGAGCACTCCGCTTGACTGACTAAGAGCGTTTCCTGCCGACATGCTGCTTATATAGATTAAAGGTGGACGTAACAGAGGGCAGCATGAGAACATTAAAGGAGGAAGTGCGGGTGTGAAAGAAGATGCTAAAGACATGCCCTCAGTCGCTATATAGTGCCGGTATGTGTATTATGCAAAACATCAGTTTGGCTAATGACCCTTATTAAAATGGCACCTGCGAAGAAACACGCTTACGAAGCACAGTTCAAACTGCAAGCTAACAGCTACGCAGACAAACATGGGAATCAAGCAGCCGTGAAGAATTTAAGATCAGCTGCTGTGAAGAACCAAGCGCGAATGAACTCGGAGCTTGCTACCATTCTGTGAGGTTTGACGAAGGAACTCCAACCTGGACATTGGTATAAACAGGGCGGTCAAAGTGAAGTTGTGTGGGAGCGATGGATGACAGATGGTGAACACAGTTGAGGCAGCGCCAGCCGAGTTACGCGACAATTTGTGAATGGATTACTGATGCTTGGGCTAACGTGTCTGCTTGCACTGTTGTTCAAGCTTTCGCAAAAGCCAGCATCATTTATGAGGAGCTGCACGGCAATGAGATGGACTCTGACAATGACGAGCGGGAACCCGGCGTGTTCGATGGAGAACCAGCCCAGCTATTCATTTCGGATACAGAAGATGAGGACTTTGATGGATTTGTGAAAGAGGATTAATCAAAAAACATGAAAACATTGCTAAATTCTTCAATAAAGTACAATTGAACTGTTTTTCTTCTGCTGCCTTTTTTAAAACACGCGCAAGCAAGCATGTTTTAAGCTAGAATACCGATATGTTCAACCATGTCCGTGCCCTAAAATCCGGTGTGCCTTATGTAGGTGTTAAATACAGAAACAGCACTCGTAACTGAGACTGCGCCTTTGAATATGGTGCGCCTTATGTTCGTAAAAATACGGTTCACTCGGAAGCCCTTTACAAGGGAGGTGATTCAGATAAAAATGTCCGTTAGTGTAAACAATAAGGGGCTTAATAGTTTTGGATCTACTCTTTCCCATTCAGGCGGTTTGATGAAAAACTATTGCAGGTAGAGTTTCTACAACACAAAATTGCTGGTATGTTCAGGTTTTAACTGTATAACAAACTACATAAACTAATGATCTACAGAGGTTGATTTTTCTTCAAAGTCTTAAATAAAAAGCTGTATTTCAGTGATGGCTTTAATGAACAACAATCTTCAAAGAACACAACAGTGTCTCTGCTTGGTTAATGCATCTAATATGTCTATTCCAAAACGTTCTTTTTAATTATTCTCTGCTTATTTTACATTTCCACTGTAATTGATTATTTGGTGGAGTGAAGCCTTCTCGCTGATACTTTAGGGTCAGGCGGTTTGATGAAAAACTATTGCAGGTAGAGTTTCTACAACACAAAATTGCTGGTATGTTCAGGTTTTAACTGTATAACAAACTACATAAACTAATGATCTACAGAGGTTGATTTTTCTTCAAAGTCTTAAATAAAAAGCTGTATTTCAGTGATGGCTTTAATGAACAACAATCTTCAAAGAACACAACAGTGTCTTTGAATTGCCTTATGTATATTCATACATAAGGCAAACTAATTATGTCCATACTGCTCCCTCCCACCTCACTTCCTACTGATGACTATAATGTTTTGCCTGAAAGTTTTTCATCATCTCGCCTCACATCCTTGTTCTCTTAAATTCAGATAGTAAGCATAAATATCAAGGTGGGTTTCTGCAGATCTGAGAGGAGCTGCAATCATAGACTATATATAAAAAGATGGACGTAGCCTCTATGACGTCACCCTTAGGTCTCTGAAATGTGGGCAAAGAGGTGAAGCTGAGAGGGGCCACTGTGAGCGTTATGGTGGATGATTGCTTACAGAGCTAACCCAGAGATATAAGGAGCTAACCAGCTAACAGAGGTTAGCAGGCTAAAGCTAAGTCACGATGTGGACCGGCTAAAAACCGTAGTCTGTCTACGTTCTTACTTGAAGCAGGAGATCGGGTAACAGTCAATCTAAAGGACACGCCCCTAAATGTGCCAAATTTCTAGATTAAATTACTTATAAACGGGTGAGTTAGAAAAAAATTCACTCCTCCCACAGTTGTCATGAAGGTAAACCTGACCTATTAAACCTAAAATGGATTTTTGTATGAGGCTGTAAACATGTTTATTTCTGCTGTGAAGTTGGCCTTTTTAACATGGGAGTCTATGGGGATTTTCTCTGTTTTGGAGCCTCTAGTGGATGATGGGGGGGAAGTTCAGTTTTATGCACTTCTGCATCGGCTTCACTTTGAACCGCCGGATGTTGCCGCTTGGCTGCAATATTTCTGTAAAGCGTACATGCACACAGCAGTAACTGCAGATGTTTTCCAGTCATCTCTGGGTTTCTTGTCAACCATCTCAGGATGGCATGTTGCAGAATTTTAAGGTAGAAAAAGTGCATCAACAAATTTCCTGAATTTATTGACCATTTGTCTCATTGTGAACCAAGAAATACATATCTTTAGAAGTGTTTTATAGTCTTTTACATAATTGAAGCACGGTTTAAATTTGCAAAAGGTTTACAAAAGATGCTTACAATGTCACCTACTGATCTGAAAAAATCATCTTCAAGCAGCTTTTGGACAAGTCAAGAGCACTAAGTGCGTTCGGTGTCTTTAATGTGTTTAGTCTGATTTGGTTCATACGTGTGTTTTACATGAAAAAAGTAGTCCCTCATGTTTAACATGAAACTATGACAGCTGTAGGTATCTATGCCAGTAATAAGTTCAACCTCGGCTGAACAGAGTCGGTTTATTGAAAGCGGAACATCAAATGTAGCCAAGAAAGTTAAATACTCACTGATTATCTCAGAGTGTCGTCACACACGGTGGGCCGCAGAAAAGTCTAAAAGCTATGTGGTAATCCTGAAACAGAAGGAAGAACATTTTCAAATAAAGAAGGATGGACAGTAAAATTAACCAAACATAAAACTTAAAGAAAATAAAAATTAAAAAATAAATCATCAATTAATACCCCAAATTATTCATGTGTTATTGAACACCTTTTGAACAAATTTTTAATCAGTGTAAAAAAATGAGCCAATCTTTAAACATACTAGTACAAAACAAGTCATGTAAACAATACAAGGAATGAAAACATTCAATTCAATTCAACTTTATTTGTATAGCGCCACTTCACAACAATGTTGTCACAGGTCACTTTACATACACGAATCGACATACAAAACATGAGGACAAAAATAATTGACCCCCAACTGAGATGTGTGCACAGAACAACCAGGACCTGGTCCAGAAAGCAGGTCCAGCAAACTCAAGTCTCACCTGGAAATTTGAGATGTTAGATGACAGTTTCAGGTTGTAGAACAGCTGCTTTGAATTCTTTCAATGAACTGAAAGAGTATATTAACCCAGAGTCTCACACAATCTACAATAAAAAGCCATCATTGATGGATATTTGGATTCACGATGGCAACTGCTGACAAAAAGTGTGCCAATTATTACTGTTCAAGGAGATATTCATCAGGAAATGAAAGTGCATCTATTTGAGGTATGAAAATCACCCCTAACAGTAAGCACTGCATATTTATTGAGCTTTTAAATCTATTGACACCCAAGCAGTGTGTTTCAAGCAGGAGACACAAACCCAGGGTTTCTTTTGTAAAAAACAAACATGCAGGTTATGTTCACAGAGTAAGTAACCATGGTGACTGAATATGGTTGATCTCATCTGTCATTCTGGAGCAGAAAACTTGAGTTTCTGTCAACTCAAGTGTTTCCATGTAACCTGGTTTCTGCAATATCACCATATCCAGATTACATCTTTTAAATTACATACTGGTATGTAAAGAGATTAGCCAAAGACTGAATGCATCCAACATCATATGAAATTCAAAACTAGTTTTGGTTTTTTCTTTTTTCTTGCTCCGCTGGGACCTGTATTGTACGACCCAAATAAAAAAGCTAAATCCAATTTAAGACAACTATCTGAAAAACAACAAGTGAATCAGCCATCTTTTTACATTCAGTATGTAAAGAGAATATCCCACATTTTGGGATAATAAACCCACAAGATAAGAAACCCATGGAGTTAAAGAGCCATACTGTAACTTTCTGATTTTAAAGCTCCACATTATGGACTTGTTTAATGAAACAGTGACATCTATCATGAGCATTTCTGGAGCCGCTGCTGCCTAGCAGCGTTCTGAGACTGAGAAACCACACTATGCAACTTTCACATCCAGGACGCTGCAGAGTTTCACTTCATACACTAGAAAATGGATACAAACACACTGACTGTTTTTAATATGTACAGTCGTTAAAGATTGAGAGAGAAAGGGACTAAAAAAAAAGACATAAAAAATTAGAGGTGGGAAATCAAATAAAAAGTGGGATATTTTTGCTTCACAATTTTCAAATAGATTGTTCTTTTTGTTTAGAAGAAAAAAATCTAAAAAGAAAAAAATTAATAGAAATAATCCATTATAAAATGTTTGCCATTTTTAGTTTTTTATTGATCTTTTTACTTGTCTTCTTGGGCATTATAGCAGCACAATGATGGTCTGGCTACTGTTTTGTTTTTTTCAAATTGAAAATATGACTAGCAAAAAAAGTTTGTCCATTTTTCTGTTTTGTTATTAGTCTACGAATGTCAGCAAAATCAAAGAATCACGAGAATCGCAATTTCAATTAAATCTGCACCCAAAAAAAATTGCAATTGAATCAGAACGAAAGTATATTATCACACCCTAACAAAAAAAGCTTTTTGCTGACTGGAGAGAGCTAACTGTACAGATAGGATGCATTATGAATGCAGAGTTAGCGGTCGATGAGGGCACATCACTGGGAAAATGGCAAAAGCTCCGTAGTGTGTTGTTAAATGCATTCAATATATTTAAATATTTATTTAAAGTAAATACAGCTGACCAACTTATTGTATGAAGCAACAAAGTCTCCCATTAGGTTATAATGAGCTCTAAAAGCTTATCACCATAAAGGCAGCGCTTAATTTAATAGTGTCTCTTAACATGGTTGTTATACCAGTTCAAGGACCATCAGAGACACAAACAAGACTCTAAAACCCATCATGTTTATAATGAAGCTGAAGCTTTAATTGACAGTCTAATGAACGACATCCATTACAGTAGTTACAAAAGAGATAAGCGTGCAAAATAATTACCAGCCCTTGTTGATATATGCTCAAGTAAAATCCTAAAGCAGGCTTGAAAATAAAATGCAAATGGTGCAGATAGTCAAAGCCAAACAAGAGGGCAGAATTGACAGCTCAAATCAGTCTTGTGGAAAATACTTTGAGAAACAAACACACACACACACACACACACACACACACACTTCATTTCCTCTCCATGAAGGCTGGCTGGATTTCCTGAAGAACCAAAGCGGTAGATGCTGCCAAATCTGCACACTGTAGAAACACATATTACTAGTCCCATCTGTGTGGTCCTGAAACTATTTGATCTGACTTCATATGAGTAACAGTCAAACTTCTCTTTCCTCCACCCAGATATCACAGATTATGTTAGTCCTAACTCCCAGTTTGACAGATATAAACAGGTCTTGGGGGGGGGGCTTTCATTTCACAAAAACGGTAGTATTGACAGGTGCAAGTTAGCAGTAAAGACATGAAGACCTATCCGAGGGGGGCTTCATAAACTCACGGTGCTGTACAGCATGATGTCCTCATTTACAAATCTGATTAGATTACATGCAAGTTATAAACCCTTCTCAGAGGAGTGATGAGCAATATTAATGAGGTCTGTTAAAAATGACAGCACAGAGTAATTTTGACCAAAATCACTTTACATTGATCTTCATAATTATTTAAACATACCCCCCAATGACGGCAGAGAGCCCATCCATGGTTAAAAAAAAAAAAAAAAAAAAAGTTAAATAGTTTTGTTTTTCCCTTTGAGGTCAGTAAGTTGTTTTAACCTGAATAATAAGCTGCATTGCACTGCCATAATAATTTATCTTAGCCTTATGTATGCTTTTTTTTTCCCCCATTCTCAAATAAATCAGTAGTGAATGGGAGAAGATAGAAATGCCACCAAATAATCTTTTGTTGATGTTTCAGCTTGTTAAACAATTAATGGACAAATAATTTATCATATAATCAGTTCATCCCCAGAATGATAAAAGGCTCCACAGTTATTCTACATGGATGTGGTTTGCAGCATGTGACGTGGTGCCGCTGTGCTTTTTCTCTGGATGCCTTTTTATTAAATAGATTCTTTTTTCTTCTTTTTTTTTTTTTTATTCAGGCAGAATACATATTTCAAAATATGATTTTGCACACATTAAACAAGGATTGTGTCATGATTGGAATATTGACAGGATGATTGTTCTATATTGATCCTAATCTCTGAACTTTGTTAGTTGTAGTTCTACAAACCCATCTGCAACCTCAGAGACTACAGCAGTCATCTTCATTACCACCTGTCCATACACTAAGCTAATAGCAGACACCGCTGGCCTGGACCTTGGACTATCCGTGCTGTGTTTCTGCAGACTGGCATTCTGTCTAATGAAGCTTACTAATGGTCCTTTCATGTCTGTGAAGGAAGACCATCTTCTCTGTGCAAACTGGAACACATGTACACACTTGCTCAGTACCCACTCACACTATCTGCTTCAATTCAAAGTTGCTTGGTTGATAAAAGGATGAGCGTTGCGAAAGCATGACTCATCTATACTTCAGAGTGTTCTTATATTGTATAATTTACATTTTCTTTAACTGGTGGATATGCAAGCGTGACTTTCCATATCTTTTCATTTTTAAGATGCATGGCAAATTAGCACAATATCTTAAAAGAAACATACGCCAACTGCATGGACTACCTTTGTTCCATGCCAGCTGGTTGCCATGTGACTCAACTTTGACAGAGGAAATACTTTTACAGACACTAGTTCATTAATCATGTTATTATTTTATTCTACCCTTTGTATAAACACATCTTAAAGCAAAGCATTTGGTGCCAAGGGATTTACATGGAACAAGGGAGTTAAATATAAAACCAAAGAGTACAAACACAAGAAAGGAGCATTTATTCTTGGTAATGCAATGATTTATACAACAGGCTACATAATCTTTTACATCTCCCAGAGGAATATAGGAAGCTGTACGACCAATGTTGAAACAGACTGAAGGCCACTCAGAAAAAGGACATAGTGTTAAAACATACTGTAAAAGGGAGAGAAAATAGAAGAAAAGAAAAAAAAAACCTTGGAAGAACTGTGTTAAAGGCAAGGCAGACAGATGATGAGGTGGGAGGAAGATGCAAGTTTTGGATATCAGAGAAAAGGGGAGAGAGGTGATAAAGAGACAGGCAAAACAACTCAGAGCCAGTTGAGACCCAAACATGAACTGGTGTGCAGTTTAAGACCAAAGCTGCAAGGTTCTGAAGATATTTTATTCCAAGATTTCCTTCTTAATACAGAACAAAATGCATTTAGATCTTTCATTTCAGCATTAACTTGAATTGTAGGTATCACACCTGTCTACTTGCTCCAGTCCAACAACAATAAATTCAGACTGTACAGTAGACCATCAATGTAAACATCACAAGTGTTGATATCATTATGAAATGAGTATAAGTACGAACACAAGAGGCTCTATATGAAACAGCTTTTGCTATAAAATCGAGGCCAAACATGGGGGAAAAAAATTAAGCTCAAGTTGCAGATCACTGAACAGACAATGTCCAGGTGTCCGGCGGGATGCACAAGATCCCAGAAGAAGATTTAAGACTATGAAACTTACTGGTCGACATTGCAAAGTACAAAATCCTTGGAAGGATGAAGGAATGGCAACAAATCCAATGTTGTGGCTCTGTGTGTGTTTTTACTCATTTCACAGACAATGGAAGTTTATGACCCGGTGACCAGTCAATCACCATCACACACATATATGAATGAATTTGCTTTAAGGTTTCATTTCACTGCTATTTAACTGAACTTTGACTTTTATAACATGATGAAGAATGTTTTACGAAATTAACTTCCATCGTTTACTGGACCATACTAAAACATAAGCTACCTCAAACTGAGTTTGTACAGTTCTATCCATCTTTATAAGTTGCCATTTGGTAAGACTTCATTCTTCAACACATGAAGCTTTCTTCTATGTGGCTTGATGAGGGACTTACCAAAGCTGTTATTTGCTCCAATCTTTGTCAAAGTAACCCTGCGTTGCTTCAGAAAAGTGTATTACCAGGTGCCGGGAAGGATTCACCACTACACAAGACCTGTTGCCACAAATTTTACCTCCAGCTCTTGGGTCTTTTGTCATATTTTCCATGGTTTCCCATTCTTGAGAATGTATGGATTCTTGATGGCTTGACTGAAGGTTCAGCTGCATCTCTCAGGTCCAGTAAGGTCCTTTCTGGACTTTTATTTCTTGCTTCTTAACACATCACTCTCAGAAAACAGTGATCTATTGGTGATTGCTTTTTAGCCCGGTCACTTGACCAGTTTCTTCCAATTTGTTGTTGTTTTGTTTTGTTGTTTTTTTTTAGACAAACCCCACACTATGCTGAGATGTGCAAACCTGTCACCTGTCAACCTATGTTATCTTTGCTTTTTTTTTTTTTTTTTTTTTTTTTTTTTAAAATCGATGTAAAGTAGAGATAGGAATAAATAGTCTTTCCAACAAGCTGCGATAAAGTACGAAAACAGAATGCAAAACTGTTTCTTTGCTTAGTGGTTTGTTACAAGTTGTCACAATATCAGATCATCCAAGGAGTTAGGCCTTTTTTCAATGCTTAAATAATTTAATTGCTCAGTGTTACATAGCTTTAACATGAAACCACACCTCTATGAAGATGATCAGGTACAAGAACTAGACTGACAATCAGGCTTTCTGGAGGATTTTAAAAGTTTTTTTTTGACTAAGAATGTTTTTGACGGCCACAAGATCACTAGAAAGATCTCTTTGGAATAAAGAGATTTAAGAAAAATAGGTTAGGTTACTCAATACTTGTGTACAGTGCTGCTGTATGAGACTCATACCAGAAAATTCCTCAATTCATCATTCACAGCACTGAGAAAGTCTGCCTGACATAAGATGCATTATTATTTCACTATCCCAGCTTCCTCAAAAGATTGTCAAGAAAGCCAGAAGAAACAAAAGATGATGTCGTGCAAGAAAGGAAATAACCTTTCTCAGAGTGACACTCTTCTTCCTGTTCTGGTCTGATCATGAAGACTGATGAAAGCATATGCCTGCTGCGATATAGACAAGGGAGAATTAATATTCTTGATGGCTGTTTTCCTTTTTATTTCTTTTTTTTTTTTTTTTGGTATTTTACCACAAAGATTCCAAATGAAATGAATGGGCGTGACTAAAATACTAATGTAATCCATTACTTACACCGACTGAAACAGAAATACAAGTGTTGCCATGTGTGCCATTAGGTTCTCGCTTCCTTTCTACCTGAGAAACATTTACTTTGAAGAATAATTAACACCTTGAAGTGCTTCTTATGTAACCCACTCTACCTCTGGCTGAACTCTAATCCTCAGCTGTCAATGCTTTTACAAGAAAAGAAAGAAGAAGAAAAAAAAGCACTGCACTGATGCAAAATCAACAGCTTTGTTTTAAGAGTCCATAAAAACACCATCCTAACGGCCTGTACTAAAAGAATGGACCGCAATACTGAAGTGAGTCAATAAAGTGTGGGAAAAGACTAACTACAGAGAGGAAGGGAATGAGCAGAACATATAAAGCCCCATGAAGGTTTATGGGGAAGCACTTGCCGAGACTTACAGTGCATCAAATTCTCAGTAGATCTCCTTCCAAAGCCATTTCAAGACAGAATAAGCAGCTTTGTTGCTCTGCCACCTATCCTCACTTTCTGCCCATTCTAAACCCATCTACACTGTTTTGGGCACAGTTCTTAAAGCGAGTCTCAGCTGCCTGCACCTCACATTTCTCAGTTTTTCTCTCCCACACTCTGCTGCCCTTTGGAAAAAGGGGATGCAGGGCTGGCAGCGCCAGTGTATCAAATCTGTTTGTCAGTTAAACCTTTTTCAAAGTGGAGTCTGGATTAGGTCTGCTTTTAGCTGCTGCTGCTGTTCAACAAACCTGGCCTCAGTGTTTCCTTGCGCTGGCGTTCAGGGAGAGTTGACAAGCCAAGGTATACGCAACGTTCCTAATTTTCCAGAAGTTCATCTAACGGCTAAAACTTCTCAATAGGATCACAGAATTAGTTTATATGTGTATTAAGAACTAATATTAACCTTTGTTATTAGCGGTAGATCTATTTATGTTTTAAGAGTGTTTGTTAAGTTTCATTGGAAACAATTAATAAAAAAGAAAAGCAACTGTGTGTCTGAAGAAGCCTGGGAATCATCTGCACAAGGAAGAATTGAGAAAATGTGGCAGAGGAAAAAGCATGACCGAAACACCAGATCCTTTGCTATGGCTGTAAATCACACCAAGGCTGTAGCCTACACGCAGGACAGGGGGAGTGTAAAGTGAAGCGAAGGAAGGAACAAACTAAAATGTTACTCAGAGGAAAAGGCCAAAAGAGAGTAAGGAGATGGCTTCAACCAAAGAGAGAGCGACGGATCAGAGCATAAAAAGATAAAGTGAAAGAGAGGAGTAAATATTAAAAACAGAAGCTGTGACGAGGGTTCAAGGGTTCATCTGGAGAAACCACTCTGAGATGTCATCTGCGTTTTGCAGTCAGCAGAGGAAAAGCACAAAGATCGTATCAAAGTTTCTGGGAGTCAGGGAAATGTTTGAGTGCATTCTCTTTTTAAAAAAAAAAAAGCCACCTGCACCTGATGCAGATGTTGGAAGGGATTAAGATTCAATCCTTGTGGTCAAAGCTTAACCATAAAAAAATCGAAAACTGTTTCATGCCTCTGTTAACCACAACCTGGTTGAACAAAAGCCTCAACAGTTACTTTAATGGTGTGTGCTGGTTTGTGCGGAGCCTACTGGGATCCAACAGTGTGGTAAAAACTTGATAATGAAAGCTATAAATCACCGTTACCACACCCCAAGCCTCAAAGCTCATAAACCTTCAGACCACAACAGGCTGACAACAAAAACATGCTGCTTTCTGGTTTATGTTCTCCTCCGTTTTCATTTCTTTTCTCTTGTTCACACTATAAACAACAGCTGTGACTGGGGCAGCCATGGCACCGCCAAGTCGCCATTTAGACTCCTGCCTCCCTTGAGACTGTCGCCAATGTGATTTTTGGTGGAATATTTTTCTTTAAACCACTTTTACCTTTAAAAAAATAAATAAATAAAATCTGTTTTTGCCAATTTTGCACCTTTAACAAAGTGCCTCACTGATGTAATGGAATGATACATTCATGTGACTACATTAATAATGCAGAGCAAACTAACACATTTTTCCCCGTAATCCTGCAGACTTTGCCTTTTGTACTGTAAAAAGAAATGCTTTACTTGCTTTTATGGCAACAGATAAATCTGTATGTAAGTGATCACAAAGACACTCACTTTTGCAAACACATTTTGTTTCCTTTGCAAAATTCTAATTTAGCTGCTTCTCAAAATTTGAGTCAGTGCTAGTGAGCGATATGCCTATTTACCAACCACAAACAACAGCACTCAAACAGACCCGAGAAAATGCTGCACCAGCCTCAAGGTAAATAAAAGAGAGAAAGAGAAGAAAGCGTGTGCCAACGCTTTTAAACCTGAAATCTGAAGACACAATCCCTGTACTTACAGCAATTAGCCCAGAGTCTCGTTCTTTCTCTTTTCTTTGTTGTGCTGACACTCTGAACAATCTGAAAGAACCAGACAAAGTACCCTGTAGCATCATTACAGGCAAAGACAAAACAAAGTCTGACAAGTTGTGTGGGAGGACAGCTTGAGTTAACTGATCAATTTAACAGGGGAAAGTTGTCAGCTGACAATAAGAACATGCACAAATGAACGTGTTTTGACAAACAGAGAGATGGCTTTTTGATTGGTGGTGTCGCTCTACATTTCAATTTTAGGTAATGAATAGTTAAACATATAGAAAGCAAAAGTCAGTTAACTTGCCAAAAGTCACATTTATCTTGATGCATGACATGGATTTAGGACTTCTCTATGCTGGCTCTTTCAAGCTTTAGGTTGTTGTTGTTGTTGGTTTTCTTATTAAATCATTTTGCTATCCAAAATATTTTGTGTTTAACAATGTTTTACAATCTTTCTAGTTTCTAATAAGTTCTGTTGAAACCACTGTGGAAGGAAATACTAAATCTTTCATAGGGTTATAGTATGCAAACGTTGCAAGGTTGAAGCCGTCATCATGGTAATTCCTGCATATATATTGGTAGTTGCTTTAAAACCGAACACAAAGACTAGTTTGCATTAATTAGGTCTGGCTAGCTGAGAGGCAAAATGCTGCAATGCCATTGGTCACAAGATGTCACAGAAGATTGACAAGTGCATGCTTAATGGTCGTGAGAAACTGTGCACGGGGGTTCCTCGCTTAACGCCGTTATAAGGATGAGAGGGCAGGAGGATTAAGGCTGCAGACAGCAAGGCCTGTGACACTTTGACAGATGTGGGGTTTTGCAAAGCAAAGGGGTCTTTGAATAAAAGGCCTACTCCTATGCTTTCTGAACAGTGCCCTGAGCCCCACAGCTCAAGACCAAAGAAAGGGTCAGACCGTTGCTTGACTACCAGCATTTAGGGCTTTTCCCAGCTAAATAAGAACAATTTAGTGTGAGGTGTGAATCTTCTTGGGGTTCACCTTTCCCACCCTTGCATTCATCACAGTCAGTCATGCTGCACTCCTATTTTCTCTCCAACTTCTTAAGATTTCTTCTGCATTTTTACCAACCTTAAAATCCCATTTCTTTAGAACTTTCCTTCCCATTTCTGTCATATGCCTTGTCTTGCTCCTACAAACTTCTTGTATTCCTTTCCAACTTGTGTCCATCTTTTCAATCATCAGTTGTGTCCAATCTTTTCGCTTATTCTATTAACTATAGCGATGAAACAAGGCTGAAAAGTAGGGTTTGAGTGGAGTAACTTTTTTTCCACAACAAACCCAGAGGTTTTGCAGACAATTTCCAACATGCTTCTATTGTGTCTTGTCAGATGGGAAAAAGATTATTCCACTTGGAAGAGGGAAAGAGACAGAGGGAAACTAGGAGAAAAGGAGTTCCTGCTGAGTATTTTAAGTCAATGCTAGCAGCTTATCTAGTTGGTCCCCACTCTTTCTTCTGATGCTGCAGTGCCCACAAGGAAGTAAAACAGCACCAGCGATGTAAAAATTCTAGTTTTTTTCCACAGCCATCGATATGAGAGGCATGGTATCCATCTTAAAAGCTTTACGTTCCTTTCTTTTTTTTTTTTTTCTTTTTTTTTTTTTAAATCATCATTTGACCAGGCACACCTGATATAGAAATACAAGTCAAAGTTAAGGGACAGGTCACAAACCAGCACTGGGTAAACCAAAGGAGATGGATTTCAACCAGTGTTCACAAACACAGCTTGATAATCTATTACAGACATGGATTTACTCCTACATTCTTGATTCACAGAGGTCTCAGAAGGCAAACCAGATGAGCTTAAAATGACAGACACTCCGATACAGGCATTTTAAGCAGAGCTTACTGTGTGATAGACCCCTTCCTGGAAGACATCTGTTGCATATTATTCAGTCTTAATGCCACTGGAGTAGTGTGCCAAGAGAAACTCATCAGTCTGCTGAGGAAAGTCACAGTTACTGATTCTTCACACAACTTCCTGTCCACAGTCACTGAGTAACACGTTGCCAACACGAGGGGAGAAATTTGCACGCCTTGAGTATGCACATTGCAGAAAATATTTCTTTCTCTAGAACAATAAGACAGGAGATTTCTCCAGTTAAAAAAACGCTTAAGGGTAAGACGGTGTTCCAAGATAAAGCTTATAAAAAGAGAGAAAGAAAGAAAGCATCCTATTACTGTTGTTAGATGCCAGAGTTATCATTACGCCCCAAGGTTTCTGACAACACAACAACTGTGCTACCATGGCAACGCAGCGCTAGAGGAGCGATGTCGGTGCTGCAGTTTTGCTGACTACATGTGATGAGTCTGTTTAATGTCAATCTGTTCATTGACCTAAACTTTAATCCTGAACCTCTCTGATGAGCGCAGGTGGACACATCAGTCAGCCTGGCTGGCACTACTTCACCAATGGGCTAAACAACACAGCACAGCTGGGTTCATCTGATGTTATGCAACCCTGCACCACCCCCGCAGGCCTTGTTCACACCATCCTTCTCCTCCCACTCCACCTCCCTTTTATGCACCATTGGCTATTTGCTTGAAGAGGTGCACAGAGAGACAACAGTGCTCTAATATTGGCACAGCTTGTGAGGATGTGTGTGCACAAAACGGCTTGGCTAAACTCTTAAATCTTTCAAATGAAGTTCCTGCACAGAACGACAACTAGAGACAAACAAACTATTGTTTAACACTGCTTCATAGTATTAGCGTGTCATTTAGCGTGTAGCGCTATACATGTGGCTTTAAGTGACTAAAATAGGGGATTAGCTTGCAATCCATCATTCGTCCCACTGATGATTCTGCCTTTGATTCTTGGAAATAAATTTTGTTACTAAGCAATACTTGCCAAAAGTGGAATTGCAACAGTTGCCTGGCAACATTACCTTATTTAATCTCATATCAGGAAGCAATGAGAACCACTGGTGCTTTGAGCTACAACCCTCTAGATACTTTTCTCATCTTGGGTACAGGCTGTGATGTCCAACTACAATCATGCTATTCAAGTCATCTGAGAGCTTATTACATCTCTACCCATGACTTCTTACAATTATCAACATGATCCCACACACAGATAAACTTTATTTCAATTCATGGAGCAACTTAGTTATTATTTTGTCATGGTCTGTTAGCAGCCTGCAGTGATATCAAATGTAAATCAACGACAAATAAAAGACACCTTTTCCCAATGTCTGAACATATCATACAGAAAATGAATGTAGCCTGGTCTCTGTTCTGCTTTAGCTGTTTCCCCTGCAAGAGCTTCAGGAGATGGTGAAGGGCTGCAGGCAGGCAGTCATTTCATTAAAAACAACCCCGTGGCCCCTCATTGAGCAAGCTTCACTTCTCTCCGTCCTGCTGTTATTAGAAATTACCACCAGGACAGTAAACTCTCCAACAATGCACTAGTTAATGAAAACCATCAGCTATCACAACATCCACAAACCACTCATCAAGATTTCCTCTTAACAGCTGGTGATACCCAGTGGACGCATTAGCTAGAAGCTGTCAGAATGCCATTGGAATGGATCAAAGCGCTTTGTGGTAAATCGCCTCCAATGACCATTTTAAGCGCTAACATCACGGAGCAGCCCACTCAGTTTATGGGGTGGTATAACACAGCAGCATCAATTCATGATAGCATGGAAAGATGCAAAGAAAGCAGGAAAGTTTAGGGAGATTTTCCCATTGACATACTATATTTTTCCAATAGCACCAGTACAAAACAAAATGACACTTCATACAGGACTTTTTTGAGTTTTCCCTTTCTTAGCTGCATTTCTGATGTGCTTTAGTAATGGGAAAAAAGGAAAAAAAAAATTAAGCAAACACCAAACTTTTTACTTCAGCAAAGAAATACAAGATGAAGAAATACAAACACATTAAAGAGTGGTTTACAGATTACTTATTTACAAATGCTGCAGGCAGACGTGATGCAGTTCAACATATCTGTACCAAGACATGTCACGCTGTTGCTGTTTTTTATGGCTGCCTTATGTTTAAACTTTAAGGTCAAGCCTGTAAATTTACCGTCAAAACAACAAGAAACCAAACAGAGAACATTATATGAAAGACATGTTTTCTTATCAGAAATGTATGTATAGTCTAAAACATTATATATTAGAAGAATGCAAGGTCTACATTTGCTTTTTGGTACTCAATATGATTGGATGTCAAATCATTCACTGAAACTCGAAGACACCTGGAAAACATCCTCATTAGAAGCAGGTACTTGAATTTGACAAAGTTGCTGCATATTAAACAAATGTCAAACATGATGCAGGAAAGGACACATAAAAGGGCAAGCATCAGTCACATGCAGTGTGACTCTCCCACTAATAATAGTCTGAATATAAAACATCACTTCAATCATTTCATCCATTTAGACATCTTTGTGAACTTTTTGCCATAATCAGCTGTAAATTGTTAAGGTTCAGCCAAAAGTAAACTTTGATCGTAGAATTTTAAAGAATTCATCTGATTTTTTAGCCACATTTGCAGAAATTTTCTCCAGATATTAAAAAATCATCGAGTTAATGAGATGAG
Source organism: Telmatherina bonti (assembly GCF_933228915.1). Classification (NCBI taxonomy): domain Eukaryota; kingdom Metazoa; phylum Chordata; class Actinopteri; order Atheriniformes; family Telmatherinidae; genus Telmatherina; species Telmatherina bonti. The sequence goes on along the minus strand of NC_136614.1, from coordinate 15,827,034 downwards.
GTGAAGAGGTAAGTAAGAGAAGAAAGGCGAACCAACAATAATGCCTCCAGCCACAGCTGTTACTGGCAGGGAGGCATGAAAAGGCAGCAAAACATTAACAACCACGTAACAGCAGAACATTCAGTTCATCATTGTGACAGATGATCTACAGTGTAAGGGGTAATCAGCTAACAGAATATGTGCAGATTAATTTCCTGTTAATTGACACATTGATTAATTGAGTTACTAGTGTTAATAAATCTTCCTTCACATGCAGACTAAGGCCAATCGTCACGATTTCTAAAGACATCCTATTCTGAACACAGTGAGACTGCACATCTAAAGTTACTTTGCTTCAGATAAACCCAAATCACATGAAGTGAGCCAAAGGAGTAAAGCTAATGATAACCAGGACAGATAAACAGGATATTAGTTACTTGCTTTGACATAACCACCAAAAATCTAATCATTGTATTCCCCACAGGATGTGAATTTAGCAATGTTGTAGGTGATGCACTGACAATTTATAAGCAATTTCTTCAACCCTGACATGAGATAGCTAAAATAAGAACTTTTAGCAAAAGTGAATCAATTAACTTTCAAGTTGACAAAAAAAAAAACTCTGCTGGATCCTCAGCATTACACCGCAGGTGTAAATCATACAAAATGAAGAACTTTATATTTTCATGTCTAATATTGAATCTGAGTAAGTTCACACTTTGCAGCAACAAAGCCTGCTGGAGGTAGTTTTCCTACAGGAACACACCCCAGTCTGTGCAGCCCCACACTTCCAATAAATAACCATTAACCAGTTCAACCCTGGTTAATATTTTAAGAATTTAAGTTAACTAGAAGGAAAATATGCACCTCTATGATAGGGTCATAAACACTCACATAAACCATATAAGCAGAAGGGGGCTGGGAAGTGGGGCATGAAGATTTCATTGTTTTTCAGTGTGTTTAGTTTAGACAAGGTTGAAAACGATGAGGTCATCTCCATTGTGTGCACACAGCATTCTCACACATTCCCCTGCATGCCATTATAGGACTACAGCTTTGCTGAAACCGTAATGATATTTATCAAACATTTCACTTGAAAAAAGCATGAAGTGAGAAACTCTTCTCTAGCGTTCAAGGCCATCAACTTCTCAGTCAAAACACTCCCAGACTTGGAAGAGAACACTGAGCAGAAAGTTGGAGTGAGAAATGCATATTACCCTGCAAGTGCTACAGATAAAACAGACATTTTCCCTGTTTTGCTTTCTGCTCATAGCACCTGCAAACCAGATGTTGAAAACCTGAACACTGCATCTCGGTTTATTTAGATAATAAAAAATTTGTCTGCAGTTCTACTTAACCTAGTCTGATTCTCTGACCTAGTTTACATCTGCCTGTAGAGTCAGGATAATAATATAAATCAATACCATGCTAATATAAACAGCAGGTTAATCACATAGTAACTTCTTCCACTATAAATGGTCTGATTTATCCAAATAAATGAACAACAAACAGAAATAGAAGCACATTTCAGTTTCTTTTTTTGTTATTTTCTTTCATTGAAATGTTGCAGCCACGTAGAGGTTGACTTTTAGCCAGATCAAATAGGAAATATGGGATCACGATGAAGTGAATAATGAAAGCTATCATTTAATTTTGCCTCAAATATTCCTGCTACAAGACGAGCATCACATCCAGCGACTCTTAAGACGACAGTGAGGAGTTCATAACTGTCAGCAGTATCCCTCAGTTTCTACATTGATCTGCAAAAGCAGGAAGGTTGCTGATGGTTCAGACAAAAGTTTAAGAATATTCTCACTAAATCAAGCTGGATTATGTAATTTACTACCGCTGGCATGATCAAGGACCTCCTTGGAACTAACAATCCCAAGGAATACGTCTTTCATTATGAGGTTTTTCCTTCCATGAAGCAATAGCTTAATGATGGAGTTTGATTCAACACAACAGATGTTCTTCATGTGAACTCAACCTATTTCTTACCATTAATTCTTAAAGTTAAAATTCAACACTAATTATGTTTTCTTCAATAAAACTTTAATTCCACATGTGCATTACAAGCCACTGACATCGGAAGTCCATAAATCACATCATAACTACTGGATTGGCTTCAGTATTTAAATCTTTTAAATAGTTTTCTGTGAAATCATACATATTTGTGTAAAATGAAGTCTGTTATGGGAGTTTATCCTTTACTGCAAAGATCTTTCAGAGCTGGCGGACCTAAACTTCTCTATGATTGAATAACCCCTATAGATCCTCAGCTACGAAAGCTGTTAAAACTGTCAACTTTGTAATCAGATTTGGAGCACAAGTTTGACAGCATTTTGTTAAGTTCTTAAGTTCACAGATGTTAGGTCACAGTGAAAACAGCTGGCCTGGCTCATCCCATGGCACAACCAAAGAAATGAATTTTTGTAAGGCAGATTTTACACACTACTTGAATCTTATTTTTTATTTTTGAGGTTAGATAGATAGATTTTTTTTTTTTAAATTTTTAACTTTATAAAATCCAGAATTTGTCCACATGTCTGACTTCTGAAAAAATTGCTTTGCCTATCTCCCATAGCAGTATTGATATTGGAGCTAAAACCAAGATTTTAGAGGCTTTTGCACTAGTTAATAAAAAAAAATACTGTCTAAATTGAGGGCTAATAACTATCCTACACAGCATAATACAAGTATAGGAATATATTGATCTAAAATTTGCCTTTAGGTTGAGAGCAAATGGTTATTTTGCCTTGACCACATCTTCGAGGGAAACATATGTTCCAAGTTACATTACCAGAAACCTCAACTCGCTGCAAGATCATCAGGTTTGCTGAGACTCAGTCAGGCTTTAAAGCCAAAGATGAGACTCAAACTGACAGTGAAATCACTGAAACTGTCAATTAAAGCACACTTGATGAAACAATTTCAAAGCTTGTTAATTTTAAAGTCAGAGTTTCTCCCTGAACTATCTCTTCATATAGCAGATCTGCAATGTGTGATATGACAGGAGAAGACTGAATCCAATAAATCCTCTTCATTATTAGTTAGCAAGCATCTTCTGAGGATACTGCTGACATTATAAACTGCATGTAATGTAGGGCTGGGCGATTAATCAGGTTTTAACATCAATTACGATCTGGGTTTTCAAAGATCATAAAAATAAAAGGGTGCGAGTATTTTTCTCTTTGCGGTTTCCTCTCCTGCTGTCTTCAGTTGCTAATCGAGCGTCACTGGCATTGCAGCGCTGTGCTGTTAACTCCTTCCACAGCCGCTTTGGTTTTATTCACCCACTGTTGCCAGCTTGGTGAGTTTCTCGCTAAATCGGGCAACTTTTTGTTAAAAGCGACTAGCAACAAATCTAGTAACTTTTACTGGAGTTATTAGAGACCTTTCTGGTGTTTTTGGAGACTGACTTAAAGGCACATATTGTTCTGCAGTTACTGTAACGGACGAGCAGCGGGAGCCTCTCCCGTCCTAAAGCACTCCCAGGCGGCCAGTCTCAGTCGGCTCCGGCTGCATGACCTGCAGCCGGAGCCGTAGAATAACTGCAGTAGGTTGTTAGAGGTTCACTACAACATAGTTTATACCATTGTCAGTGAGAACTGTCTGAATTATTTTCGTATACATAGTTCAGCGAGTTAAACACTAATATCCCTCCGTTACGGGGCGTTACCATAGCAACCTGTTAACTGGTTCAAATCAGCTGTCTTAACAGGTGAATGAGAAAAACACGCTGTAGACTGACAGCGGCTGTTTGGGACAAAATGTACATCGAGGCCAACATAAAATAGTTCCTAAACTTCAGCATATTTAGCAAGTGTTGTAAAAAAGAAATACAATTTGGTTACAAAATGTTTCCCGTGTGGGACCATGGTATAAGCTGATTAAACAACCCGGAACCGTGCATTAGATGGTTATAATGCACGACACAGAGTCGAAAAGACCACGACGCGCAGCGTTGTTTAAAAATACTGGTTAATTGTGTTAAATTACCAAGATCTCAATTTCAATCAAAATAATTGAGATTATAACTTTTGCCATAATCAAGCAGCTCTAAGGTAATGCAGATTGCAACTAATAAAATTATGCTTTTCATAACTTTGAGTAGTAACTGTAATTTGTTGTAAGCCACAACCACATGCCACAATGTTTTACCAAAAACAAAAAACCAAGATGCATCTTAATTTAACCCTGCATGTCACTGGAGGCCTCCAGCATAAGAGGAAATCGTGACTCTTTTAAGGAAATTGCATTTGACCTTTAAGGCGACGATGCACCAGTAGACATTTTGTTGTCGGGAACATGACAAGTGCAGGTGGATCTTAGTCACCTTTTCAGCTAACTATGCAACATTAACTGATATTTCTTGAAAAGTTGAGCTTATTCTGAGCAGACTTTGTGCAAACATTGTTTACATCTTTATCTGCATAGTTCTCTGGATGCCTTTACTGAATAACGTAAAGACTATAGATCCCTTCTGCACTGCTGTTTTGTCTGCAAGAGCCAAAGTTAGCAGTGGCCAAACTGCAAGCAGTTGCCCCAACATCACCAGTACCATTGGTACTGGTAGTTGGAAGAGACATACAGGGAGCTGACATCACAAAACAGCCAAAAAATGCTTTAAAAAATTGATTAAATTCTCTCCTAAACATCCACATATTAAATTTACCTACAGATGGCTTGTCAAGTAGTCCATAGCCGGTCTCAAACTAAAGTAGATGTAAAATCCTAAATTATTTTCTAAGTGAATTGCATCACACGCATAATGACAAAACATCTCAGGTGATTTTCTCTCCAATCACAAAATATAACAACTCTACACAGCCATGTTCACATCTTAACTCTGAGTGGCTGCAGAGATGATGGATTCATAAAGTATGCAGATTTATTAAAACAGACAAGACTAAGATTAATTAGAAATAATGAGGCATTCAGCTACCCAGAATTATTAAATCTACTTTCCAGTGGAAACATCATCAACATGCAGCATGTTTCCTGACACATATTCCTTCTTCTCCTCATATCTACGTTGTTTCAATCCCATTTCCCAAGGGTTTTCTCTCCTTTCCTCAACAGCTGCCCCCTCTCACTCAGATATCCAGCTACACTTTAGCTAAACTTATTCAGCTTCTATATTTAAGTCCCTTCTCAAACTCCTTTTGTTTGTTCATTTGTATGTTCTGGTCCATATAACGCAAAATGCATTTAAAATGACACAACGATAGAAGTCATTTAAGAAATTAAAGCAATTACACAACAAAACCTAGTTTAAAAATGTTTATCTGTGGTTCAACTGCTGCTGACTTTATTCCAAATTAAAACAAAGTTTATAAACTCAATCAGCCCTGTTCATATGTAGCACATATTTGTTCCAAGTTATTTACAGGGTGAAGAAGAAATAAAATAAAGAAAGTAAACATGTATTCACTACTTTTCCATACACTGAGGACACATTAGTAATTAACAAACCCAACTTTTAGCACAAATACCAATCCAGGCAGCCAACTGTAAACGTCATTTTAGACATCTGACAAGATCTGAAGCATCCTGCTCTTGGAAACAGATGGCAAGGCAGTTGGTAGGAATTTCAGCAGCGTTCCCATTCATGCTAACAGATAAGATTTACTGTTCTTGTGTTCGCTCGTGCACTTGCAATGTCATTATGAAGTCCAACAAAATCCTTTTCCTGCTGGATAAACAGTCTACCTGCACTTGACTCGTCACACCAGTCAACATGTAACACTCCCACTTTTGAAAGTGGTTTAACAGAAATCAAATTGTAACCAAGTGAAAGGGTGCAAACCCAGACCGCATTATAACACACTAAGCCTGACTTTTCACATCACAAAGACCTCAATCTGAGACGAATCAAACTTTAATAGGTAGTCATTATTAGGGCCTGTGTGCACACTACAAAGATATAGTTTGTGTGTTTTAAAGACAGATGGCAATCACCAAATGAATATCTAGGCTACGTGATATTTTTGGGAGAGCCGACAGAGAAAAATTTGAGAGAGAGGAGCCACAGCCACAGACAGGGTCAGGGAACAGGACACAGGGGAGAAAATGGGGAATAAACTACAGTGTGTTAAAAAAAAACTCAGCTGAATTTGGTAAAACGTTGATGAGTACGTGGAAACAATTTGATATTTGCAACTTTGCAATAGGATGGGAAGACAAGAGAAAAGCCACAGAAAGAAGTACCAGTGGTATTAAACCAGGTAAGCAAAACAGACCGAAGCAACCAGAGCTGCTTAGATCATGATGTATGAAAGAGAAACTGAATTACAGCTGAGATAGCTTAACAGACAAATCAGGGGTTAAGTCCGATTAAAAATCTTTAAATAATTAAAGCCAGAATGAATCGCTTTATTACCTTTTACATAAATCAATTAATAAGCCAACCAATCAACAATCTGATGTATGATTGGAAAGCAGCTTTCATGAACTGTAACACCAAATCAGCACAACATCTGCTGGAAATGAAAACCAAGTAACATCCACGTACTGCAGTCTTTGGTTCAACTTAGTTGCAGAGGAGGCGTAAAGTGGGGCACTATGGCAGAGGAAAAGTTATTCCATCATAAAAGATAAAAAATAAATAAATAAATCTTTTGTGGTGGATAGTTTTGCCGTTCAGACATGACCAATCCAGCATGAGGTCCATGGCTTCTTGTCATGAGTGTGCAATAGTCATAGTCCGTAGAAGAAAGCGTATTATTTCCAGATATGTGATCTTGCTTTTTATTTCCACTGTTCCTCATGATTTATATGTCAAACAGCAGCTATTCTGCTGAAGGACAGATGGAAGTCAATGCTAGCTAGATCTTTTTCATGTTTCTCAATTCTTTACTCTGGTTGAAAAACACTCAAAAACCTTTTTTTATGATGTAGTCCCCAGATAAAAGCCTCCCAGTTCCAGTTACAGGTCCTGAAGCCTTTTTCATCTGTTGCTTCCGGGACAAATCCAAAGATGCTAATTGTGTGTTTTCAGTGCATGAAAGCAGATAACAATTTTATATTCACCATCTACAATTACAATGAGTAGCAAATGTTTTCTTCCAAAAAAATAAATACTAACAAAGTAAGAGGGAATTAATGACAGTATTGGATGGACCAAAAAATATGGCCAGAGGATGCATGGAAGATGGATCACTACTAGTCAAGTAATGGAGAAGAAAATGATCTGAAAAACAGATTTTCCCATCTTTACAATGTTGTTAAAAGATTTTAGTGCCCAGTGTTACCCAGATGTGAACTTCGACTATTCCTGTAAAAACAACATATTTAAGCTCCCCATCTGTACAGTATGTTCTGTGTGTTTACTTCTGCATGGATTAGCCTGCCCAGTCATTGTTTCATGATGTTCTTACAGACTTTTTTAGCTCATTTGTCACAACTGAAATAAGCGGCCCTTTTTTCCTCTTATAATCCACTGTTTCTATGCACTATAATCTACTTACAGTCCTAATTAAAATATAATCACCAGGCAAAAAAAACAAAATATAAAAAAAGATTAAAAAGGACCCAGCCTCAGTCAAGTTTAGCTTTAAAGTCCCTGCAACTTTAGTTAAATGACTAATAGTAAATGTTCCCCATTCTGACCCAGCTTTCCTCTGTTGGCAGCCACAAAAAGTCCCGTTTCAACAGAACTTCAGCTTCATCCTTCGCAAAATACTATGGATCAAAGAGATAAGCAATTTCACTTATCAGGGAAAGCACCACAAGGGCTGTTAGGTGAGTGAAAACAAAATGCTGGTCCGCACTCCAAACGTATCAAGAGCACACAGATGTAGTCTGCCTAGCAAGGCTGCAGTCATATCTTTTGGATAACAACTTCTCTTTTTCCCTCTTGAAATTTAAATATAATCTCTGGAGTTTGCTGTCTAAGCACAGAATCTGTGTGAAAAGCGTATGCACAACTAAAGCTAATTACGACAAAATGGCTGTGGTTTGGCAGCGATTGACCTTGATCGATCTTGGTAAGTAGAGTTAATTAATGTTGGATGATATGTGGTTTCGTCTGGCATGTACTGTTTACTGATTATTTTACACATTCTTAGTCTAAAACCAGCACTTGACAAAATAACCAAGATAGGTGCTTTCTTAAGTTTTAAATGGGGACCTCCATGCAAGAACTAACAGCAAACCATCTGGTAGGTTAAATGAATGCAAAGTTCACCGTGGGTTATTTCTCTAAGAATAATTTTTGCACATTTTGATCAAAATAGATCCATTCCACAGTATGAGAAAGACAAAAAGGGAGAGAAAGCATGGGATAAGAAGCAAAAATACATAGAAAAAGGAACAAGAAAATTTAAGCACAAGAAGCAGCTAATTATAAATACCAATACTGAATAGTAGGGCTGTACAATTCATTGGATTTTGATCATGATCACGATTTTGCTGGCCAAAATTAAATAAGCCTGATTGTCAACGATATTTACATTGAAAACGCAAGCTCTGCTGCACGCATCTCTGGTCACTCAGGTTCTCAATCAGTAGTCTGCCAACCACCAGGGGGCGAACACTTTGTTAAGGCTTCATTAAGCTGCCTAAATATCAAGCATTTTACCAGCAGCCAGTTAAGTATCGTTGGATTGGTTGGACATTTGAGGTGGGCGTGGGTAACATGGAAAAGTATGAAGCGTTAAACTGCAGCTTCAGCATTTTTCCTGTTGCAAGTAAAACAGCTTGTTTTGATTAATCAGCTAATCAAGGTGGTAAAAATACGAACATTTTTACAACACACGTTAAATTCACGAACCCTGTCACGTGCAAAACTTGCCCTGCCGCAGACGAAATTGCTCATTAAATATAAAATAACCAGCTACATGCACAAAAAGCAGACATCGTCGCCCGCATTGATCCCTCCCGGCTTCGGACAAAGCTTCTCGTGGAGGATGTAACAAGATTTAGACTGATGAGAGCAAGTCATGTCGAGAATGGAAAATACAGCAGCATCAAAACAAACAGGATAAGACATATGAGATCCCTTCGTGTAATTATTTTTCCAAAAGGGCGTTTCCTGCGCTGTATGAAAAAAGTACATGCTTTTTCAGACATAATGAATGATTGTGATTAACAATCGTGATTACAATACTGATCAAAATAATCGAGACTATCATTTTGGTCATAATTGTGCAGCTCTACTGAATAGATTTCCATAGCCTCCCAAAAAGGATGACAAAAAGAATCAAGAAATAATCTCTGGTCCTGTCTATTCATTAAATATGGGGGGAAAGATGGTGGGATAAGGTGAGAGTTGTGGGCAGAAATGTTGAAAGTGTCAGAGTACCGACATGCCTCCCACAACAGGAAGAAAATAAGACTTGTGAAAAAGAGACTGTCAGTGATGGGAGAAGGGAGAGGGAAAAATCGTAGGAGGTGGAGAGTGAAGATGTAGCAGCAGCACTAAAACAGTAGCTGTGTGGGAGATTGTAAACAGGTAAGACCCCATTACAAGCTTCTGCCAAACATGCATGGCTTGTATAGAATGGAAGCGCTTGCTGGGCAGAGATTGAAAGGTCCTCTTTCTCCTGACTCTGCATTTGCCAGATTCTTTGTGTGGACTTCCAAAAGCCTCGTCTGAGCCAAAAAAAAAGCAGAACTGCACATCAGAGGCTTTTTAAAAGAGTGACAACGGCACATCCTGATCAGAATGCATCTGATTAAAATCTAAACCTCAAGCTTTTGTTTCCAAGAGGTAACCAGTCTGGGGACATAGTTCATTTAAAACTCATAAAAAATCATCTACTGAGGGCTGGAGCTCATCTTGCAAACATATTCTAGCCAATCATAGCAGCTTAATCCAGGGTCACCAGCAAATGATAACGCTACACAACATCCCAAGGTCCATACATAATCTTTAAGCTGCCCATCCACAACCCTGATACATTCCTCATGCCCCCCCACCACCACCTCCTTCATTCAACAGCTCTGTGTGTGATGGAACATGTGGGCCTCCACCTACACACTCAATTTCAATAGCCTACTTAATATTGTAAATGCAACACAGCCTCCAGATCTGCTCAGCCTTGGCATTCACTGCTGTGACGAGGGAGGGCTGATGGCAAGAGATGTTCAACTGTTAACATATGAGTTTGTTTGTTTGACGCAGCAGCTGCAGCAGTCAAAACAGAGAGCATGAAGCTCTTCAATGCCGTCGTGGAGGGAAGGTAGCTCAAACGCTGCGGTTATGCTCCAGGTTGAAAATTACACCCACCCTCATCTCCCAATGAAGAGTGATGCAATCTCGATGACGTGTCCATTTAGGGCTTGTCAAAAGGAGGATGCTGAGTGTTCCTGTGTATATATGCCACCCCCTGAAGGGCTGAAGCTAGTAGCCTGAGGAAAGACTCCACAGGTGGAGATGGCAATAATAACAGAAGACAGAGCATCCACAGGGGGTCCACTTAGAATAAAATTCCCCCCAGGATGTCATTAGGGCAAAAAGAAAGCTCTGGCAAATGAATGAGCTGAAAAATGTCTTGAGAGGAAACTTTGATGACAGCAAAAAGTTTTGCATTATTTTGCCCAAATATGAAATATTTCAGGGGGAGGAAAAATTATCTGTTACATTACTGCATGATTAAAGCTTTATGGCATCTAAATCACACAAATGTAGTACTGTTACATCACTATTCAAATCTGATTTGACTCCTCAGACGGCCATTTTGATTAATGAGGCTGGTTTTGACATAGAAATGATTTCATTTTTTATTCCATGCAAGTCCCTAGGTGTGTACTCATCTCTAAATGACAGATATCCAGCGATTATTTACACTCAACAGGCCTGAAAATCGCTTTTCTGATGAAAACAACTTGTTTCCCATGCACCTCTATGAAGGCTTACGATGCGTTTCAACACCTTACAGAGATTTACAGAAAGTCCAAACACAGCATGCACTGCAGTGACTCATGCTTCTGCACAGACCTGAAGGAAAGAGGGCTCCCAAATCTGAAGCATAGCATTTCTCTGATAAGACTAACTCCAGTCGCTGTGACTGGTGCAGCTCTCACCGAAAATAAATGATGGACAGCGAGACAGAAAGGGACAGGAAACCCACAGAAGAGGCTGCAGCTTACCATCACAATTATACAAGCAGTCACGCAAACAAACAACAGTTATCTCTATCTGATGGTCATTTCGCAAGATTTCCTGTCTCTTTAAGAGCACGGGTGCATCCTTGTCTACATCTGTAGCTGTTTCGTGTCATAGAAGGAGAAATGTTGACTGAATGGTGGTTTAATATCGCACAAAACAAGCGATTAATCCGAGTTTAAAAGAGACAAGAAACCATACGAGTCATTTGTCGCTAATGTGCACGAGCTGTGCAGCAGAACTACCTGACTGCTAGCTAAACTTTTCTTCGTACTTTTCTTTGCATAGCGTTTCATGCAATTATATGTCGTTTAGTCGGCTGTTTATTCTAAAATGTGCAAAAAACAAACAAACAAACAAATAAAACAACAATGGTTATACTATAAGGAGGTACTCTGCTGTTTACTACTAATGATAATAATAACAAGAGTGTTCGTGTCTTCTGTATGTCTGAGTGAGGAACAACGATGCAGTTAACGCGCTTACCTTTATTCATTTCCACCTTGTCCGCCTTTTCAGGGGGATAAATAATGCTCTCGCTGGCATACACACGCTGTAACTACAGAAAATTAACCGGAGGGCAGAAAACCTCTGGGGCTCTTCACCTTTTTATGTGTCTCTGTCCGTGCGCTTTGACGACCGCCTCTCGGTGTGTTTAAATCAGAAGTTCATCCAAAGTTGCAGTGGTTCGCTCCGCCTCGCCACGGTGATGAGGTCACCGCCTCCTCAAACTCCGCCGGACTGTACTCTCGCGATACTAATCACTGCTTTATCCGCTAAAAGTGCGTAATCGCGCGATAAAGCTAGTGGCGGACCAAAGCGATTGGATGGATGATGCTTGGTGGAAAAATGGGAGAGTGTTGCTCTGGCAACAGAGTCGGGTGGGCTTTTCCAGCTTTGAGTTTGTTTGTTTGTTTGTTTATATTATTTTGTTTTAATCAAGCAGCAAATGATCGTGTGGTTAAATAACCTGGATAACTATCATCAGAGGCGCCATCAGGAATTTTGGGCCCTATGAAAGACAATGGCATAGACCCCACCACTTGATCGCAAATTTTAGATGTTTGTTTTTGCTTCAGTTGCTTCAAGCTGATAAAAAGAATAGCTTTTCATGGGACTAATAAAGATCTAGGGCTCTGTTTAACCCTTTATGGGGCAAGTGACTATTTTTGAACACTTTGTTTCCTTTCATATTCAGCATAAAACTCTTTATTTATTTAATTTTTTTGTTAATGTAACAACAAAATGGAGGTCTTGGTTCATACCAGAAGGACAATTTTAGGCTAAAATTTCTAATTTGAAGGTATTTTATTGAGTGCCCTATAAAGGGTTAAATCACAGTGCATACATTGAACTAGGTTATTTTAATACAAATTGGTTTATCAGTTTATGTTACTGCTATGTATTATTACAACCTTTAAAAAAGTATTTATTATTTTTAATGAATTTTTAATGATTTTCTTATATAGTTTGTACATCTTTTTGGGCCCCTATCAAGTCATGGGGCCCCCCATGGGCCCCCCCCATGTGTGTCATCTACAACAGTTTGCATGGTGGTGGAGCTAAATTACCAGACCACTATGAAGTAATCCTTGACAAGGTTACAGTAATTTATGCCATCATCATATCTTTGCATTATCTCATGCCTTGACTAAAACAGTTTGAATCAGTCCAGTAAATCTTACACAAACTTCCTTTAGGTTAAGTTCAGTTCAATTCAACTTTATTTATATAGCATCAAATCACGGCAATGCCATCTCAAGACGCTTTACAGACAGGAAAAAAAAAAAACATAATGAAAGCCAATTCATAATAGCTTATATAAGGAAACCAACAGATTGAGTTGGAAGCTCTCACTCAATCTCCCATCCTGAGCAAGCACACTGGCAACAGTGGGAAGGCAAAAACTCCCTTTTAGCAGGAAGGAAACCTCCAGCAGAACCCGGCTCAAGGACAGGCAGCCGTCTGCCTCTGCTGTGTGGGGGGAAGAGGGCAGAAAGACAACAGACAACAAGAAAGATAACAGACAACAGGAACTGCTACTGATACTGTTTCCTCTGCTTTGTACTATTTTTACACAAAAGTTGGATTCAAGAAACTTCTATGTTCTCTGTTCTCTCAGCAAATAATCCTGTAAGACACTACAACATGGAGCATGGCAATACAAAAGGCTGCTTCATGATTCATGACCAAACCTCGAACACACACTATGGGACTGAGTGAGCTTCTATCTCTCCTGCAGAAAGGTAACATAGATCAGTCCCTTTTTATCCTCAAGTCCTTGCTGTCATTTGAAAGCCCCCATGCAAGATTTGCAATCAGTGAATGTGAGTTTCTATACAGAAATGTGAGCTGTGTCTGTTGCCCCCTGATCAGCGGTAAGGCAGCCTCTTTCTTTATCTTTATTTGAGTTCAAACATTTTAAAACACAAGAACAAGGCCAACAGTAGGTCTCCTATGAAACACACAGTGTAGGTTTTATACACACACACACACACACACACACACACACACACACACACACACATATATATATATGTATATATATATATATATATATATATATATATATATATATATATATATATATATATATATATATATATATATATATATATATATATATATACACACATATATATATATATATATATGTGTGTATATATATATATATATATATATATATATATATATATATATATATATATATATATATATATATATATATATATATATATATATATATTATATATATATATATACATATACATACACTATTCACAAAAAGTTAGGGATATTCAGCTTTTGGGTGAAATTTCACAACAAGCCTAAAATGCATTCAAACCTGTACAGGTGAACTTAATGTGATCTTCTCTAAGCTTTTAAATGCACATGTCCAACTGTTAAATGTTTCAATAAATTTTGCACAAGTTGCTGTTCTCTAACAAGGAGCTTAACGGCAAAAATCACGGCAGGTGTGTGATCCTTGAATTGACCAATAAATGTCCTGGTTCAATTAGAGCTGGTGTTTAAACAGTTGTCCTCATCATGCTGTTCACATTTTGACATCATGAGACCAAGACGACACCTAACAATGGAACAACAGTCCCTTGCCATTGCGATGCTTCAAACAGAACGTTCTCAGACAGAAGTGGCCACTGAGCTTGGAGTGTCACAGAGTGTCATCAGCAGGTTGCAACAGAGATATCGAGAGACTGGAAGAGTCACAGAAAGGCCTAGAAGTGGACGTCCTTTGGCATTTACGCTGGATGAGGAACCAGTGGGCCTCAGTGCTGTTCTCTGATGAAAGTCGATTCACACTGAGCAGAAATGATGGCCGGCAACGATGTTGGAGATGTCAGGGAGAGCGCTATGCATCAGCCACTGTTGTCACCAGGCGAGCTTTTGGTGGTGGCGGTGTTACAGTGTGGGCAGGGGTGTCCACTTGGTACAGAACTGCCCTACACTTTGTGAATGGTACAGTGACAAGCCCATACTACCTGAATAACATCATTAATCCAGTGATTGTGCCCCTACATGAACATCACAGGCCTAATTTCATCTTCATGGACGACAATGCTCCTGCTCATCGAGGCCGTATCATCAGGGAACGGCTGTTGGAGACTGGTGTACCTCAAATGGAATGGCCTGCACTCTCTCCAGACCTGAATCCCATTGAAAACCTGTGGGATCAGCTGAGCCGTCGTGTAGAGGCTCGAAACCCTGCACCCCAGAACCTCAATGACCTGAGGGCTGCCCTTCAAGAAGAGTGGGATGCCATGCCTCAGCAGGCAATAAGTTGCCTTGTGAACAGCATGAGGCGTCGTTGTCAAGCTGTAATTGATGCTCAAGGGGACATGACGAGATATTGAGACGTTCAAATTTTTTGTTGTGGTGTAACTACCATTGTTGTTACCTTTTGTGTTGAATGAATTTTTTGAGATGAGGAAATCAGTAGTGCATCCTTCTACTTAAATGTCTTACTTTTATGATATTATATCACTGTAGCATGAACATATTGCATTTTCCATAATATATATATATATATATAAACATATATATATTACTTGGCCTATGTTATCACTAAATGCTGCAAGTGCCTCTTTGAAAAAATGATAGTCTATACTATTACTGTAACAAGTTCAACACAGGTTATGTTAGATTTGTTTGCTTTTCAACCTAGTAAGGATTTTAGTCTCTGAATGTGCTTTGTGTATTATTATCACACACCCTCCTACTAATCCATAAGTCACAAAGAGAGTATGCTGAACTTGTATTCAGCCTGAATGTTTGTGAAGGGCAAATATTAAGTGGTTCCATGAGAAAGCGTGGTTCAGGACTGTTTAACTTTACTGCTCCCTAGCTGTTTGTTGAGTTTTAACCTCTAAGAGGACAGCTGAAATCATGTTTGCTCATATACTTAATGGGATTTATCCTCATTTCACTATTTACAGAAGTAGAAGGAGCATTTATAATCAAAAGTAATAGTAGTAATACATCTGAGTCAATGATTAAACAGGTTTTCAACTGTAAGACAAAAAAACTGCATGTTTACTTAAATGTTTAAACTTTTTCCATTTGTGACATTTTATACAAAATAAGTGAAATAGGGCATGTTAAGAGCTGCAGCTACATGATAAATACAGGATCATTGGGTCTCCCTCATGCACCAACTAATTGTCATGTAAAATTTAAATACCTTGTAGAAAACCTGTCAACCACCATGATTAACCCTTTTTTTTTTTTTTTTAAATCAACATCTTTTGTAATGAAGTAAAATGGAACGAGTCATATAGATTGTTGTTACATATATCTTTACTCAACAGATAAGGATAAAATGCATTAGTTTAGTTATTGTTCCTATAAAAGGATTGTTTTTTTTACTCATGTGAGTTGTTGTCTAGGTTTTGGATAATATAAATTTTTTTTTTATATGGAACATGTTAATAAAGCAGCAAAACTGGAACAATAGAGATGAAAAAGCCTTCAGGAAGAATACTGGAATGAAAATGCAGATTAATGATAGGCCTGCTCGCACTCACAAATACATGCGCACACAAACACAATACTCTTTAATGAAACAGTTATGATAAGAGCATAAACTGAATATTTCAAGATAATGGATATGCAGGAACAGAGAAATTACACTTCACTCAGTGACAAAAACTCTACTTGGCCGACCTTATTTTCACCTACATCACACAATATGCTTTTATAATAACCTTTTTAAAACCTAAGGTCTGATAACTGCAAGAGTTAAAGAACAGATGGTGTCAAACCGGGCCGATATGGCCATTCTGGACACAAAATGACATATCATGACAAATGACAAAATTGGACACAATTACAGACACTGAAGTGTCTGTAATTAAACCTTTCTAATGTTTGTTCAAAATTACTTCATCAAATCAGGCTTTTGTAGAGACAACCTTTTTTTTTTTTTTTTTTTTAATTGTTTTACAATTTGATAGAGGTTTAAAGCTACAGCTGCCTCATTCTTAAGTAACATTCGTGTTAGTCCTGGAAGCTTTTTTTTTTTTTTTTTTTTTTTTTTTAAACAAGCCTGAAACTTTTTTCCATATGTGCTGCGTGTCATGTTCGTTTGTTCTTCACCAGTGGCACATATGTTCACATCTGAAGAAATCTCACTAATGCTGCTTTAGTATGAGTCTAAAAGTATTCAAATAGACCTTGTGGTTGCAAAGATATACTCAGTTTATTATGGATTTGCAATTTTTTGCAGAAATAAAAAAATAACAAGGTAATGGTAAAAACTAGTTTATGGACTTTTGAGTTTTAAATTTTAAATATTGTTATTGTTCATGTTTTTATTCTTTTTTTCCCCATAAGTATGACAAGAAAAGATGAAAGGTTAAGTGTTTCTTGTATCACAGGACTCAGTTGGAACACCTTATAATATCCACAATACATCTCCAGAGTGAAATGCTACAGGCAACGTCTACAGCCTCCAGCTAGAAGCAAACATTAGCAGGAGAACGCTTAGACGTGTAAATGGACTGAGCACAGGACTGGTTGATATCTCATTTTAATAATCTAATATGTTATTGTGTGTATTGAAATACAAAATCTGGTTAAACACAATTATTCTCTGGATTGATAACCCAAAGCAAATTGATATAAGATAAATATCTGAGCATCTCATGACAAAAAGTTCTCTCCTTTTCATGTACAATGTATTCTGTCAATAAATTTCACAGTATCCATTGATGTTTCTGCCATTACATTTCAGAAACCTTCACATCAACCGGCAATAAAATGTAACAGAGACACACATAATGAATGCATGCAAAGGGACTGATTATTGCTTCATCCTACACATGCCCTTTGCAAATTCCACCTGCTTGCTTTCCACACATACATTAATTATTTTTTGCATCAATTTTTAATGAGATGAGACAAAGAACATTGCCCTAATTAAAGCGGCTCAGCAGGTATACTAAAGTGAAGAGTGTGGGTAAGATGGCAGTCAAAGGAAATCTACATCGTCACCGACACTTGTGTCTCTATTCTTACTGTACGTCTTACTTCCTTTCTATTATTAATCATTTTACTTTCCAGTGACAATGGTTCTTTTTTTCCACATTCACGCTGCTTTCCTTTCATTTCCACTTGGCATCCGGGCAGCCATTATTCTAAAATGTCATCCAGGATTACGTAAGAATCTAATAAAGACAAAGGAAAAGAGATTATCATCATTAAAACCAGTCCTGTAGCTACATGAATCTTAATACTGCCCCATTCTGTCATGTGGCAGATATTTGTGTGGGTGGTTTGTATTGTTCTCTAGTGGACCCCCACCCACCCAGGATTAACTCAAGTAGTCTAATTGGGTTAACCGCAGAATGTAATTCAGTTTGGATTAAAGAAATGCGGACTCATCACTGACAACCAGCGACAGTGAGATTTCACTCTTTAAAATGTCAGTAAATAGTGATGGATCACATATCACATCCTGAGTAAAATGATGGCATTTAAGGACTCTGAACGCTCATGGAGGCAGGATCGCTAATGCTCCTAGATGAATTATGTACATTTTATAGCCATCCACACAGAATCCACATAACCCTTGACTACTATCTGAGTGCTACGTGAGATTTCTTTTGATGGTTCCATTTAAAAGGAAACTTTGACCGTTCACATCTTCCTTGTTATAAAATTTCCACCGAAGAACAAAAAAAAGGCTCCATTTCCATCTAAATCTGCGTTAACAAAGTGTGGCTTTCATGTAGTTTGACAGTGAAAACTGGGACACAGTACTGGTCACGCCAAAAACTTGGAATGTCCCAGTTACATGTTAATGGAATGTCGAACTACTCTAATTAAGTGCAATAAATGCAACGTTTCATCATGATAACTGCTTTGTTCTTGAGGCCCAGTATGAGTTTTGAAGAAATGTAGTTCAGTTGGAAGTCTTGCACTATGTTTTCAGTCTTCTGCTAAAGGAGTCGGATTTATAGACTAGGAAGGGTTCTTATGGCCCAGTATCAGATAAGGAAGAAGGACACCAGTCTGGGACTCCAGCTCATGACTACAATACAGCAGTTGTATTTCCATTTACTTACTTTCATTCATTTGCTCTTTTAGTTAAGTTAGCTCTTGAGCTGTTACATTACTGACAGTAAATGTTTGACAACAGTTTTCTTGTTGTGGTTCCTGCTCTGACCTGTGCTGCAGTGGGTGTGCCTGTTTCCCTGGCAATCAAGTCCACACCAGGTTCTCATCGGGTAATCAGCAGCAGCAGCAAGATAAAAGGCCAGCTCAGTTCACCAGTCATCGCCTGATTGTTGTGTCATCTGCGGTAACAGCTCTCGGCCATTGCAGCATTTCAGCTTAAGAATTTAAACTGCTTGTTTCACAACTGTCTGTTCTGTCACCAGTGCATGATTCTTGCCTGCCTGCCCGCCAACCTGCCTGCCTGCCCGTCAACCAGCCTGCCTGCCTGCCCGTCAACCTGCCTGCCTGGCCACCTACCATTCTGCCCAGGAGAACAATAAACCTGTCCTAGTATCCACATCCAATCTGCACTTGGGTCCTTGTTTGTCCTACACTACAACATTTCTGGGGAAATTTAGACATTAAATATAAACTTAGCACAAGTAGTGAGGAAATTTGTATTTGGTTTATCATTTCTCCCTCTCTTAATAATACCAACTGATGTTGTATTTTACATTTTTTGAAGGGCTGATTAGTCAGCCTTTACATCAAGGTAAGACTTATAAGGACTTGGCTTCTGTGAAAAGAGCAACATAGCTGAAAATGTGGGTAGTGTCGTCTAAACATGGGCCAAAACCCCATGGAAAACCTTCCCATTGGTGTTTACTCTTTGTTTTGAAATCTAAGTACCACCAGGAGTGTGTCGGTCACAGGCGTAAGAATGACACCTAACTGGTAGAAAGTTGAACTGGGATGAGATTCTGGTGCCAGTTACAATCCCATATGCCCCAAATCTAAGAGATGTGACTCCATCCTCCAGGATGACAACACCTTCCACCACACAGCCAGCATCATCACACACTACTTGCAGAATGAAGTGGAGAGGAGAGGATGAGTCCAGACTCTTTTCAGCTCAACCCAATTCAACGCTTGTGGGATCAGCTGGTTGTGCATGTACCAAAGTGACATACAGAACCTCGCTGGTCGACCTTCAACAACTAAGGAACGGGATGCCACAGCAAAATAGGACCAAGCTGGTGACAAGCATGAGGAGTTGCCTGGCAGTGCTGCATATGGATCATGAATAGTGTAAAAATGGCCAATATGTGTTTGTTTTTTGCCTAATCACTTTGGGAGAATGCTATCATTGTACAAACGCCAAGCAACTTAAACAAGAATGACTACAAGACCATATTGTAGGGGATTTTAACAGATTTTTGGGTGGGAGACTACCTACACATTTAGCTTTGTCACCCATTTCACAATTTCAGACGAAACTATAACAAAAAAAAAACACCTTAGCATTTGGAACAGCAATAAAATAATAAGCTTCTTAATTGGCTTTGTGATTTCAAAGACATCATCACACTGACATCACAGACGCACTACTCTTCACATGTGATACCTCACTGTAAAGATGCCTGATCTGGCTTTCAATCAATGTACAGTACAACACCAATGGATATTATCAATAATAATAATATACTATTAATAATCAAACATGACTTTTCTTAGTTTTTGTGCCAGATTTACTATTTCAGTGCACATGTTTCCTTGTTGAAGAAAGCTGCTTGCTATTAATTATTGATATATTTGTTCTTTTTTGTCTTTTTTTTATCACTATGTTTTGTCTTATGTTATTTCTATTGGTAGGTTCAGTTTTGCTGTTGTGCTTTGTGTTGTACTTTCTTTGGTTCCACAGTCCCGCTCTGTGGAGAAAGAGGAAGCCACATGAGGAGGGCTGTGTTTGGGGGCTATCTTTGACCTCTAATCCATTACCCAGCACTGGTCCTCGAGGGCCACAATCCCACAGGTTTTCCATGTATCCCTGTTCCAACACACCTGATTCAAACTAATCACTCCTTTTTGCAGAATTTTCTTGGCTGTTGGATCCATTTAATGGAAGCCAGGTGTGTTGGAACATGGATACATCAAAAACCTGCAGCACATCGGCCCTCAAAGACCGACGTTGGGCTCCCATGCATTACAGCGTGTCCTTTACATCACTACATGGTGTTACCGATTCTGATTGTGACTCTACAACAGCGAGAAGTTACATCTTTGAGCTGTGTTAAAGATGTTAAGTGGGCAAGTTTGGTATTGGCTGGGAACCTATTGCATGACTGTGGTGATCTTTAAAGAGCAGAGTGGAATTCCTGGCTCTTTTACCCCTGGAAGCAGAGGAATGAAAAGAATGGGCCCCATTCACAAAGTTCCACTAAAACAGCGCTCCTACACTAATGGAGATTGACATGAGGAAAGGCGACAAGTTGTTTTCACACACACTGGCGCTTTTGTCCTCTTTTCTAAGGGGCGTGATGCAGACAGTGTGCTTGGAAAAGAGACAGAATTTGATGTGCTTGTTTTTCATAAGTGGAGACCAATGTGTCTTGATTGGAGTGTGTGAGCAATTAGTGCTTTGTTGAAAATGTCATTGTGAGTAAACTGGTGGGGAAATTTGCCTGCGGAGTGACACATGTTTGTTCAGTTGATGAATTTCTGTCCACTGCTTCTGCTCTAAAATAGTAAATAATCCAAAATGTTGAGCTTTTGTTTAATTTTTTTTTCTAATTAATAACATCTTTTCATATACTAAAGTTTTTTTTCTTCTTTTTTTGTGGCAAAAATCCCCAAATTCTACCCTTGACAATGAGACCAGCCAGCAAAAGACGCTGGACGTCTTTATCTTTTTGTTCAGCCTTGAAACACAGACGGATGTCATTGTTTCTAACAAACACATTAACACGGTGATGCAGACAGTTACTGAATATTTCTCCTAAACCAAAGATTGATTATAAGTATAATTATAATTGATCATAATTGATCAGGTTTTATACTGTAATGCTGAACAGTACGGGTGAAAACCTGGACTTTCTGATGAAACATGGAGTAGATAATTATATTTGTGATCTATGGACCAAATATAGTGTCCACCATGTGTACTTTAGACCCTCTCCTTTCATCTTTAGTTACTCAGAACAATGTTTAGATTTAAGGTCAACTTAACGGATTTAACTAATTGGTTGTTTTGCAGTCCTTTTTTCCATACCCACCTCATACATATTGTTGGTTCTGGCTGGGTGGTGCATGATGTGGTGGTTAGTAAGGAGATTCATGGATTAAGACTCAGCTGGGGCCTCTGTGTTTGGCATTTGCTGTGTCAGTTCTCTCCAGTCACTCAGGCGTCCTCCAAAAGTACAAAAACATGCATATGAGGTTAACTGGTGATTCTAAATTAGCCCTGAAAACGATAGATGCTTCTTTCGTTCACTCATGTGCTGTAACTGTGTTGGACTGGGGATCTGTGTATGTCAGAGCTCTTAAACTTGAGAGCCACAGGTTTAAGGGCTCATTAAATCTTAAATTATAATCCCTTTCAATAATTAATTAGATATGTTTCTGTCAAACACTGTCAAGCATCATTGCCCGTGTTGTCCTTTATGATGGCATATTTGTTGGGCAGGACATCCACTAGAGGACAGTGAAGCATTCAGAATTAACTTCCAAGTTTTAACGCTAGTTTCACACAATAAAAACATGGTGAACATGGACAAAATCGCAGCTTCTTCCTTTCTGTTCCTTTCACTGGTCACATATGAGCTAAATCGCTCCTGCAGTTTCTGCTGGCATGCACTGCTCTCCTTGCTACATCTGGATATACAAGCACAAGCTCTCTGAAAATGCAGTGAAATGTGCAGATAAGACAAATAATACAAGGTTCCAGCTGTATATTTAGGCCTATATAGCAAGAACCAGTTAAAATATGATAAAGGTAAGCAAAACCACACAAAGTTTGTAGTGGACCCAAGAAAACAGGTGAGTCTTTACCTTTGCTTTAAAAACATTGCTAGAACACACCAGCCTGATGTCAAGAGGCAAATTGTTTCAAAGCATCGGTGCATGAAAGTAAAGGGCCCTTTCACCAACTGTCTTTTTATGGACTTTAGGGACAGACCATTAAAATGTCAAATCATCCCGCAGCCATGCCTAATATTGATGTAGATGTTTCCTTTTTTTTTTTTAAAGAACAAGAAAACATGTTTGTGTGACCTCTGCTACTTGCACACTGTCAGATCAGTTTTGTGGATTGGTCCCATACTATTCAAACCTTTAAACAAGTGTAGATAAATGTGTCCTGGTGCACTCCCAATTAGTTAATTTTACTTCCTTACGCCTTAAAGAAGCCCTATAGAACTAGGAAACTCTGTAACAACAACTTATTCTGCATTCATCTGCCATTCTGCCTACATTCGAAACTGTCTGCAGCGAGTAAAATTGATTCTGATGTTGATTCTTGTTTTATCTGCTGCTCTCGCTCTCTCTTTATTTTTCTCTTTTCCTGCAATAATGTCCTCTTACTTTTTTTTTTTTTTTTTTTTAAATGAATCAGCCATTAAAAACAGCCAGTGTGTTGATATCCAGTTGCTGGCATGTGGCATGGTGCATAAAGTGAAACTTTAAGCTTGGAAACTAAAACTACAAAGTAGGTTAGGGTTTCTCACCTTGGGGCTCCGTCCCAGACAGTTCCAGGAACACACGTCATAAATGTCAGCGTGGAATCAAAACAAGTCTCAAACATATATTTTTAGGGTCAGAAAGTTAGCTAGTGCTGTTCACCAAGCTAAATGTTAGCTGCTAAAGCTAGCAGAGACAAGACTTAGCATTTCTTATTCTACCATGAAGTTTGGTGGAAGATTAGAAGTAGCAGTTGCATTAATTTATTTCCTGTCAGAACAGGCACTCATGCAGAGCTAAAAGATTTTGACATCTTTGTCTTTCTCCTCAGTTCTTAACGTCTACTTCTTTCTCACCTAAAATAGGCGGTCTCCTCCCATGGGGATTTTGGTTATTATTGTGCACATTCTTTACTAATTCCATTACCAGCCTGATAAAATTGTTACTTATGAAGCAGAGACTTAAATATACTCCATATATTGTCTGGGCGTTGTAAAGAGGGAGAGGATTAACAGCCGAGCTGCCTGTCAAAAAGCCGCAGAGCACTGTGATCCGTGCAATCCCAGTTTCTCTTTGTAGTGCAGGAACCTGCAGAAAAATTCTTTCAAGATATGTTTGAAAAAGCAAAAGCAGAGACAGAATTAAAGTTGAAAATACCTCCCTCTTGGTACTGTATGCACACATACATCTCACAAAAAGAGCTGGAGTGGGTTGACTCACACTGGTGTGAAAACACAGAGGATAGGTGGGAGGATGACATCACAAAACCCTGCAGAACAACAAGTGCCTCGGAGTTGGACCCTTTTCAAGTATGCACACAAGGGCACACACACACACACACACACACGCGCACCCCTATACATATATAAGTACACAGAGTCCTTCTCTGCTGCCTCTCAATCATGCCAGACGCCCCCGCCACACGTGCACGCAAATACACGCACACACAGAACATTTCCTCACCAGAAATAAAACTGATTGTCCTGAGGAGACACTTTTGATTTCCAGCTTCACGTGGGGGCGACATGGGCAGAGGCAGGCTGGTGGTTGGCCAAGATGTGGATGCGCTCTGATAGGATTTGTGGGCTGATGTTGTAAAAAAACATAGATATCAGAAAGGAAGAGGTACCATTCAGCTCAGATGTTGTGAGGCACCACCAGTCCCTTGCACTTGAATACGCACCTGCAGTCATGCATGTTCACCTAGTCTTGCACGGGCCACCTCTGGCTTTTAGCGTGTTAGTGCTTGCAGAAAGTAAACGTCTATAACCGTCATACATGCTGCATTTAAATGCAAACACACCCTTATTCTGGGAGCCTCAAACACGATTAAAAGGAAGAATTCTGGATTAAAGCTTGATCTGTGACAAGTTGCTGATGCAGTGATTCACCAACAATCACATATTTCACCACACTTCAAATAAGCGCTGCGTCTTCCTTGGCAGTGATTTAAAAATAGTTATTCATGCAGAAAAATGCGCACTTGAGTCATGCAAACATGGTGGCTGCTTGCTCAAATCAGCTTATTCGTTTTTTTTAGACCTTTCCGTTGCAAAGATTTGGTCTTTCTGAGCACATTTATGTTACTTAGCTGCAGTTAAATTATTAAGATGTAGTTCAGATGCTCAAAATTCATGATAATGTTAAAGCTACATTAAGTGAAATGAAGTTTACAAGGTTTGATGCTTCTCTCACATGACAAGCTCCTTTCACTTCAAGGCACATCTAACACACCACTTTTATCACGGTGGTTAATTTAAGCCATTCTTCTTCTGCTCATTTGAAAGTGACACAAACACATGCACATAAAAATATGTATGCTGAATTGTTAATTTTTGTGTTTAAAGTAGGATTTTAGTTTTAGTTTATTAAGGATCCCCATTAGCTGTAGCAAGCTACAGCTATTCTTCCTGGGGTCCGGCACAATTATAATATCAAAACAAAAACTTGTAAAAAGTTACACAGCACATCAATATTTCAGTTCAATCCTGGAATACGATGTATTTACATCTTCAAAATCATCTCTTTACATCCATTTTTACATAAGTAAATGCATGCATGTAAAGTCCATTCATATTACATCCTGTAAACTATTCATCTACAAAAAATATGCTTACTTATAATTGGATATCAACCTATATATTTAATTATCTGTAATACAAATCTTCAAGTACACCTCTAGCCACATTATCAATTTGTTTACTCTACATTCATTTGTATTTATTATACTTATCACCAAACCCTTATAATTATGATTTATATAGATACCTGTACTTTTGAAAAATAGTCTTTTAATAATATTTTAAAGTTTTTAAGGTCAGTGGTTAATTAAATGTTCTTCGGTAGAGAATTCCATATTTTCATGCCTCTATACATAACTATTCTTTTTATGGCATCTGATTTTGCTTTAGGCAAGCTAAAATTTCCATCTTTTGCATGTCTGGTGGTGTATTCGTGATTTCCAGCACTAAAAGTAAGGTTATTAAATAAAGTAGGGTTTTGGTATGATGCATTTACTACATTTATAGGTTTGCAAGCTTAATGTAGGAAAGCAATGTATATCAAAATGGCAGGTTAAAAAAATGGACTGGTGATGTTTTGAAAATAAGATTATGGAAATGGAAAAATAAAATGGTATAACTTGTAAATCATTTGGGATTTGCAACGGCGCAGCAAAATCTAACTCAAAGACAAACCGAGCCAAAAACCAAGTGAAAAAACTAAGGAGCATTACTTAAGATCCTCCCACTTTGGCGCTCCCTGACAGGATAATTCAACATTTGTCTTGCATCCTGTCTCTTCTCTGAGCTCTTTTGACTTTTTCCTATCTCTTACTCTCTCACTTTGAGCCAGTGTGTCAATGTCCAGTTGCTGGTTTTGACACGGTGCCGTAATGTAAAGTACATCCTATCTTTACCACTAGATGTTAGTAAATCTTACACACTGCACCTTTAAGACACATTTAAATACAAATTTATCAATGGAATAAAACTGAATTATCTTCTCACAAGCTTGTCATCAGCAAATCTGCATTAAGCACAAATGAGTGATTTGTAGGAACTAGATGGGATGTTGGGCATTACCAGCCAAAAGTTTGGACACACTTTCCCAAATTTTGACTGGTACTGTATAATTATCATAATGTCAATATACAAGAACAACATCAACACCAAAAAAATAGCTTTGGCTATATGGCTTTTTTTTAAAACCAGCAAATAATTTGACTTGAAGGCTGCATCACAAGAAACCAGCTCACACAGGCAGGTGCAGAAGTGAATTATAGCCTGTATTAATGTACCGTAGCTTACCACCATATGCATCATATGTTTTTGTCTCAAGACACAGTATCAAAATAGTCAATAAAAATGATTATTGCATGCTTTCTTAATATCATGCAGCCCTCATAGGGCCTCAAATTCAACAAATTCAATTCTATATTCAGGTGGAAAAACAGAGCAAGTATGTAAGTATGAGTGATGTATTCGCTCCTTTTGGTGTTGGTTAATATTTAGAAGAGGGGATTTTTTTTAAGAGCCTTAGACTCAAAGTAAGCTCTCACTGTCAGCCTTTCATTTTCCTAGGAAAAAAAAAATCTGTCTTATCTTTATTTAGTTAAGGGAAGTAATATTGCAGCAGGTTATTTACCCGTCTCGACACACAGACAAAGGTCCGCAGGAGCTGCTAAAATTAGTTCCAGCTATCATCTCAATATGATAAGCAGCCATACAGTCCTGGGATTTTTTTCCCCCCCCTGACATTCAAGTATGGGTTTTTCTATCTTTAAGTCCAACATTGATTTTAATTTCAGCTTTTTAAAAAAGGAAACCACCACTTTTTTATGATAACAGGAAGTTGTTCTTGTATGAAAGTTTTTTTTTGTGGAAAAAAAATGCAAACTTAAAGGAAGCTACATTTGTTTTTGCTATCTTAATGCATCAAATACAGAGGTCAAAAATCCCATATTGACAATATCAATATTGTGGATGCAGCAAGAGAAGAGCAGCCTCTGGATGACAAAGAGGACATAGGTGGTAAGGGTCGTGTGACACAGCCTACAAAGAAAAAGGGTTATAACGCGTTATAACTAGGATAAATGGCAAAAATTTACCTTTTAACCTTGAGTTCCTTTTGCCATCTCATTATAACCTGCTCTCTCTTCAGTTAATTCATTTCGAGCCAACTTTAATACAAAGAAAATTCTTTAAAGGGACACTAACAAGTTCAACTCAAGTCTCATCTAATTAAGTCTAAATCAGCGCAATTTAATCATATTATACTACAATTTACTACATAATCAAATGAATGGAAAAGGAATGAAGACAACAAGGTAACACAGGTTTTCTTTGTTCCTGCAGACGACCAGCTCACCCTCCCTTGTTCAGTCTTTATAAAGAGAAACAGGGTAAATGGAGGCGGCTCCCAAGGAAACATGAAGCTTTAAAAAGCAACATGCAAGTACAGGTGGCTTAAAAAAAAACGGAGGACAAAGGGAAGGAAGGTAGGATCAGGCTGTACAAGAAACCTTCCACCTACTCCGCCACATCTAAATGTGGGATATATAGAGTCTATTTTCTACCCAGATTTTCTGGCTTGCATAAAGCTACAGCTCTGTTTAGGATGAAGACATTGGCGAGTATGCAGCAACATGCAGAGCTGCAGATATTCTACAGTTGTTCATTAAAGCTGCTGGACAGGTATTTCAGGATCAGGAGTGGGTTTGCTGAAAGGGCCTCTGGCGGCCTTCGCATGAAGTCGTCATCTCATGAGTAATCCTGGCTGTGAACACTCGATTGTGCTGAGTGGGTCTCCGATCGTGGAATTCTCTTGATCTGGTTCATTTCTTTGTTGTGACTGGCACTTGTTCTTTGGCACAGAGCGTTTCAACCAGTGAGACATCTCATCAGTATTATGTTAAGATGTCACAATGCTGGACAAATAACTCAGCTGCTTATTGAGCTTACCAATACAATCTTCAGTCATGGACGAGTGTGGGATTGCTTCCTGTGTTTTCTTCACACATGACAGAGTCACACAAAGACAGATGACTCATCCATTACAGGAGACTCATTCCATAAGTACACTTATAATTACAGAAGTTGTTGATATGATTGAATTGTTACACACGTTATATACAGACTCGAGGTCCAAGGCACAAAACAAAGAATAAAAACTTACAAAGGGGCAGACCATGATAAATGTAAACAACAAATGTAAACAACACAGCCTACAGAAGACAGCTATACCAGTGCATCCACAACTGAGACTGTTAGCATGTAGCGCTGAGTCTTCTCACATTAGTCAGACACATCATGATGGAGTTACTGACACGACATATAAATGTACACATTAAATTCCTTAAAACAGCCTGAAAGGCTTTAAGCCCTGCTGTCACAAACAACAGACTTACACTCTCCCATCTCGGTTTCTTCAGTAAAAGTCTGAGACAGTCTTTGTTCGCCACATTCAGTTTGCACATGCTTGCTCTTTTGTAACTTGACCACAAATGTGCAGGGTATACAGGTGTACAGTAAGCCTTGAACAATGACTTTTTCACCCCATCTGTACATGCACCAAACCTCCAGATGTGTCTTGTAGGTCAGATATTGTGAAACAAGGCGAATTGCAGCAGGTAAAAACCCCCATTTTTGATATTTTTGTTGTTTGTTTCACCCTTAATATGTCTTCTGTCAGGCTAGTAAAAAAGAATAAATGTTTAAATGTTTATTTCATGAAACCTTTATCATCACTTTCTAATTTACTTCAGTTGCTTACAAGAAAATACAAATGTCCTCATTTTGAAGGAAGCAGTACCTCATAGAAACCAGATGTAATATAATAATTGTTTCATGGCAATTATATGCTTATAGAAGAGCTGTCAACGTTTAAAGATGTGTCATGCAGCCTCACTTTTCTGCCAGAAGCACAAAAAATCATAAAACTAAATAATAGGATATGCAACCTTTAAAGGTGGAGTATGTAAGATTTTCAATATTTTCAAAATAAATTAACTAAAAAAATAACTACAATCATAATTAGATTTTTTTTTTTTAAAAAACATGTAGGTTCCAGTCTGTCCATATTTGATGTGTTCTTAAAGTTTAATTAATGACAAAGACCCTTCTTAAATGTTTGCCTACCAGTAAAAAAAAAAGTGCTTTTTGTCATTTGTCATTAATTAAACTTGTAATTTAATAACACATCAAATATGGACAGACTGGAACCTACATGTTCAAAAAACTTTCTAATTACAATTGCAGTTATTTTATTAGTTAAAAATTTATTTTGAAAATATTGAAAATCTTACACACTCCACCTTTAACAGGCTGACTATGTTATGTACGCAACAGTATTAACCCCATTTTTCTAAGAGCTTGTGCTTTGAATTGTTTTTCTTTCCTAAAACCCTTTTTTTTTTAGCTTTTAGTTGAAAATCTTCAGACATGGATGCTGATGGAAACATTATACATCGGCTACCGTTCAATACATGACATGACATTACCTGGTTGCCCCCGGCAGCAGCTCTAGCCATGTGTCCCTATGCTTTCACTGTTTGGGTTTGGACATAACTTTGCATCAGTCAGGCTTTTACTTCCACTTCTGAGAGGCTCATCACTGTAAACAACATTTTGTAGTTTTTTCTCGACCCTGAGTCCACCTACACACTAGTTCCTTCAGACTAATCTTGCAGCCTCTATCATCATGTCTCCTTCCAGGATTGTCTGACAATATGTTGTTTGTATGACGCATGTTTGCATCAAAGTGAAATCCCCACAGAGTGCATAATGAAAACATAATTAAGACTAAGCTCAATAACCATATTTCATAGGCAAATAAAGCCACACCTACACACAGTCCTGAGGGAAGCTGCTGTGTCTGGGGACTTTATGAAAAGACCACTGTATTTATAAAGACGACTGTTGTAGATGCAAACGTCTCGAAGTATAAATATGCTGCCTAGCATGCCTTTAATGACCCTGTCGGCATATTCATAGATGCTTCAGAGGCGTTGCCAAGTGACCATTATAGGTGTTTATGCAGTGGTTTCACTTTCGACCACTTCCTAAACTACTTCCTTTTTTTTATTATTATTATTATTATATATAGTCTGAAGTTACGTATTACCTCAGCAGGAGGCATACGGAGGAGGTTGCTAAGCAGAAACAAAATCTTCAGGATGTAGGAGCAAGGAGAGTTAAAGCAGAGCTGCTACTTTTCTGCATCTAAAAGACCCTTTAAGGTGGTTTAGGTCTGTTAATATGCATTTGGGACACCTCCAGATTGAAGTGTGGAACGTGTGTGATCGAGAAGCTCGGCCTCTCTGCTCTACACAGGTACTCTTATCTTTCAGGCTGCCAGTCAAAGTCGCCGCGTTGTACCATCAAGGGTATTAAGCTCAATTTCTTGTGTGATTGAACTCTGCTCTCTGTATTCTGCACTTGTCTGCATCAGGGAGCTTGTTTGCTTTTCTCCTTCCTCCCCAATTCCACCCCCCCCCCCACACACACACACACACACACACTCAGAGATTCAGTTATAACACCAGCACTCTGAAAACTTCTCTCATTTCCTCTCTCATACGCCGACACACGCGCACAAACACACACAGACACACACACACACCATATGGCTGAATGTCAGACAGCTGTGAGACCTGAAGGAATGTGGTACAGATTGTATTGCAGAAAATGAGGATGATGATGATGATGATAATGATGATCGCTTGCAACAGCAACCATGAACTTCCTCCCCGTGTATGTGAATGTGTGTGTGTCTGTGTGTGTGTGTGTGTGTGTGTACTGTATGTGTGTGCGTGGGCGCTGAGTGTCAGTGTGCAAGGCGACTTGTTATGCTGTAAGTGTCTTGTGGTGGATTCTGAGCTGTCACATCTATCATCCAGACAACAGTTCTTCATGCATATTCATCATTATGGGCAAATTCAAGCAAAATGCTGCGATGACAACAGATCAGATGAGAGGACGAGCAAAAGCTCTGCAAAGCTTCTCGATTGCTGACTTTTGATATAAAATGATCCTTTTATTCAACTGCATTTCTTTTTGTTACACATTTCCTGTGTGTTGTTCATTGTACTGAATTGAAACTTTCCAGCTTCAAAAGGGTCTTGGTTTGGTTCTGGAAAGATGTAATTGCATTAAATGTAAATGTTTGAACTTATTGCAGATGATAAATGACTGAGGACGTAGTAATTATGACACATTCTGAGCACCTGCAATAAAGCCAGACACTGACAGACTGTGGAGCAGAGCAAGCTAATGGTGAAAATCTGTCACCTAGTGGTTAAATTAAGAGATGACTCAAAACCCTATTCTGTCAGAAGGATGAGAGAGGTGTTGACTGAGCCTGTGTAGTAACCAATATATACTACTCCAAATGACCAGAGCCATCCCTCATTTCTCAATGGTTTTGCTTCCATAGAGCCAGACTGAGCCAGACAGCCGTGTCAACATGACCATCACCATCATGACAAGGCACATGGTGACTGGGTTGCATCCAAATTTTTCCAAGTGAGTCAACAAAAAAAAAAAATCCTCACTTAAGGGGTGGACAAGGAGAATGCAGAGGTCTTAAAACAAGACAGTCTATCCCAGCAACCACTGGGTGAGAGGCAGAGTACACCCTGGACAGGTTGCCAGTCCATCACAGAGAAGCTGAAAGTGATTTGTGGATAAATATAAAAGAAAGTTCTGACACAGGACCTCAGAGATTCATCTGGACCCTCCAGTGCTCCAGTTTGTGTTCACCGAAGCCTCATCAGAAATGCTCTCGTTGGGCAGGTGGGGTCAAGACTCCATTTTTACAGAAGGGAAACAGGAAGAAAATGCTGAGGTTTGTTAAATGACACAAGAATTGAAGTGAAAATCAGTGTTAATATGTCATTAGGAGTGACAAATGCTGCCCACAGCATGGACCTCAACATTACTGAAGCAGTGTGTGATCATCTCAACAGAACGGATCAAAAGGCAAAAATGAGCATCGGAAAGTCCTTCAAGAACTCTGGAGGGCTAGTTGTAAAGATTGCATGAAGAAACAGCAGGAAAGGTTGCCTAATATGGTTCAGACTGTGTGGAAAAATATACTAATTCATACAAATTACTGTCTTTCAGACTTGTTAGAATGATAGAAACTAAAGTTTTAGGTACCTGCTGTATCTATTTACCATCTGACTTTGCAAATATAAATGTGTAGAGAAAGAAAGAGGATGGGCTCTACTCTCTAATATCAAGCTAAACTTAATAGAAAGGTGCATTAAGAAAGTTTACATGTTCTGTTGCTCAGCAGGCTAGAAACCCGACGCCAGTCTTTGTGGAGAAGCAAAACTCTGCAACATCATGACCCATAATTCTCCCATTCGTTTGAACAAAAGCATGATTAAATAATATTTAAATAGATGCAAACCTTCTGCATTTATATCACATCAATAGCTTGTTTTCCTGCCAGCCAGCAATACTTCGTTCCTATTACCTGAACACAACTGAGACAATGGTTTACTCACTTTAAGGAATACCTGAGTTTCAAACTTCACCAAAGAAGACGCCTTAAACTGTCATATCTGCAAGTATTTACTCTTAAACATTTGACAACATGTTGCATTTTACATGTTGCATATTCATATATCTTCACAATTACATTTAAATTAATCAACAAGAAAGAAAAGAAAAAAATCCTGAAAATCAACACAGATACATTGCGTAGCCATAGCTTACATCATTCAGTACAACATACCGCCTTCTCACACACTGCACACATTAAGTTTTTTTTTTTCCATAGCATTTAATACATAGTTGCAAAAAAATGTAGCCAAAAATGTAGTCTTCCTATACTGATGTCCATTCTGTGTAACCCTCACAAGAGGCAACTCTGGTCAAATGTTCCTTGTATTGTGATCAGGCAATTATTAACTTCATTGAAGTTGCAATAAAAAGAAGAGAAAGAAAAGAAAAAATTGCATGCAAAACTCTCACTTGCCCCTTTGCTAAATCTGTGAGGGGAAAGAAGAAACGGCATTTCCACTTGACTCTGTACAAAACAGTGAGAAAGGGACAGAATGACCAAAACATTAGTTCACAGAGTATTTCAGATTATCTAGAATATCCATGTAGAGTTTTTATACAGCCCTCTAATGGCGATATAGTTCATGACTTTATCAGTCTGTTATGCTGTGGAAAATCCAGTATGTACAATGCAACAGGCAGTTATCAAACCAGCAATAGTATAAGCAATTTTCTGCTAATAAACCCAGCACAGAACATAGAAAAATACCTTTTGTTTTGCTACAGAAAAAACTCAAGGATTCTCCTTCCAATGCTCGTCTCATATTAACGCCACAGTTGGGTGTTTCTGACCATTTACAAGCTGCAAAAGTTGATGTCAACAAAGCAGAAAAAAATGAAATAACTGCGTATATTAAGAACAGTTGCACTCTATTACAGGTAGCCATTGCAAGTGCAATTACAACCAAAACCACAGGCATAAAAACGAGATAGAAAGAAAGGAAAAAAAGCCTGCAGAACAAAACTTAAAGCTGGTCACGGTTCTGTTGTGTGCTTTTTCTCTATGCATGTAGCGCCCTCTTGTGGTAGATTCTTATACTACATAAAATGCATTTTAAAAATTGAGGCAATGGGCAGATTGGTACTACTATTTTAATCTAATCAAATCCAATTAAATTCTTCTCCATACACTTGGCACTTGGTGGCAAAATGTTCTTCTTTTTGTCCTTAAAACTGCTTTTAAATCACCTGGCAATACCTAAAAATAAAATATGACAAAATCTGCTTTTAAAATTAGAGCTAAGCATTTGTCTTTATTTCAGGCTAAAAACAAAAATGAAACTTTTTTTTTTTTTTTTTTTTACCAAGAGTGCACAAAGTATGTGGCGATTAATTCATTTAATGCTTTTAACACCAGCAGCCTTTGCGTTCGTTGCCCCCTGAGCTGTCACAGAGTCCCTCCTCTTCCTCCAATGCGGCAAGATTAACCTCATCATTAAGGGACATCCGAAGAAGATCCAGGTCCTTTTTATTGGCTGCCAGCACTTGTTCAGCCAGTCGTGTAAAAGTCTGGAAGAGAAACAGTCACAGGAGAGGAGCGAGATGACAGACCGAGTCATTTCCTCTTCATATAGTTATAAATATTTGATCTTGTTACTATTTTATGCATCGTCATGAGACGTCACCTCACCTCTGTTATATTATGGTTGGTGAAGGCACTTGTCTCAAAGAAGTCCATTCCATAAGCCTTGGCCAGCTTGAGGGACGCAAAACAGAATTTCAGTTTATATATAAAGGCTGGATATATAAATATATGTAAAAAAGGAAGCTGAAAAACAACCAAGCACCTCTTTTTTTAGGTGCGGAAAATATCTAAGTCTATCTGCCGACAGCTATAAACCATGGTGCCATTTTTAAATGTGTAATGTGAAAAATAGACTTTTTTTCTGTCCCACATTGTTAGGTAGGGCGGCAGCATAGAAAACATCCCACAGCCACAGATGATCTGCGTGGATAACCAGTACGATCTCAGCATAACGAACTGGTTTTTCTTTTAGTCCAGCTCTTAAGCCTAGACACTGAGGCAAAGTTGCATTTCCAGTTTCACTGTCTTGTTGTTCTTCTAACTTGATGGGTGGGACCAGTGGTGTAGTCCAGGGTATACGTGGGTATACTGAGTATACCCACTTCTAAATTTCTCATTTCTGAACATAGACATAATGAAGATATATTTACATAAGTCTATGAGTCTGTCTCTCACCAGCTCTATGTGCCGGTGTAGATTTAGTAATTTCATAACTCTTCCTCCCTGAAACCGAAGAGCAGAAATTATGTGACAATGAGCAAATATTCTGATGGATTTTTAGAGTGAACTAAATAGAGTAGTCTTAAATGTCACTTTTTATGAAACAATGTTTTTCTGGGCTATTTTTTTTTTTGTTTTGTTTTTTTTTGTTTTGTTTTTTAAAACAAGGGCGAAAAGTATACCCACTTCTCAAGGGACAACTACAGCACTGGGTAGGACGTATTATAAGACAATATATATATGTACATAAATGACGGAAACCTTTAACAACTGACCCAAACAGAGCCAGCGTAGCATCATCCCAGCAGATGCTTTAAAAATGTGTGCATAAGAGACTAAATCAAAGATTGAAGACAGCATCGGGGTCTTGTTCAGACCATTTCTCCACAACCAGCTGCGTGTGGTCCAGAGGACACTGTGCAAATTCAGCCGTGTTAGTTGTATAGTCATGATATCCCCTTGAGATATGATATGGTCTTTCAAGGAGATAAACGATAGCATGTGCTGGTTAGCATGTGCTGGTTAGCATGCTAACCTTCCTGGATAATAAATCTTTATAAAATTTACATTTCCTTTTTTATAATGTAAAGCAACAGTAAATGCACCAGATGCATAAAAAGTGCGAGTTTGATCTCTCAAACATATAGTTTGTGTGACATTAATGTCCTCTTTTAGCACATTTGATGAGGCAAGAGTGAGCCCCTGTTGGTTGACTGGGTGCACAACATGTACTTATGCATGCATGCACATAAAGAAAAAAACAAAATCACTTTAGATCTTTAAGAGTTAAGTAAAAGAACAGACCAGATCAGACAAATATGATAAGTACAAGTTTTCCCATAACTCGGCTCTGCATATTGGACATCTGAAACTGTGATTTCCATGAAATTTCCAATGAAACTCAGCTGATTTGGGCATCATATTAATATTTTGCACCCAAACTAAATCCAACGTGGAAATAGTTATGGATTTCTGTCTTGAATAGATCAGGAATATGGCCGGTGACTGACTGACCTTGACACCTTGCTCGGTGGCCACCTGCCTCTTGTCCACTTCGTCCGATTTGTTCCCTACGAGGATCTTCTGGACCTTGTCAGGAGCGTACTGGAAGGGGTTGTCATGTTGTTATGAAAAGATATTTATGGATCAAGACAGAGGAGAAAGCAACACTGAGGCAAAGTGGAGATTTCAAATGTCAAGAGAAGGCAGTGGGAAGAAAACACAGGCGCGACAGCGTCCAGGAAATGAGACTATGATTAAAAGTAAGTGGGAAGCATGCCAAGATCAATAGAAAGTATATTCAGACAGAGCCGTAGAGGAAATTAGGTCCATAATGACGAAATTAATAGAGCAAAATCATCAGGGAAATGGGAGGGGAAAGCAGGGCAGATAGAGACAGCTTCATGAAGACTCAAACCGGAGAGAAAAACACATTGTTTCTCCAATATTCATGACAACACTTTTAAAATATGACATGATGGAAAATAAGGATGAAACATAATACAGCACAGCTGTCAGGTCAGTGCGTGTAGGTTTTATCACACTATATCATCTGTTTTTTGTCAATCAAGGCTCTCCGTGCACACAGATCTCATGGTTTGGTCGAGTCTACAATGAGGAAAGACTGCTTTCTGATTTTCCCATGTGCCTGATTTATCTAGCTCCTAAACCCTCGGTCTGAGTGACTCACCTCATCCACATCACTGGCCCACTTCATGATGTGCTGGAAAGATCGCTCACTCGTGATGTCATATATCAGGAAGATTCCCTGAGGAGACATGGTCGAAAAATGTTCCAATTAATATTTTTCCATCCAGTTCAGCAAAACTATCCAATAGTAGTAAAATAAAATAAAATAAAATAAAATAGAAAAATAAAAATAAAAATATTCATTAAAATAAAATAAAATAAAATACCACAATTAAATAAAAATACAAAAGAAAAAAAGAAAAAATATGAATAAAAAGAAAATGGAATAAAAAAATGTAATACAAAATAAAATAAAATATTAATTAAAATAAAATAAAATAACACAAATAAAAATAAAATTAAAAAACAAAAGAAAAAAATATGAAAACAATAAATGGAATTAAAAAAATAAAATATAAAATTAAATTAAATAAAATAGGAAAACATTTTTCCTCGATGCAAACCATGTTTGGAACATTGGCAGACTTTCTGCCTCTAACATATTTTATTCTTTTAAGCTGCAGGCTGAAAGAAAAATCCACTAAATTGTTTTATTGCACAAAACAAGACATTTCCCCCCCCAATTTCATTACCAGTTTCTGGTAAATGGAAAATTCACTTTCAGCCCCTTTAATCTCTTTAGCAGCCCAAAGCAAAGGCAAAATCCATAGAAAGCAGCGTTAGGCTGCCGGCGCTGCTTGTATGTAGCTGTGAAGGTCATATTGTAGGAAGAAATGTTACATTTTTAGTCGCACAAAAGATAAAATGAAACCTTTTTAAAGCATAATGTTAAAATGCTACATTGGTAAAGTATGAGATGGCCTTGAAGCTGCAGAGAAAACTGATGTTAGAACCAGATAAACTGTTCCTACTTCCTGCAGCGGAAGTAATATTACACTGTGAAGGTGTAATAAGGTGCAGCAGCTCATCACCTGCGCTCGTCTGTAGTACTGCTTGGTGATGGT
This sequence comes from Telmatherina bonti, assembly GCF_933228915.1. Classification (NCBI taxonomy): domain Eukaryota; kingdom Metazoa; phylum Chordata; class Actinopteri; order Atheriniformes; family Telmatherinidae; genus Telmatherina; species Telmatherina bonti. Next base: position 15,789,348 of record NC_136614.1, on the reverse strand, counting down.
CTGGTACCGCTCCTGCCCGGCTGTGTCCCTGCACATAAAAGATAAACACACATGGAAAAAAAATGCACATGCATTATCTTTTGCAGAGAAAAATGCTGATCTTAGGATTGCACGTCCCAACATCGTAACATCTGCGTCATGAAGTAAGAAACCTTGTTATTCTGGTATCACTTCTGCTTGTTGTTGCTGCAGATTCTTGCTTTTATGTTGCAGGATGTCACGGTTCATCATTTCAGGCTGATTGAAACAGATCAACAAAAGTGGTTGAACTGCTAAAAAAATTATCTATTCAATGTGTCCCTGAAGAATAAAATGTCTTATTTTTTTATCACACATCACCATAATGTTACGTCTTTCTTTCTTTTGCATTTAGAAAAACTGCAACTGCGGATAATTCGACTGATATAGTTGTTATTCATCTACACCTAACAAAACAAGACCTGACTGATTATCTACCTTTTTTTTATAGATATTTTTTACTTCAGCCAACTGCGTCCTTCATATCTGTTTTGTGGTTTTGCTGATTACTCCCAAATTCATCGAATATGAAGCAGCAAACATAAGCTCACTGTTCTGGATAACAGCGCACACAGTCAGCTGCACAAACATAAATAATGCAGGCTGAAAGAATGATATCCTGGAAAACAGAACAAGTCTTCCAGCACTGGATCTTACCATATCTGTATCCGTACTTTGATACCATCTATTACTAGTGTCTTCATTTTGAAGTCGACTCCTGGAAGAGAGAAGATTGGGTCAGAAGATGTAATATTACATTCACAGATGAGCTTCAGATTTGATCTTTGCTGCAGCAGAACGGCACAGTTCAGGAAAGTTCTGACATGAAAGTTCTCAGAGATGAATCCTTTCTGCCCCTCAGTATGCAGCCGATGTTGATTAGCGAGGCGGTTCTTTTACAGACAGCGGAGTCACCATTATCTGCACCCGTTTTATAAACATTGCAGTCTGCTAGGAGAGCTGCACCATCGCTGCATAATCCAGCCTTTAGATGATCAAGCTAATGAACTGTTTAGTCCAGTCCTGTGTATCCTGACAGTGGTAAAATGAGGAAAATGAGAGCATGAGGATAAGAAATGGGAGAAGAGATTGGAGAAGGGGTTACATAACTTGCTCTGATCTGTTTCAGAATCCTGAGTCTGATAGTTTTTCCCTCCATCTCATGACTAAAATAACATACATAGATAGTTATTCATGCAGCTGTATTCAGATTACAATATTGTAACATAAATACAAATTTTGCCATATAAATTTAGCACAAAGAGTGAGTAAAACGTGTGTTTGATTGATTATTTTTTTGTTGTAATAAAGCTTCTTGGCAAACATTTTCATGTCTTTCGAAAGTTTCTCCCTTTTAAATGTCGTAACATTCGTGTTTGGGATGAGCAGCAGAGCTGAGTATGCAGGCTACACCTATAAAAGATGTACTAAATCCTTTCTAACAATGGCAAACACTTTACTCTGCTTTTGACTCTTGTTTTGAGCTTGTGGTAGGCCGGCTGCTGACAGTCAGGTGCTTCATTTGCCCCTGAGCAGGACCTGTGAGTTTGTAGGATCAAACTGTGGCAAAGTCACTGACAACATTATTCTGATTGTTGCACTGATGGTGTAAAACTTCAGATGAAGGCGATGAGACGGTGTAGAGATGCATTTTTCTTACTGGAAAAACAAAATTTGTCACATCTGGAGGAAATCTCAATGCAGCGAAGTTGACATGAGATTCTAAAAGCGGTAGAAATCTCTTATTTCCACAGTCTGGAAGTGAACTTTATCCTCCAAGATGACAAAGCAAGCCGCCATGTTTCTTGCGACAAATGCAGACTGAAGAATGGGATGCCATCCCTAAGGAAAGTGTGACCAAGCTGGTGACCAGCACGAGGAGGAGGTGCAAGACGACAGTCTAGCACCTCCTCCTCATAGTTCTTCCACATGATACTTAGACTAAAAGGGCAGAACCCACATATTTAACTCTGCTCATCCCACACATGCACTTTCCTTACAAACGTGGCACCGAGTACGATGTAAAATGAACAGGCTTTCTTTCTGGTATGATGTTCATTGCCTCAAAGCAATTTTACAACAAAGAGATAATCCACCAAACTTTTTTTTTTTCCACTTTCTGTGCAGAGTTTACTTCAACCCAATAAGCTATAAAGTAGAAATAGACACAGAGTTTGTTAAAAAAAAAAAAATAAATAAAATAAAAAAAAAACCTACAGAGATAGCTCTCAGTTTTTCAAACTTGCAATGCGATTTTGAAAGAAAAAATTCTTTTCTTATCTATCTTCAATAAAAACACGCTTTTTGGCTTCTAAAGACGGCTCTAAACCCTAAGAAATCATCCAGCAGTTCATACCGATTAACCTGATCATCAGCAGCCCTGCATCACAGCTCGCATCCCCCTCTGAGAAAGAGCTACTGAGTCCAATCAATTGGCATGGCTGGGTGATCTTTTGCTTATGTGTTTTTTTTTTTTATAGTTGAATATCTGCAAGGTTGAGTATATTCCAGGAGACAAACAGGAGGAAACAGCTGGTAGATGCACTTTAACTGCTCTGGCTGATTTTTATCGACTTCATTTCACTGTATGTGTCCAAAACCAGTTGGAGTCGGGCAGTAGCTGCAGTGCAGTGCAATGACACGACGATCTGAGCCTTAAATGAAGTCTGGCTTCAGCCTCTGTCTTCCTATTACAGAGGACTCGGGACAAGTGAAACATCTGCATGGGGCTTGACTTCCATTTATTGTGGAAAAAAATGGGTGCTTTCATTCATTACAATCTACAAGTATTAGCAAAGAGCTGCAGAATTCATTCAAGAAAGTGGGCGAATGATGCAGAGAGGAAGTGAGCGCCACTGCAGCAAACTAAGAAGTAATCTTAATAACTTCATACAAAAAGAATAAAACCATCCAAACTGTCTCGTTTATATGTCTGATGTCCTTTTAATTGTGGGTTTCCTTCCTAACCTGGTGGAAAGCTGCTAAAACTGCTAAAGAAATTGCATTTGTAGTTGTAATAACGAACCTTTGAGGGTAGATAACAGGTTCGAACATGTGCAGCCAGACATATTTTATGTGCTGCCAGGTTCATGCTAATGCACAAGCTTGCTCATTTATTTTTGGAGTCTTTAAAAGTGTTCGTAATATCCTGCTACACCTGCTTACTTTAAGGGCTGGTCTTTGCTAATTAATGCTGGGGAGTAAGGGTGAGCCCACCTCCCGTGGGTTAGGGTTAGAAATAAATACAAAGAAAAATAAATACAAAGAAATCTCATGTGGAGTGCCACAGGGGTCTGTATTAGGTCCCAAGTTATTTATAATATATATCAATAACATATGCAGAGCAACCAATGTGGAAATGTGTGTGTAAGTGTAAATATGTGAATGTAAATATAGATAGTAAATTGAATAAGTATGTGGTGATGTGCAGCGACAGAATGGAAAACTAGATGAGTAGAGTGGGTAGGGGTGGGAATACCAAATAAGTGTACACCTCTTCCCACTTCTTTTTCGAACTCCTTTTATCTCACGAATTTATTTAATTATCAAATTGACGAGGAATGATTATTATTATTGTTATTAATATTTGTGATTGTTATTATTTTCTTAATTAGTAAGTACATGTATGTATATACGTGTGTGTATGTACAGGGTTAGGGTTAGGTATCTACAGGTATGTACGTATATTTTTCTTTTCTTATTTTCTTTCATTTGTTCAAAATAAATAAACTAACTAGCTAACGGAAGGGAAAGGGAAAACACCCAGAAAGCATTACCTCCTTCACCACATCTGCAAAGGGAACAAAGATCCATTCAGCTTCCTGGAAGTAAGTGTAAATAACAGTCTATTATGTTGGCAAAATGAGAAAATTCTCAACTTGCGGAAGCATTGTTGAGCTTCCCTCCTTCCCTGCGGAGGTAACTGCAACAATGGACTGTAATATGCAGAATGTGAGAAATAGCAGCTAATTTGATATGGCAGCATTTGGCAATCGGCAGTGTGAAAACCATGTAAAAACTAATGGGTACACACCCCAAACTGACTGGACTAATTGACTGTGTTTGACAACGTGAGACGGATTAAACAGCAATGCATGTCAGTGTTCTGGAGGTAATAGTGACAGGCCCTAACATGAATGCTTTCACACTGACACTAATTCACTGGTGGGGGGGTATCTGTCATCCATGACGACCATTTCCAGCACAGGACGGACAACAGCTGTGTTTCTGGGACGCAACAGAACAAGGAACAAACCTTTATTGTGCACTTAAAAAAGTGTCATTAGTCTTTGCCGAACATGAGCTGAGCAGAATATTTATCAGCAGTAAATGTCAAGCCCTGTGCATATCGTTTGAATGCACACAATAAAGATTTAAAGAACTGAAGTGTGTTTGCAGGTGTTGAGGCGGCTGCGTCAGTGAAGAAAGTTGTGTGAAGCCTCCAGAGGGAGTTATGTGAAACAGGATGAATATTCTCCTGTGATATGAGGTGAGTCAGAGTTGCCTGAGGCTGAAGACAAGTTGGAAAATGTTTCCTTGTTTTTGCTGCTCCGGCTGAACTCTGTGCAGCTGAGTGACATTGTGGATGATGTGCGTTCAGAGGCTGGACAAGAAGACAAAGACGCTTCTCTTGTTTGTAAAGCATTGTGTTATGAAGCACACATTTACAAGAGATTTTGCACAATATTTTTTAAAGAGTTAATACTCATTCATTCATTTTCCAAACCGCTTAGTCCAATTAAGGGTCCCAGCAATCATCGGGCGAGAGGCAGGGTTCACCTTGGACTGGTCGCCAGTCCATCACAGGGCAGTTAAATACTGTCGACCATATTTAGTGTTTTCTCATAAATAGCAGATTTTTGTTAATACTCTATTCTCAAACCAATTACTTAAGTCCAGGTGTTTTATTTAACAAAATGTATTTTATAAAATTGTGGAATTTGTGACTGTTGTGTCCTTAATTATTTACTTATTTACCATTATTTAAAAAAAAAAAAAAAAAAAAGGATTGTGTGAAATAGAAATAAAAGCTAAAACTTTATATTTCAGTTAAAATAAAAAAAAAATTTAATTAAATAAATCAAAATAAAATAAAACTAAAACTAAATAAACTAAAACAATTAAAATAAAATAAAATAAAATAAAATAAAATAAAATAAAATAAAATAAAATGGTTGCCAGGGCTGAAATGTGACTGAATCTAATACAAGTCTTTATGAGGAGGAGTTCACCAGTCTCTGAATGTTTCTGCAGGAAAAAAGTTAAACAGTTTCAAAATGTTGGGACACATCTTTTAGATTAAATCAAAGAATGAGGTGAAATCTCTACGTGAGCCATAATACTGAAAATAAATACATGTGATCTTGTGGTTTTCAGGCAGCGCAGCGTTAAAAACACAATGCAGTGGAAATCAATGCATATGCTTTGTGAATACTACTGAAAAGCATCGAACATGGCGGATTGCAAAAGCATTAACAAGGTCAAGCAAAAAAAAACGCTCCCTCAATGGGAGTTAGTTAATGTTGGCTGAAAGCACAAAATCCAAAAAGCAAGAATACTGCATCTTGCAGGCGGAAGAGGAGAGGGACCACCTGAACTGTTATCAGCACACAGTTCAAAAGCCTTCCTCTGATGGCATGGGTTGGGGGGGCATGTTAAATCATCAGATAAATCACTATTAACACACTAAAGGAGGGGAAACCGGGGCCCAAACACACACGGACAAAATTGCCACAGGACTGGTTGACACATCCTGCTTTCAAAACCAGGAGACAAATATACAGATCACACTTTCTATGTTCTTAAACGCAACACAACAACCATCTGTGGCAGCGGTGATCCATGCCCCACCCTGCAGACTAACGAGCAGCGGCGTGCTGTGTGTGTATGACACGGCCGTGACCCGAACACCACTTGGCTCATATCCGCGAGGACAGGGGTTTATTGAGATATGTAATAGAGCCGGGCCAGGCTGATATTTTATGGGTGACTTGTCAGCCAGAGGCTCAGAGGCAGACCACTGACGAGACCACCAAGGTAACAGGGAGAAAGATTAAAGTCAGGAGTGTGACTGAGCACCAATACTAAATCATCTCAACAGTCACACTTTGCCCCGAGAAGTCCGGAGCACCGTGACCTGCCGGAAGGAAATGAGCTACTTCAACAAGAGCGGACGGATTACTCATTCAGATCAGATCTCAGAACGAATTTTGGAGTCTTACATGTTAGAAAAAGGTTAAAAAAAAAAAAAAACCCAGCCTTTTCCCTCCACAGCTTCTGGGTTTTCTGTAAAGAGCATCAGCGGTCTGTATGAACTCCAACCTCGACCTCTGCCAACCTCATCAGAGTCAGCTTTATTCATGTGGCTAATGGAGATATAAATAAAAGTTAAAGTACAGATATGTATCTTAATAATACTGTGCTGTTTGTCTTATTTAAAGGCATCACAGGAAAAAGCTGCTGTTCACTCTGCTGCTGCAGAGCATCGTCGTCGTCGTTCCGACATCTGAAGAGCTTTCTCAGGCGATGTGAAACAAAAGAAAGATTGCAAATCCACACAAGTCTGATAAAAGGAGTTTAAAAAGAACTTCAAAATTATCTGAACTGATTGAATCTAATTTTAATTCCCTTCCACTCGGTGCCACCGGTGCATTTTCAGCCCGTGAGCAGATTGGATGATATAAAAAGGAACTGTTCTGAAAACAAATCTTCCAGCTACTGATGTGCATGTTTTAAAAATCCATCCATCCATCCATCTTCTGCCGCTTATCCGGGGTCGGGTCGCGGGGGCAGCAGCCTAAGCAGGGAAGCCCAGACTTCCCTCTCCCCAGCCACATTTGCCAACTCTGCGGGAGGGATCCCGAGGCATTCCCAGGCCAGCCGAGAGATGTAATCCCTCCAGCGTGTCCTGGGTCTTCCCCGGGGTCTCCTCCCCGAGGGACGTGCCTGGAACACCTCACCAGGGAGGCGTCCAGGAGGCATCCTGACCAGATGCCCGAGCCACCTCAACTGGTTCCTCTCGATGCGGAGGAGCAGCGGCTCTACTCTGAGCCCCTCCCGGATGACTGAGCTCCTCACCCTATCTCTAAGGGAGAGCCCGGCCACCCTGCGGAGGAAACTCATTTCAGCCACCTGTATATGAGATCTCGTTCTTTCGGTCACGACCCACAGCTCATGACCATAGGTGAGGGTAGGAACGTAGATCGACTGGTAAATCTAGAGCTTCGCCTTCTGGCTCAGCTCCTTCTTCACCACGACAGACCGGCGCAGAGCCCGCATTACTGCAGACGCCGCACCGATCCGTCTGTCGATCTCACGCTCCATCCTTCCCTCACTCGTGAACAAGACCCCGAGATATTTAAACTCCTCCACTTGAGGCAGGACCTGACTCCCGACCCGGAGAGGGCAATCCACCCTATTCCGGCTGAGGACCATGGTCTCAGATTTTGAGGTGCTGATTCTCATCCCAGCCGCTTCACACTCGGCCGCGAATCGCTCAAGCGAGAGCTGGAGATCACGACCAGATGAAGCCAACAGGACCACGTCATCCGCAAAAAGCAGGGACCCAATCCTGAGGCCACCAAGTCGGATCCCCTCAACCCCTCGGCTGCGCCTAGAAATTCTGTCCATATAAGTTATGAACAGAATTGGTGATAAAGGGCAGCCTTGGTGGAGTCCAACCCTCACCGGAAACGAATCCGACTTACTACCGGCAATGCGGACCAAGCTCTGACACCTGTCGTACAGGGACCGGACAGCTCATACAAGGGGGTCCGGTACCCCATACTCCCGGAGTACCCCCCACAGGAGCCCCCGGGGGACACGGTCGAATGCCTTCTCCAGGTCCACAAAGCACATGTAGACTGGTTGGGCAAACTCCCATGCCCCCCCCCCCAGGACCCCAGAGAGGGTATAGAGCTGGTCCACTGTTCCGCGACCAGGACGAAAACCACACTGCTCCTCCTCAATCCGGGATTCGACTATCCGGCGGACCCTCCTCTCCAGGACCCCTGAATAGACCTTACCAGGGAGGCTGAGGAGTGTGATTCCCCTGTAATTGGAACACACCCTCCGGTCCCCCTTCTTAAAAAGGGGGACCACCACCCCAGTCTGCCAATCCAGCGGTACTGCCCCCGATGTCCATGCGATGCTGCAGAGGCGTGTCAGCCAGGACAGCCCCATAGCATCCAGAGCCTTAAGGAACTCCGGGCGGATCTCATCCACCCCCGGGGCCTTGCCGCCAAGGAGCTTTTTGACCACCTCAGCGACTTCAGCCCCAGAGATAGGAGAGTCCACCCCTGAGTCCACCAGCTCTGCTCCCTCATGGGAAGACGTGTTGGTAGGATTGAGGAGGTCTTCGAAGTATTCCCTCCACCGACCCACAACGTCCCGAGTTGAGGTCAGCAGCACCCCATCTCCACTGTACACAGTGTTGATGGAGCACTGCTTCCCCCCTCCTGAGCCGCCGGATGGTGGACCAGAATCTCCTCGAAGCCGTCCGGAAGTCTTTCTCCATGGCCTCGCCGAACTCCTCCCATGCCCGAGTTTTTGCCTCGGCAACGGCCGAAGCCGCATGCCGCTTAGCCCGCCGGTACCCATCAGCTGCCTCCAGAGTCCCACAGGCCAAGAAGGCCCGATAGGACTCCTTCTTCAGCTTGACGGCATCCCTCACTGCTGGTGTCCACCAACGAGTCCTGGGATTACCGCCACGACAGGCACCAACGACCTTGCAGCCACAGCTCCGGCTGGCCGCCTCAGCAATAGAGGCACGGAACACAGCCCATTCGGACTCAATGTCCCCCGCCTCACTCGGGACATGTTCGAAGCTCTGCTGAAGGTGGGAGTTGAAGCTCGCTCTGACAGGGGACTCAGCCAGACGTTCCCAGCAGACCCTCACAACACGTTTGGGCCTGCCAGCTCTGACCGGCTTCCTCCCCCACCATCTGAGCCAACTCACCACCAGGTGGTGATCAGTTGACAGCTCCGCCCCCCTCTTCACCCGAGTGTCCAAGGCATGTGGCCGCAGGTCCGACGATACGACTACAAAGTCGATCATTGAACTGCGGCCCAGGGAATCCTGATGCCAGGTGTACATATGGACACTCTTATGCTGGAACATGGTGTTCGTTATAGACAATCCATGACGAGCACAGAAGTCCAATAACAAAACACCATTTGGGTTCAGAGGGGGGGGGACCATGCCTCCCAATCACTCCCCTCCAGGTCTCACTGTCATTGCCCACGTGAGCATTGAAGTCCCCCAGCAGAACAATGGAGTCCCCAGAAGGAGCACCCTCCAGCACTCCCTCCAAGGACCCCAGAAAGGGTGGGTACTCTGAACTGCTGTTCGGTGCATAAGCACAGACAACAGTCAGGACCCGTCCCCCCACCCGGAGGCGGAGGGAAACTACCCTTTCATCCACCGGGGTAAACCCCAACGTGCAGGCACCAAGCTGGGGGCCGATGAGAATGCCCACACCTGCTCGGCGCCTCTCACCATGAGCAACTCCAGAGTGGAAGAAGGTCCAGCCCCTCTCGAGGGTACTGGTTCCAGAGCCCAAGCCATGCGTCGAGGTGAGTCCAACTATATCTAGTCGGAACCGCTCAACCTCGCGCACAAACTCAGGCTCCTTCCCCACCAGAGAGGTGACGTTCCACATCCCTAGAGCCAGCTTCTGCAGCCGGGGATCGGACCGCCAGGGTCCCCGCCCCTTGCTGCCGCCCAGCTCACATTGCACCCGACCCCTACGGCTCCTCCCGCAGATGGTGAGCCCACGGGAGGTGGGGCCCATGTAACCCTTTCGGGCTGAGCCCGACCGGGCCCCATGGGCGAAGGCCCGGCCACCAGACGCTCGCTCTCGTACCCCGCCTCCAGGCCTGGCTCCAGAGGGGGGTCCCGGTAACCCGCGTCCGGGCAAGGGAACATTCATGCCCAGGTTGGTCGTCATCATAGGGGTCTATGAGACCGTCTACTAACAGGCCATTCATCAGCTTTTAATCCCAGAATATTTAATGGATATGAACTTGACTGCAAGTAGGCGAGACATCCTGACAGATTTTGAAATAATTAAAAGCAAAAAGTGGGTAACTGGACTGTCAGGGGAACTAATAAATAATGAAGCTAGCCATGAGGGAGATGTAGGGGGGAGGATTCCTATCCTTCTATTTCTGTGAAGGTTAAAGGATTTATTCACTGATCCTCTGCAGGACAACACTAATGGTGCTCCACATCTCTGCTTGTTTACCAGAGAAGAGGACTTTTAATCACTGGAGCCTGGACGAAAAAGCCCTGGGCGCAGCTTGTAGACACCACCTGCTGCCTGCAACTCTTCCATCCACTACGAACATCTGCAGTTCACCGTCTGCAAGACAGAAGAGTCTGGTTCCTCCTGCTGGGAGGAAGGTGAACGCAACTGCAGCAAAATCTCAAGAAACATCACAATATGCACACTACAAGCTGACTTTTCTTGGAAGAGACAAGAGAAAAGACTTCCCATGTTCAGCGTAAGCATCACTCTACAGGGTGGATGCTTCCTGCAGGGAACTATAGGTCTACCACCTAAAATAGCATCCTACAGGTGGGGATATAGCAGAACTCGTCTGTAGTATGCATGAAAACAGGGGCGTATTTTATTAAATATATGAATATTTTGGTCGAATAGTTATGTCAATGCATGTTTTCTTTCTTAGGAATTAGGATGAAGTCTGCAGAGCAGTGCTCCAACATGTGCATCCAGGCACGGCGCTGCTCGGCCTGATAATCAAGATATGACGGCCTCCTTTCATTTAACTGACTTACATCCTGCTGAAAACTCGTTCTTATATCTCTATAAAATGAAATTTACCAAGTGGGAAGACATCACACCTCTTTGAGGAGTATTTGAAAGGCTGTGGATGCAGTTTCATCGAGTATTGATTGTAAACACATCAAGGAACAGACAGGCTCCAGAGATAAAAAGCTTATCACAGAATGAAGAAAAACAGACCTTATTGTATGTTTTGAAGTGTGAAAGGTCAAAGATATTATTCAAATGTCACTCTTTCTTTCTTATTTGTGCCCTTTTGTTCAAAAAAAGGAAAAAAATTGTGTTTTATAGTTGAGCTGCTTCATAATTCTGCACATCTATATTTCCAGTGAAAAGGGGAAAAAAAGTTTTCTTGTACTGCAGTCAGATTAGAGGTGTGGTAACATTTTCCATTGACTGAGCATTTTGTATTTGTTCAATCAGAAAAATCAATCCTCAGGAAGACAATTTACCTCATAATTGCACATGCGGTGGAAAGTTCAGAGTAATAAGGCTTGTGGAACGAGCCAAAAGGTCTCAAAATTGACTTTGAGCATTGTGTGTTTGCAGGAGGCGGATTCAGAATATCAAGGAGGGTTTTATACATGACGTTTTCTACAAAAATACAACAATAATCCAGAAATCAAGTTAATAAACAATGTCAATACAAATAAACAGTGCTACACTTTTTATGATGCTGTCTTGACCGTATTTGAAAACCATCTTTGTCTTTGCTCCAAAATCTTCTGTCAAAACAATCAGACTTTTTCCCCCCTCCTTCCACAACAATGCCTGCTCTCCATCATCCCCATGTTGTGTCAAATTACTGCAAACAGTATCAGAAAGTAGCTGCAACAGTGCCTCACAAAAAGGAGCTTAGTGGGGAGGGAGAAAATGACTGTAAAACCTGAAAAGACAGCCGCAGAAAAAAGATAAGAGACTCTGCTGCAGTATGTGGGGAATGAACTGGGGGAAAAAAAGCTGTGCATCCTTAATTCCAACACCTCAAAGTGAAGCCCAGTAAAGCACCTGTCATGGTCTGTACGCTGGATGCAAATATGAAGGCAAATGCAACTCAAAGCTCTGATTAACTAGTTCGACAAGTCTTGACAAGATTTCACTTTGCAAAGTCCACTATCATTATGAGGGGGGATGGCAACTCCAACTGTGTAGAAATTGTTTTTTTTTTTTTGCCAGCATACAAGGAGCTGAGCATGCAAAGACAAAATGCTGGATATGTGCAGTATTAATCCACTTGTTATCTTTTTATGCATTTTAAATTAAGGCACAAAGTGCAAAGTCCTGGTGCTTTGCAAACTCATCCGCATGGCTCTAAGTGTTGGCTCCTTCCCATCAAGGCTATACGGCCAATTTAGTCACATTGATTTTGCAGTAAACATTTCAATTTCTTATTAATTTCCCACACAGATGAAATCATAACACAAATCATAAGCATTTGTTTGTCCCTCTTATATTGGTAGGACTTGTATTGAAATGTATTGGACATGATTATTGCATTTGATATCAATAGGAAATCTTACAAGCTCATTGAGATAAATAAGGGCGATGATAAACCTCACAACAGAAGGGATAAGGCATGCTGGCAGTGCAGGATCTTACCGATGGTGGAGATGTGAGACGGGTGGAATTCGTTGTCCGTGAATCTGCATAACAAACATGTTTTCCCAACCCCAGAATCTCCGAGGAGCAGGAGTCGGAAGAGCACATCGTACTGCTTAGCCATACTGTTGTTGCACGTAGTCATGAATTAAAATCAGCTAACTGAGTAATGAATGAGCAATCCCTCCCCACCTACATGCCATGTCTGCTCAGAAGCTCCACATGAGGTTGTGGTTGGGCTGCTTTTTGTTCACCGGTGCTGGGTCGGTCGGTGACAAAACAGGGATGCTTCAGCTTCCCAAGCAACCTCCAGCTTCCAGTGGGCGCGGCGGACCCACAGTCAAGGCAGACCTGATGAGAGGAGGGCACTTCCGGTGAGCCCTTCCAAAATAAAATGTCACCACTGCTTTCACTTTCATGTTTGTCCTGAGGCTCAGATGGACAGGACGTAAAAAAAAAAAAAAAAAAAAAATCATTTTACACACAGACACAATTTTACACACACATTTTACACAATTATTATTACTTCCATGATACGATTAAGTATTTACACTGCTCGAAAAATAAAGGGAACACTAAAGTAAGACATTGTAGACCTGAATGAATGAAATATTTCTATTAAATACTTTGTTCTTTCTATAGTTGAATGTGCTAACAACAAAATTACACAAAAATTTTCAATAAAAATCAAATGTATCACCCCATGGAAGTCTGGATTTGGAGTTATACTCCAAATGAAAGTGGAAAAACACACTACAGGCTGATCCAACTTTGATGTAATGTCCTTTTAAACAAGTCAAAATGAGGCTCAGTAGTGTGTGTGGCCTCCACGTGCCTGTATGACCTCCCTTCAACACCTGGGCATGCTCCTGATGAGGCGGCGGATGTTCTCCTGATGGATCTCCTCCCAGACCTGGACTAAAGCATCCGCCAACTCCTGGACAGTCTGTGGTGCAACTTGGCGTTGGTGGATGGAGCAAAACATGATGTCCCAGATGTGCTCAGTTGGATTCAGGTCTGGGGAACGGGCGGGCCAGTCCATAACATCAATGCCTTCATCTTGTAGGAACTGCTGACACACTCCAGCCACATGAGGTCTAGATTGTCTTGCATTAGGAGGAACCCAGGGCCAACCGCACCACCATATGGTCCCACAAGGGGTCTGAGGATCTCATCTCGGTACCTAATGGCAGTCAGGCTACCTCTGGCGAGTAAATGGAGGACTGTGTGGCCCTCCAAAGAAGTGCCACCCCACACCATTACTGACCCACTGCCAAACCGGTCACGCTGGAGGATGTTGCAGGCAGCAGAACGTTCTCCACGGTGTCTCCAGACTCTGTCACGTCTGAACCCGCTTTCATCTGGGAAGAGCACAGGGCGCCAGTGGCAAATTTGCCAATCTTGGTGTTCTCTGGCAAATGCCAAACATCTTGCACGGTGTTGGACTGTAAGCACAACCTCCACCTATGGACGTCGGGCCCTCATACCAGCCTCATGGAGTCTGTTTCTGACTGTTTGAGCAGACACATGCACATTTTCGGCCTGCTGGAGCTCATTTTTCAGGGTTCTGGCGGTGCTCCTCCTGTTCCTCCTTGCACAAAGAAGGAGGTAGCAGTCCTGGTACTGGGTTGGTGCGCTCCCACAGCCTCCTCCACATCTCCTGATGTACTGGCCTGTTTCCTGGTAGCGCCTCCATGCTCTGGACACTACGCTGACAGACACAGCAAACCTTCTTGCCACAGCTGGTATTGATGTGCCATCCTGGATGAGCTGCACTACCTGAGTCACTTGTGTGGGTTGTAGACTCCGTCTCATGCTACCACTACAGTGAAAGCACCGCCAGCATTCAAAAATGACCAAAACATCAGCCAGAAAGCATCGGAACTGAGAAGTGGTCTGTGGTCACCACCTGCAGAACCAATCCTTTATTGGGTGTGTCTTGCCACCTGCCGATAATTTCCACCTGTTGTCTATTCCATTTGTACAACTGGATGTGGAATTGATTGTCAGTCAGTGGACATCTCCATTTCACACACACACACACACACACACACACATACACACGTATATATATATATGTATATATATATATATATGTATATATATATATATATGTATATATATATATGTATATATATATATATATATATATATATATATATATATATATATATATATATATATATATATATATATATATATATGTATATATATATGTATATATATATATATATATATATATATATATATATATATATATATATATATATATATATATATAGTCAGATGTTATTTCAATATTTTTAAGCGGTGGAGGGGCCATATTACTGATAATCTTTGAAAGTAAACCTGAATAATTTGCATATGTAATGTAATTTTGAAGTTTACCACACTGTTTTGAGAGTACAGTGATGTGTCGCGTTTTCCTTTCCAAGATCCCCAGTACTTGTTTATAAACCGATTCCAGCTTCCAGCTGTCCTGTTTAGTTGTGACCCAACATGATATAGGCTACTAGATGACAAATGAATCAAAGCATTGCATTCATGAAAATTTTGTGCCCTTGTTGTCAATCAGTTTCTATACCTGAAATTGGACAAATTTTTTTTCAAGGTATGACACACATTTTTCTTTTATCCGTTTTCTTATTTTTAAGCTGAGCTGGGAGTCTAAAATAAAACATAGATATCTCAATTCAACATTTATCTACATTTCATTTCCTTCCAGTGGGATAGAGTTTGCCTGGTGGAGACGGAGAGAAGTTTGTTCCTTTGAAGATGCCGTAGCTGCTGTTACGCAACATCCGCTCGCTCCAACCTGAGTAGGAAGCGAGGAGAGACAGGTGAAAGTGAGAGAACTACCAAAACAAAGTAACGCTGTTGTTTAATTCTCATCATTTCTGGTCATATCGGGTACTGTTGTCACCATGGACGGCTTGCCGACCCCCTTGCGGTGCTTCCGTGAGAACCACCCCGCAGAAATGTGTGTTGACGACGGTATGGAAACGGTGACTTCAGTCGAGCAGGTGATTAGCTCAGTGGGCTAATGTGGCTAATGCTAATGTGTTGCTGTAAACATTAGGGTGGATTTTTCTCTGGAAAATGTCTAAAACGGTTCTGTTGTCGTACACTCCATTTTATTCATCCACCCGACTGGATAAAAGAGCATAAATTGGTTTGCAGTGTTTATCTTGCATTTATCCAGCTTCAGTTAGCAAACTTTAGCCTCTACTTAGCAAGCATTAAGTCATAATAAGATTAAGTTTTATTCATTTCAGTTTGCTCTTCCTTAAGTAATAAAACTGTGAAGTTTGAACAGAATGCTGTTTATAGGGCTTTAGAAAAGCATGTCTTTGTTTCTTTTAGATATCCTACAGTCTGTTGGTTTGTGATTCAGGTCACCCAGGTCCGTGGGGATGAATTCAGAGACCCTCTTTCTATTTGTTTCTTTTTCTCTTTTAGATGATTCAATCATTATAATTCCACAAATGAAATTAAATGAAAGGACATTGCATTATTATCATTACATTATTAAATTATTATTATTGAAAGGCTATTGTAGTGTTAAATGATGCATAAATCCAACGTAACCCTATTGGGTTTTTTTTTTGTTCAAGACAGGTACATAAATTATAGCAATCTTTAGTTGTATTGGAGTTAATAATCATTTTCTTTTCGACCTGTCTGTCAGTGATTCTCATAAAGATATTGGAGAAATAAGATCTTTCTATAAGTTAAACTTGAAATTAAATTTGAGAGGAAAATATTAGCTTTGTTTTAAGGGATCATAACTTCAGTCTGTGAAATCTGATGTGAGTCTCGTCGATACATGGAGGATATGAAGGCACTAGATGTCAATTTGCATGCAGGAAAAGGAACTCTGTCTCGTGCAGAAAGTTCTTTTCTTATGTGCTCCTGCCATCTAGATTAGTTTGGCTAAAATGATGGTCAAATATGGTGAAGAAGTGGAGAGATGGGAGGAAGTGGATCTTACTGAAAGAAATGAAACTACACAAACAAGGAACAAGACAAACAACATAAATCTATAATGTTGGATCCATACTGTGCACTGTGATTTAAAATTATTGTAAACATAATTTTCACTTTACAAGTTACAAATCTTTTTTTATGATCTTGGTAGTTGTGATCAGTATGCATCATTTTATCTTGGAAGGGACTGAACAATGTTTTTAGATCATATGCATTTAAACATGACCACATACTGAAGACAGCCAGAAGCCAACTAAAGTAAATGATACATTTGATAGAATTCTCCAAATTAATCTGGATTCTTGTCGTTTCAGCTCAGCGTGAGAGCCTTTACCATAATTTGGGATAATTTATTGTTGAGTTAATTCCTCTCCGGTGAAACTGACTGCTTCATTTCTGTCTACTGGCAAGTAAACAATGTGTGTAAAAAAATAGTTACACAAAAAGACAACAGAAACCTCAAAATGGATGTGGAAAGTTTTGAGTGTTCTCCGGGTGGTTTTGTTTTTTAATTCAGATCACTTGATTATAGATGATTTGGTGTAGATAAATTTGATTATAATTTAGATGAATTAACAACATGCAACATTAAGCAGAGATAATTGTCTTTTTTTTTAATCTGTGGATTTCTGAAACTTTAACCTTAAAAAAAAAAAGTGATCTGAAACACTGAGGCCAGGTCTGTATGCATCTTAATAGAAATACCCTAAATCTAGATTTTAATCCGTGTTGCGCAATATTTTATAATCTTTCTCACAAATTGAATAAAAATGGAAATAATTTGGTATGTATGAAAGAATGATCTTTTGTTGTCTGTTGTAATATTAATCTTCTGACTATTCTTGATAATTCTCTCCTCAATTCCTTTTTTTTTATGTAGAAAAAAGTGGAGAGCAGCATTGAAGAAGTCATCAATGTTTACAAGCAAATTCACAGTTTACCCCAGTAAGTACCTGTAGTCTCTGCTGACTTCATAAATACGCAAAGTTTCAGTATCACATCTTTTATTCAGAAGACGCCTACAGAAAGTGTAGCGTAATTCCAGTCTAACTGATCTTGTTTACTTGTAGTTTTTTTTTTTTTTTTTTTAGGTTTTTAGGATTTTTGAGCTATTTGAAAGTAGTTTCTTGAAGTCATCCTTTAAATGAGCATTTTAAAGAGACAGGAGGTCCAAACAGAAGGTGATTAGACCACCACGGTATGAGAAAAATGTGCTTCTCTGAACATCAATGTCAGACTTCTCTAGAAGAACTAACTGTAGCAAAAGTTGGACTTTTTGGCCCATATTTGACCCTTATCTGAGCTTTTTAATCCAGTCTGAACAGAACAAACATCTGACCCATGCCACTTTCACATGTGGTGCTAAACCAAATGCATTTCTTTATCAATATGAACACTCATGTAACATTTCACTTGAATTTTACACCATTGAAGCGAAACTGACATCACAATAACTGCACCAACAGAGACTGGACATGGTAAGATTAAAGGTAAACAACTGACGGAACATTATTGTCTCATGTTTTTGGGCTCAGATTACACAGCAGGTTGGAAACAGATCCTCCTTTGTGCTTGTTGGTCTTAGACTCCTGTATTTACACTGTTTTTATTTTTTATTTTTTTCACACGTTGCCGGTTTTCTATGTTTTATTGTGCTTTGTGACCTTGTGTCTATGAAAAGCGCTATATAAATAAAGTTTATCTTATCTTGTCTTGTGGGTCATAGATCCCCCCCCACACTGGGATCTGATAAGGTCACATCTGACAACCAAGTGAAAAAAATTAATGTCAATAATTAAAATAAAAACCCTGCAGTGTGAATGTAATGTTGTGTTTTAACTTGCCTCTAAGTGTATCACGGGCTCTTTAACAGAGGTGGTGCTTTTGATTCATGTGACTCTTCCAAAATGGTTCCAGTAATTCTGTGAAATCAGGACACTAAATTGGCCTGGCCTAAATTCACCGTGTCCTAAAAGCATTGCTGAAGCATCTACAGCGGAGTTCAGACAAACATGTTTACAAATGTCAGATGCTGTGATGGTCATCTGTTCACTGGGCTGTCGTTAACGTTAAACATTTTCAGTCATTATGAGACATTTCCAAAGATGTTACTCACCGGCTGATGGCTGTGCTGTTATTTAAATGCTGTGTTGATCAGCCCATGTTTGTTGCTATCAGCTGTCATCGCTGCTCAGTGGGGTGAGTCATCCCATTTTTATGCCAAATGCTGGTTCTGTTAGCCTCTGGAACTGCAGCCAGCGTGGAAATGCATTTTGTGCAGCTGGATAATTAATGGTATTAATCAGAAGAGGTCATGCATTTAGTGGAAAGCATCACCTTGTTCTCTACAGCATGGATTTGTTCAGATTTTAGCAGTACAGATAATGCTACAAAACCATTTGAGAACTTGTTTGTTTGCTTTTAATACTTGACATTAGTTGAAATTAGAATAAAAGCTGCATTATGGCCTTTTATTCACAAATTGACACAATTTGCGGAGTTCTTAATGAAATGTGTGTGACAAGCTTTAATCAAATGAACACAGGCACAGCAGCTGCTTTTTCCTCTGCTTATTTACACCTTGATTCCAGTGGGTTATAACGAGTTGACTCTAAACTAAGAAACATACTTGAATGGCCTTTTTTTTTTATTGTCAAATACTCAAATTTCCCCCATCTGCAGCTGGAGCAAACAGCTGGTTGGCTACGGATCCCTCTTCAAGGCACAAGCGAAGGCTCATCTATTGAGCTGGCCTAGTTTGTTAAAACATTTTTCTGCAGAACTTAACTGTTGCTGGTCTGTTCAGAACTAAAAGAAAGAAATCCTTTCCATCTCATAAACTTCAGAGTTCCCTTTTATTTCATATCTCTGCATTTAAGCAGCTAACAGAACTGCTTTTTATATGGCCAATATGTTTAATCCATTTCAGCTTTATCTGTGTAGTTCCACTTTACAGACACATCAGTTCAAACCAGTCCATAATAAATAGCTTGAGAAGGGAAAACCAACAGATTGCATTGAATCTTGACTTTGATCCAGACCCCCATCTTGAGCACGCACAAGGCGACAGTGGGAAGGAAAAACCTCCAGCAGAACTTGACTCGGGGAAGGTAGCCACCTGCACAGGAAAGAAAAACCAACATGCACTGCAATTTTCATCCAGGAAGACCTGCAGAAAGAGGAGAAATACTTTAAATGATTCTGTCACTTGTTTCTATATGGAAGATCAGGAGCAGAAAGATGAAAAGGAAGAGCCCAGTGCATCGTGGGACGTCCGTCAGCATTCTAAGCCAATGGCAACATAACTCAGGGATGCTTAGATCACCCCGTATTTTCCCTACAGTGTGTTTCCCTACAGTCACCAGAGCAGCTGGGGGGGTTGACATTTCTATCTTTTAACCAGTAAAGAATTGAACTCCAGATAGATTTTCTTATCAGTATACAGAACATTACTAGTATTTGTAGAACACCAGTACTGTGTTAGCTAAGTGAGCTGTGTGGCTAATGATGAGATTTGATGATAACAGCGAAGCAAAAAGAAATTAGTTTAAAACTTAGTGATGTTAGGTGGCGATAAGGGGAAAACAGGCTAGATGACTGAGTAAAATGATGCTACAAAATGCCATGTTTGTTAGTTTTCTTTCTTATATATATATATATATATATATATATATATATATATATCTTCCTGTTAAAAGGGAGTTTTTTTCCTTCCCACTGTCGCCGCGTGCATGCTCAGGATGGGAGATTGGATTGAAGTCATGACTCGATGTTGGTTTCTATTATAGGATATGTATGAATTGGCTCGAAATGATGTGTATGTTGATTCGTGTATGTAAAGTGCCCTGTGACAACATTGTTGTGAAGTGGCGCTATACAAATAAAGTTGAATTGAATGGTTGGTTTTGACTTCATGCAAAAACACACTAATTAATACAGAAAAGGCTTTTTTCCTTCATTTCTACCCTTTAATCTTTTTAAGGCCTATATAGAGCTAGCAGCTAATACCAGATTATATCCTAAGACTCACATTTTAGGATGGTGGGCGTCTGAAATCAACTTGATGCCAAAATGATTGGTTTACTTTTGCAACGAGGCCTCGTTCACATTTCAAAGGCTTCTGTGATTCCCCGTATGATATGGTGGGCAGATCGGCTGTTTAGCTGCTGAGCAGTGCTCTCCCATTGTGGTGCCTATCTTCTGCAATGAAAACTCCGATAATGATCTCTGACTAACCCTGTGTAGGAAGATGCAACATGGGGGTAGCAAATGCCGCATGAAAAGGGCAAGCAGAGAAAGGGACTGGGTGGGTGCAGAGGAGGGTGGGAGTGTCAGTAGATTATTGAATCACGAATGCATTTGCTGTCGTGAGCTAGAGACGCATCTGAAAGTTGCAGAGTCCTTCCTGTGGTGCACATGTGCACCCACTGCTTTTGACTCAGTGTTTCGGTGTTCTCCATTCTGTCGTGTGCAGCGTGCATGGCTACAAAACGCTCAATTTGCTCAGGAAAGAAAATGTTCCAGTTTTATTTCATGTCCATATATTTCGCATCTAAAAGTACTTGTGATGCAAACTGCAACAAAACTACTGGTCATCATGCAGCCAAAACAACTGGCACATTTCCTGCTGCCTTACATTTGGTGTTTTCGGGTCATTTAAAGCCTTAGTTTATGAGGTTTATTCCTCTGCATCATGTAGATACTTGATCTGTGGGATTTAGGGGATTTGTAGAAAGCTTCGCTTCATGCTCCTCAAGTCTTTCCTGAGTGGGTTTAGCTACATCTGGGGGAGGCTGTCCCGCTGAGAAGGGGTGCTACGGCAGGAAATGATGTTGCTGTAAATTCTTTCAGCTCCAGGATCGAACACTTCTCTACTGCTAATTCATTTAATCTGTTAACGCTGTTGTTCTGCCATTAATAAATTAGGCTGAAGTGCCTGAAGCATGTAATAAACACATGAAAGTTCTCTTGGAAAAACCTCATTTCATCAGGTTGTTTATTTCTACAGTTTTCTTTATTCAGTCAGCAGCTGTTTATGTAAAACTTTTTATTCTGTTTCTTAACTTGAAGTTTCACACATTTAAACTGGTAAAACTACTGAGACCAGTTCTGTCGTTTGTCTTTAATCTTTCCAACTTGTTTGTTCTTCAGGCCAACGTTGCTGCGAGAACAACACTATCAGTATCTCAAGAAGGGCTTACGTCACTTATCAGACGCTTACGAGGTACAGAACCTTCTCCAGTTCAGGAGGAACACGTGAATTATCTGCTTTCGGATGTGTGTGTTGTAAGAAGGCAGAAGCAACAAGGTGTTTCCCTGCAAGTTCCTACTCAGGTTTATTTACAGATGATCTTTTCTGTGTGTTGTTGTTTCCCTCCATCGTCACACCTGAAACCTCGAGAGAGACTAGAATTAAATGTGATGTGTGTGTGTGTGTGTGTGTGCTGCATCACCTCTGATTGACAGAATTGTTTTCAATCATCTCTGCTTCTGATTGGCTGATCTCACTCCTTCATTTATTGCTGTAATTGCACACCTGATGCCCATTTCATCCTGTGTGTGTGTGTGTGTGTGTTGCTGCGTGTGTGTGTGTAGTGTCTGGATGCCAGCAGACCGTGGCTTTGCTTCTGGATTCTTCACAGTTTGGAGTTACTAGAGGAGCCGATTCCTGCAGCTGTTGCCTCAGAGTGAGTAGCTGAAAGACATATTCATGTTCTGTAGAAGCAGGAGCTGAACCTCTTTAAAGCCTGTTCTCTGCCAGAGACTCTTTATTTTATTCAGCTGGATTAAACCGTAACAGATGATTGTTCAGGTCCTTGTTTTTCTGGCATAAACCTTCAACCAAATGTTTTCTAAAATGTGAAAAGGCAAAGAAAACAGAATCTTGAAGTGAAACTATGCAAAATAAAGCAAAACGAAGGCGAGAATTAAATCCCAAGAAAAAATGTTCATGTATGTGCTAAAAAATCTTTCTCCGTGCTCACTTCGGTGGTACATCTGAAAAATTGGGATTGATACAGAGAAGATTAGCGTGGCCCCTGTGAAAGGATGACACGCAAATTTGTGAAGCATTTCCACATTTTTATGAACAATAAAAATTTAAATGACATGAAAAAAAAAGAAAAAAAAATCTTTCTTTGCATTTTTTTTCCCCTTGTAGCAATAATTAGAATAATAAACAAACGAAGGACAAATAGTTAATAAAACAGTAATAACAGTGAAAGTGTCAAAATAGTAATGACATAAAAATAAACGCTTAATTTTGGCATCACAAACCAAGTGAAAGATATGACTCAGGTAGGTGGAGTTTTTAACTAAAATTCATTAAAGCCCCTTATTAAGGGTAATTTGATTTAATTTAAATATTAAATGGTTAATTCAATTAAATGGATTACATTGTGATCATCGTGTACTTGCACGGCTCATTAACTCTTTATTTAATTGTTTTGGGCTGTAAAAATCCAGTATATATTTCTGTGAGTTGACATAATTTTAGTGAAAAATGACCCTAACTTCTCAAAGTAGCAGCTGTGATGAAAGCATGAGTCATTTTTCTCCCAGAGAACTGCCAACACTAATGATGCCTCGTTGTTAATCAGTTGTTGACCTGAGTTCATTTTCATTTTCCTCTGTAATAAACCTCTCACGGTTTGTTTCGACGGCAGAGGCAGCCAAACGAGGGCTTATATTGAACCGCTTTGCCTGGTAATTGATAATTGACAGCATACATTTTTAGAAATGTTCACCCACATTAAACATCCAAAGATGTCATCTGATAAAATTACTGCCTTTCCAAAGTAACACTTTGCAGAAGCACGTAATGGGAAGCGATGCCAGGCCCACCAGCCCACGCTCTCATTATTACTGTGAGGTGTGCCAGCACCACCGGCTGGCACGGCACTGCGCCAGCGCGACGCCCTCGTGCTCGCGTACACCAACACACAGGCTCCGTTCAAGGATTTCTAACAATGCCGCTCTATAACAGATCGCTCGCTCTGTCCCATGACGACTCTCACGTCAGTACCGGGCTGGTTGGGCAAAGTTAATGTCGGCTTCCCTTCCAACTCAGTTGGCTGCAGGTGGAGTTGCAGTTTTCTGATTCCTCTTCATGGCGGAGGATGAGAGGACCGTGCTGGTCTGAGACTGGGCAGAAAGAAAACAGCTGAAACCGTCCCGTGTGACTCGTCTGCTCAAGTAAAATACTCTGCTGTGCTTCTGAGAAGAGGAGTGAGCCCAGCTGACTTCTTTTATGCAAAATAATACTACAAGACGCAGTATGCAAATTCATCATGTGCTGTTGGAAATCAGCCCATTTCCATATGCAGCTCGTCTCCTCTCCTGTTTGTCCAAAGGCACCAGCTGACTAGAGGACTTTTTTATGCTTGCAATAAACCAAACAGAACTCCAACAATATATGAGCAGAGCTGCAAGATTTAGAAACTTACATCACTAATGATCGGGGCATTGATTCTTAGCTCTTGTAAGAAGTAATTAAATATCTGTAGTCAAATATATGAATAATAACCTCTGAATCTCTCCTCTCCAGTGTGTGTCAGTTTTTGGCGCGATGTCAAAGCCCGACAGGGGGGTTTGCTGGAGGCCCGGGGCAGCACGCCCACCTTGCACCCACCTATGCTGCTGTCAATGCCCTCTGCATCATCGGCACTGAGGAGGCCTACAGTGTTATAAACAGGTACAGTCATCATCACACAGGCACATTTCCTAGCCGAACGGACTTTAACTCTGCAGAAAAGGCAGACTTAAAGATTCACTTCGTCATACATGCAGAGCTAAAGCCAAATTTCCTTTAAAATGCCACAGAAATTTTTATTTCCCACATGGTCATACAAAAGGTAAAACAAGAGTTTACTGTACAAAAAAAACAGAACAATACAGAGCGCCGTGCTTGAAAAGGAGCGGGAAAAAGAAATTTTCTTGTAATATCTTCCCCTTTTTTTTTTTTTTTCTTTAAAAGAACTATAACGCACCAATAAATGGTGATTTGATTTTCTTAACGATACTCAATTAAAAAAATGTTGATTATGTGTCTTAAATCGTTCACTTAATAGATAATTTCCCACATTTGAAGTGTTTGTAATAATTTCCACAAATTAAATTAAATTTCCTCATACATATAATTATGTACAGTCACATGTACATGTATGTATATCCATACATACATGTACATGTATAAATATGCACACATGAAACACAAACATATACAGACAGACATGCACATACATACATTATTCATAAATCAAAGTAATTCTGTCTTTACGTTTGTAATATATGTTTTTTTTTGGTTTTTTTAGGATATTTTTAAGTTTGATAAGAGTAGGATATAACTTCATATTCTCACTTAAGTTGTTCCACAGTTTAACTCCAGTGGTTGTGAAACAATGTTATTTAGTTTGTGTGTTTATCTGTTTTTAGGATGCATGTATACTGTAGTGCATATGAACTCTCCCTCATCTGAAACAACTCCTGGACACTTTGTGGTACTTTTTTTTATGAATTACTGAATACATGAATTTTAATATGAAATCTGAAATGTTGTCATATTTAAGTCGTATGTAGTGAGGTGAGGTGAGGTGGCTCCAGTCCCCATGTTGCTGCCAGCAGCTCTGATGTTTAAGATGTGGACTGTGATGAATGAAGTCTTTATTTCAGGGTGGCGAGGACACTATCTTCCTCAAAGCGTTATCAAGGAATATTGATGCTGTAAATTGGGACTACATAGGCTGCAGCGATGACTCGTGGTTATATGTAAAAGAGCAAAGACCCAGATGAGTGCCAGGACTCTTCCAAGTCATTTTACTGTCAGTTCACACACACACACACAGCTGTTCACATCATATGAAGGAAAACATGACTCATCAGATCAGATCACTTGCATGGAGTGGGTTCTTTCATGGTGGACGTGGTCAGCCTGAGCACTCCATATACTAATACTTATGAAGCTTTGATATAATGCAGAATAAAACCAGATCACATAAACATGTCTCCATAACGGCAGGCTCATCTGTAACTGTGCCTGTTGTGTTTTGGCTACAGAGTGACTACATGCCACAGCTAGCATGTTGTCCCTTTTGTTGTCTTATCTGCCTGATAATCGTCTGAGTTTCAGCTGAAATGCGTGCACAGAACTGCACTTCTGTTTGTTTTGGTTGCGTGTTTTCCTGTGAGTCTGCGGCGACTCGCTTCGTGTCAGATTCATGTTGTGTTAACTTCAAACTAACTCATTTTCCTTTTTTAATGCAGCTTCCAGGATATTCAGACAAAATTTGTGAGGTTTCTAATAGCGGTGTAATAAAATATTGAAATATTAGAATATTTTCTGTGACAATATTAAAAGCTCTGCATGGATTTTATTAAACAACTTATCTTTATTGACGAGGCAGATTTTTATTTCTTTATTTAGATCAGTGTTTTTATTCATTCTGCAGTGAAATGTAGATCATCCGTTCTTATTCAGTAAGTTGATGTCAAGCATTCACCAGCGTTCAGTGTTTACTACTTGCTTATAGTATCCTGAAATATCGCAATATATCGTATTGTTGGCCGTATTGTGATACATATCGTGTCGCCAGATTCTGGCCAATACACACCTCTAGTTTCTAAATCCCTCCCTCTGGGTGTTGCCAGGCAGAAAATATGGTGAAACCAGTTGCAAGCCGTTATGATGGGAGCTTTTGGAAATGTGCCTAATCTTAGACGCATGCATTGTGCAGTGTTGACATTTGGAGAATGAAGTCTATAAAAACGCAGAGCGTTGCGTCGGTTTGTGGGATGAGAGATGATGCCCAAAGTGGGACACCTGGTCACACAAATGATGCAGAATGTGGAACCAGTTTCCAGCTCGGATAAACACAACCAGCCCTCACTCCCCGTTAAAGTCTCCCAGCAGTTGGCTTTCCTGAGAGATCAACAGCAGTCACACTGTTTTATCAATGCTCTGACACGTTATCATACATGTTGTAGATTCTCAGATTTGTACACTTTAAAGATTGTTTTTATTTCCATTCAGCTGTATATTGCAGTTAAATTTGCCTTTTTCTTCTAGAGCAAACTGTCAGTGGTCTTAATGTTGTTGGCTGATCAGAACAGTACGTCATATTTGAAAGCTTAAATATGTTAAATGTTAATAATTCATTTTTAAATCACCTTTACTCTTATGAGTTTTTGTGCACTGCTTTACATCATAACTGCAACATTTTAACCGTCATAAAGACGCGCTGCAGGCATGTCGTGTTCATGTTATTTAAGCAAATGAGAGCATGAGGAGAAGGTGATTACATGCTTTCTTTTTTATTTTCTCTGCGTGGCAAACAGGATGAAAGTACTTATTTCCAATCATATTTCATTACTTGGAAGCACATTTAAAAGGGAACTTGTGATTTTGACTTGGTGCGCCATTGGATTTCAAGGACAATTTTATATTTTTTTCATCATGCTTTGTATCTCCTGTCTCCCCCCCAATCATCCTCCCCGTGTGCCAACCCTCTCCAGGGAGAAGCTGCTAGATTTCCTATGGTCAGTGAAGCAGCCAGATGGCTCCTTTGTGATGCACGTTGGAGGGGAGGTGGATGTCAGGTGAGAGTCCAGAATATAAATTTTGTTATTTTTCTTCCCCCCAGATTTTATTTAATGTTCAATACACAAAAATGTCCCTATTGGATTTTTTTTTTTTGTTGTTTTTTACAACTTTCTGTTTATGATGTTTATTAAAGCACGTTTTGCATACTTAGTCTTTACTTATATAAATCAAGGAAACGTCTTGCAAACAAGACGTTTTGTAAATAATTCATATGTTCATGGTCTGTGTTTTTACCTTTGGTGTGTTTTATGTTCTGTTTTTGTATTTTCATTTGGGGGGGGGGGTGTCTTTCCCTGGTCATGTTTGCAAATGATAATTGTTTCTCAAACATTTTACCTGAAAAGATAAATGTTAAAAAAAAATGCGTTGCTGGAGCTAAGAGAGGCCCGTTGCAACAGGAGGCGGCCTCACGGAGACCCAAGACACATTTAGGAACTAGTTTCTCTTGGCACGCTGAAGTCCTCGCTGCCTGACATCAGCAGTCTGACCTGAAGCAGTAGCAACAGGATGGATGAACTGACTGGCACTGCCGTGGCCCAGGAGGGCCAAACCAAACACTGACTCTTAAGCAGCATTTCTTACATTTTTATTCAACGTGGTCGTTTCAGCTTTTGCGACACATTAAACATGTCCTATGAAGGAGCAACTTCATAGGACAGCATCGCGTTTCCTCCAGTTTCTATGGTGATCTGAGTCAGACTCAAGCCTAAAATACGACGTCTAGCTGAAACTGGATCACAGGAATATGTTTCCCAGTTCTTCCCGTGTTTATGAAGACACAGAGAGCAGAGTGGGATGTGATGAAACGTGAATGAGGAGCTAGAACATCCCTCAACATTTCGCAGCATTTACGTAACGTTTACCAACGTCCACGCAGCTGAAAGAAAGTAGCAACATGTGAGACTTGATGTGAATTCAGCTGAACAACAAACAACATTTTCTTCCATTAGCTCTGGAATTATTCATTCATGACCCATTTATAGGAATAAAGTCTTCAGCTTGAAGTGGGGGGGGGGCTCCGGGCAGAATTTCTAAGGCGCTTCACTAATTAAAGTACCGGGAGACAATTAGGCAATTTCTTTATTTATATATTCTGTAAAGGATTCGGTTGGCAATAAAAAAATAAAAAATTTTTAAAAAAGTATTAAAGTGAAAAGCTGCAGTTTTCGTTCTCTATGAATATCTGAATATTTATCTTTTAATTATTTAGAAATAAAGCTAAAAAGGACGGATTTATCCGGCACACCAAGCTGCAATGCAGTGAAATATTTGGAGAGCAGCTGCGCTGGTGCAGCTTTTATACAAGTCTTACGGGAAAACAAAATGTCCAAGATGGCTTCGTGGTGCAGATGACCCTCTAAGACGGGGTCGCCCTCTCCGGACCTTGAGGCTGTTTTAGTTTATCTTTGGTACAACACACCAGATCATCCAGATCCAGATCAGTGGCTCATTAGAAGAAGATGACAGCATGTTCTTAGGGAACCATTTCATTTCAGTCTAGTGTAAAACCTGCAGGATGGTCGCTCTCCTGGACCAGCTGGTGACCCCCTGCTTTAAGAAATGGATGTTTGTGTTTATTCTGCTGACGTCTAAAGTAACAGCAGATTTTCTGCTCGTCCATCTCTCTCCTTACTCTTCTCTATCAATCTGTTTTATTTTCATTTCCTTCGACAGGAGTGCTTATTGTGCAGCTTCTGTAGCATCCCTTACAAACATCATTACAGCCGATCTGTTTGAGAACACGACCAACTGGATCCTGAGGTGAATAAAATCCGACACACAGCTCGTTATGAACGTCTTTTCTTACCGGTTTCCCACAACCCAGGATGTGGTTTTACTGCCTGTGATGAGTGAATGTTTCTTTGCGCTGCAGGTGTCAGAACTGGGAAGGCGGTCTGAGTGGCGTTCCAGGTTTGGAGGCCCACGGCGGTTACACTTTCTGTGGCACCGCCGCCCTCGTCATCCTCGGCAAAGAGCACATGCTGGATCTCAAAGCCTTGCTGGTGAGTGAAACCTCCGTTCTGCGACTCCGTTCTGTTTCACCGAAGATGCATCGTTATCAGGGACAGATGTCTTTCTACTGAAGTATTTTCTATTTACAAACAAAAGCAGAAAAGAGATTTCATTCTATTATTTTTTATCATTGAAGAGCGACTTTTCCACATTTTGAAGCTCATCTTTTATATGTGTGTTTGTGTTGTTCATGCGACAACTTTCCATTGTTTCTCCAGCGTCGGCCTGAGCCGGCGGTGCTGGGGCACTTTGTTGATGTCTGCATTGAAATTCTGGAGTCATTTTCTCTTTCCTTCTGAAGTTAGGGATGAAAACAGCAGCCACAGAGCTTTATCGTGAGGAAAGTCTCTAGTTATGCTGCAGGGCAGATGCCTGCTGACGCTCGGCTTATCGAGAAAAAAGGGAGCGATAAGAGAGAGATAAGTCTATCACCAGCAGTCTGCTGCTTTTTGTTGTTTTTTTCAAATTTACATCCCACAGCTTGTGTGCAGTATGTTGGAGTATCAGGTTTCCTAAGTGCTCCTTATGCAGTCGTTCTTCTACAGCAGCAGCTTGGTTAAAAACTCAGCTATTAACTAGCTGGTAGAGTTGTCCAGGTGGAGTTGGAGCTGCAGTAATTTACAGTCACAAAGGAGAGATTCATCTCAGCCATCAACACCCCAAGCAGCCACACCTTGTCTCTTATCAGACATGTGGTGTTGGCATTATCTGGCTTCATGTGAAACTTCTAATAACAAAAGGACACATTCACATCAGCCTTTCTGATCCGGATCAGAATCTGCTTGCTTGGAAAGCCAAGTTCGTTTAGCGGTGATGTGAATGCACAAATGAATTCTCATTCAGATTTTTAAAAAGCAGACACGGTCCGCCTGCGAATCAGGTCTCAAACTACAGAACAAAGTCCAGAAATGGCTCGCGGTGACGATATGGAAGAATTTGGTTCAAGTTCTGATGGAAATCGGATCAACCCAGACCACTAGGATCCGGTTTTCTTGGATCTACTGCAGGGTAAAAACGTGTCTTTAACAAGATCAGATTACCTGTCAACACAGTCTGTTGTTTTCTTTGAGACTGAAGCAAATTTGAAAGCATCAGGAAACCAAACACACCATGTGTTGTCACTTTTCTCACTTTTTGTTGGTTTTACTACGAGTCATTAAATAAAAGATTCGTCCTTTAGAGATCTCACAGCTGCTCACAGATGTTTCTGCTTGGAAAATAAAAAATAAAAAGCTGAAAAGGTTTGCTTTTGAGCCTGAAATGGGATGCTGCTGATTATCCAACTGCAGGTTATTACTGCTGCTTGTGACTGTTACCTGTCAGGCAGAGCGGAGGGAAAATTATTCCCTGATGCAGTGTGAACTTGTTGTGACCATGTAAAGTGTGGAAATGCTGAAAGTGGCATTTAAATGAAGGTGTGAAACAGCAGCATAGTGCTGAGACTTAGCTGTGGTGGACCTCCTCCTCATCCTCCTCCTCCTCCTTCCTTTTCCATCTTCAGCGTCTAAAATGAACCCTTGAATTAATAAAATGAACTTCCTTCCTCCTTCCTCAGGCAGACTGGACTCCATCTCTAATGAAACCTAATATCCCATAATTATTCAATCCAAGCTCAGCAGACTGAATATGTGTCGATTAGGGGTTTCCATGGCAACCAGAGTGCACATTCCTTCCTTTCCATTTATGAAATATTAAGACTTGGCTCTGCTGTGGCTGGACTTTCTGGTCCTGTGTGACCGTGAGGGATTTCAGCTCTGCTGTGGAGAGGAATTCCTCTAACGTGTAATTGCTCCTGAAGTGATGGAGTTCACGTTTAGCTTCACTGGGAATCCCGGGCGTTGAAACAAGCTGCGGCGATGTTTCGTTGCTGTGTTTAATGTGTTTTTTTGTTCCCTGTCGTCTTCAGCGCTGGGTGGTCAGCAGACAGATGCGCTTCGAAGGAGGTTTTCAAGGCCGCTGTAACAAGCTGGTG
The DNA here is from genome assembly GCF_933228915.1 of Telmatherina bonti. Lineage (NCBI taxonomy): Eukaryota > Metazoa > Chordata > Actinopteri > Atheriniformes > Telmatherinidae > Telmatherina > Telmatherina bonti. The sequence goes on along the minus strand of NC_136614.1, from coordinate 15,758,357 downwards.
GACGGATGCTACTCTTTCTGGCAAGCTGGACTCTTGCCTCTGCTCCACAGAGCTTTATTTAAAGAAGGTACTATAATTAGTGAAACATAAGCATGGTTACCAGCTGATCAAAGCGAATGGTACCTAATCATCGCTGAAATCTGGTTTTCAGAGCGATTCCTGATTTATTCCTTGTGAAAAATAGTGTTTTTGAGTTCTTCCATAATTAAAGTGATATTAAAGCAGCACTTCATACATTTCCAACCGTAAAACTGGGTTTCTGGCTCGCACACTGGTTTTCATTCTGCACATCTCTGGAGCTGTCTGTGTTCTGTAGCCACTCAAGACTGAAGAAACTACTTCACAGCCATGAGCCTAGAGCATCACACGACAGCTACATATTAAAGCTACATATATTTTATATATATGTTATATTATATTATATATTATATATTATAGCTACATACAGCTTGATTACACCAGAATATCAACACACTTGTCATGTTGGATGTGCACTACGAATGTAAGTCCACACTACTGAAGACAATTCCATTTCCATCTCAACACGCTGCCAGTGATACGATACATTAACATACACTGAAGCTCCCTCTGACAATATGATGCCATCTGCTTCACCCCTCATTTCGCAACACGATTAACGATTTAACAACGGTTTGACTTTATGCAATGTTATGCAGTTTCAAACAATTTGTGATGCGATCCACAACGATTCAACACAATACAAAGGATTAAGAAGCCCACATCTGCTTTCTAAATTACATGACAATTATGTTGTCCTCTCCTTCCCTGTGAAGGATGGATACTTCATAAATGCAACTTAAAAAGAAGATGCAATCAATATGATTTAAATAAGGGATTGTTTTTTCCTAATAAACACTAAGTCATAGACAAAAAAATTTTTTTTTCCTCGATTAATTTTTAAAAAAAATGTCATTCTAAACTTATATAATTCACTCATTAAAGCAATTTCTGTTTGGCGCCGTAAATAAATACAAAAAATAAAAATGTGGACCATATTCTTTTTCTCTGATCCTTTTACAAATAGCAAATCTGATCCTTTACAAATTGTCTGTAATTTTGCAATCTTTTACAAAACGCATAAAACTTACACACGCCAAATATCTCCTCTTCACGCGTTGTCTTGCTTCCCACCATGTTGGCTGTTTACTAACTGCGGCTGCACCACCCGGCTCGCGTTTTATAGAATAAACCGCTAAAAGATAGTGATGATATTGATCAAGGCACCTCAAAAACACAGGTGCAAAGTAGATAAAGGATGTCATAGTTGCTGTAACTTTGACCAATGTAGACACACTAAGAAACCGATTCAGATTGGAGAAACTCTCCACTGCTAACACACACCATGGCCATTTCAGCAAAGAGGTGGAAGAGAAAGGGAGAAAACATGACGGAGGGAGTGATGAGACAAGAGTCAACGTCTGACTTTTACAGACTGGAGAGAGCTCAGAGAAGAGACAGGATGGCAGGAAGGCAGATGCCAAATAAGGCTTCATTATGGGAAGCCAAAGTCCCAGAAACCCGCCGAAGCTGAACCATCACCTTTCCACGCTAACACACAATCCTGTTCCCGAGATATGATGCCAACTTTTGTGGTTTTATGGTCATGAAAATAGCTGGAAGTGGCATTTCTCAGGATATTTTGACCTGGTTTTACTGTGTGTTCTCAGTTTTTACCTCAGTGGAAGTGCATGTTCACACTTGACAATGAAATGCAATGGACCCCCAATACTGATGAACCTGGCAAGAGCAAATATAAGCTCTTGTATATTTGTTTTAACCAAACACAGAGTAGATTCCTCCTGTAATTTGCGCAAACCAATGAAATGCATGACGTAACAGAGATGTGTGACGGTGCGGCTGAACTGTGTGTGTGCAGGAGAGTTGGAGCTGAGTCGGCAGCGGTGGATGTTTGAGCAGCAGGCTTTGCAGGAGTACATCCTCCTGTGCTGTCAGAATCCAGTGGGGGGGCTTTTGGATAAGCCTGGCAAGTCAGTACCACACCATCTGGTCATAGTCACACGCATAAAAACACAAACACACACACACACACACACAGTTAAATCAGATTCATGCATTTATATTCATGTATATGACTGACATGCCACCATCCTGGATGATGTCTTCGTGTTTGCAGATCCAGAGACTTTTACCACACATGTTACTGCCTGAGCGGCCTCTCCATCGCACAGCATTTCGGAAATTTGGACCTCCATCACGAGCTGGTCCTCGGCAAGGAGGAGAACAGATTGGTGAGCATGCAACAGGGAGGACTGATTTGTCTATATGGAGAAAAATCTGATATTCTGGAAACTGCAAAGAATTTAAAAGGAACTTTCTGAGAATATAAAAGAAATTTGCTTAAGATGTTTTTTTTTTCATTTAGTACTTCCTGTTTCTTACATGGAAAATTCCCACTCGCATCTTTCTTAAGGTTGGACTCAATTTAAATGTCAAACAGGGAAACAATTACTGCTGCTTTGTCCAGGTCAAAAATTTCCCTTCTAACCATCTTGCAAGATGCAATAAAAGCTAAAATTCCTTCTTTATTATGCCTTCCTGTATGATTAATAGACCAGCAGCAGACTGTGGCATGACTTCTAGCGATACAATTCAACAACCAAATCTTTACATACATGGACAAATTACTGAGCAGAGAAACGGTGCTCCACGGCTTTTATCAGAAATGGACAAAATAAAGAAACAAAAGACTTGAAGAAGGAACAAATAAATAACAGAATAAATAACCAGAAAGATTTGAACAACCTAAAAACAGCCTCATGGTTGCATGCAGTGCAGGGATTATGAACAGATGGAGACTGGTTAAAACTACATGCAAACAACCACAACAATCCCAAAATGTTCCATTAAAATAAAAAAATAAAAAAAATAATATGAAACTAAACAGCCACAAGAAAGTCTGATTGGCTGAGTTAAACTCTGTTGGACTCGTAGCATAATTGCAAAAGTCATATTTGAGCCTAATTGTGACATGTACCTGCTCGCTGCAGTCAGGCTTCATTTATCTGAAGTGTGAAAAGACAAGCTGAGGCAGATGTTTGGCGATGAGCGTAGCGGCAAAGAGAAGCGGTAGAAATGAGACGAATGACACGTGGTTACACATGGTACCCACAGTCCGTCTTATTTCTCTGTTCCTGGTGAGTTACTGACATTCGTTTCCAGTAAGTCTGCTTCATGCATCATCAGCTGCACATGCATGTTCAGAGGATCCAGCAGCGATGGTGCGATTTGAGTTTTATTTCTGTGAAGCCGATGAGAGACAAGTCTTCTGGAGCCTGAAAAGAACAGTGAGCGTTGGTACGTGTATTCAAACCCACACAAATGCAGTTGCATATCCAAATGTGAGGTTAAAATAAGGGAGGCTCATGTTTAAACCTGTTAAACCAGTTGTCGTGGTTACAAGCGGGAAAAGAAAATTCAATGAAACTCTGTGGTTGAGTGAATACAATATTGTCATCCTGTTCTTACTTTTAGGCTCCAACTCATCCCGTTTACAACATTTGTCCAGCGAAGGTGGCTCAGGCCCTGCAGCACTTCCTGCAGCTGCCTGTCCCCAACGACAGCCGGCATTCGGGAGATTCTGCAAACACCAAACCAACACAATCTGCTGCGTCGCCTGAACCACAGTCCTAGTTTGTCCTCCAAGGCGTCAGTAGGTGCAGGAACCAGCCGACTCCGAGGATGAGGTTTAGAGGCCGTCGTCGTGTCTGATGCGGACTGTCATGACAACCAGCAAGATGATGAAGCCGCGGTGGAGATGAAGGCTGGGCCTTAGGAGGAGTTCGCCTAACTAAGAGTCACCAGATACAGATTTTTCAGGATGGTTTCAATTTCAGCTGGAATTTTGTTGCAATGCCTGAAGTTTTCCTTTCCCCGATATAAAAGTGTAACTTTGTAAGGTTTCTGATCGTAGTCAATAAAACTTTATACAGCATTTCTCATAATGGTGTCATCGTTGCTTTTCAGGTTCTAAATAACATGTTTTTAGAGAAAATTATTAATAAAGAGGCAAATAAAATGGTTGAATAAAAATTTAAATAAAATAGTATCTTTTAAAGCACAAAAAAAAAAAAGCCAGTTTCTGCATGTGTGTAATGAGCAGGGCAGCGGTACTCCCACTCCGTTAGCAAACCCAAATAAAGGGAACGTTTTAGGAAAAATTTCATACTTCATGGCTGCTTTAACCGTTTTCTACGTATAGATATGACCCAAAGTATCCATGTTTCCTGGAAATCCCAATTCATTCTTGTGCTTTACTTCAGGTCAGGAAATAATTTCACACTCTTGGTGTTCAGTAGTTTTCAGTGGAACAGAAAAACACGAAACTTTACTTAAATCCATTTGTCTACTTGCCGACAGTTTACAACAAAACTAGCAGTCCACGTTCATAAAACATGCTGGCAACACCTTTTCCAGGAATGGCTGACATTTCTTCACACTTGGGCATGGCAGTAACCACAGGGAGCACGTTAAAGGATAAAATAGTTTATTTTATAGTCTTATAGTAAAGGTAGGCCTCAACTTGCAAGACAATTGTTGGCAGTATGTACAACATACTTATAATTTCCATGGAATGGAATCGGACAAAGACCTACTACACTAATTATATCCTCCTAACTGGAAATAAAATGGAAAAAATACACACACACACACACCTTCCTAGAGGCGTAAAATTCTTTTTCCTTGAGGGGGGAGGGACTCAGCAACATTGATTTTTTTTTTCTTTTAACTGTGTGAAGCACAACACATTGACAGGGACTCATCTCAACTCCTTGTACTGCGAACACCAGGAGCTACGTTTTGACATTCATCTCAAACCCTTTAAAGAAAAACTGACAGATCGGCTTTTTTTTTTCTTCTTCTCCTGGATTTGTGCGACAACTACAAAAATGCATAAAATACTTCAGGAAAAACCTTGATAAACACCCAATCGACGTTTTGTAGAATAAAATAACGAGATGTCGAACGTATTCGGCCACCTAAAGTCATTCACTACTTCAAGCAAAAGGACAAAATACGATATAAATTCAGGAGTATTTTCCTTTTAAAACATTAATTCCAACAAAACGAGTTCTGTCTTTCTTAATCTTGTGGTGAAACGTGTCGAGCAGAAAACATCTGCAATCCCGTGGGCCAGAGGTGGGTTTCACAAACATCTGCTTAAAGCGTCTTCACATTCTTCAAGTGGAAAAAGTCATTTACAAATGTTTGGATTTCTTTACTTTAAAAAGGTAAAACGTTTCCAGGACCATTTATCTAGGTGTGTGTGGATATTCTAAAGGTTTTTTTTTATTATTTTATTAAGAATAACAAAAATAAACAAAAAGAAATATATATAATAAAGCAGTGCTGGGAGGAGTACACCTGGTTCCCCTTTCTGCCCCAAACATTTAGCGGGGGGGGGCGGGGGGGGGCTTTACTGAGGGTACAAAAAAAAGCATCAAGTCCTTAAGTAGCCAAGCTGCCTCTTTTTGAGATTTGGATAGTTGTTGCTAAGGACACGCCGACGGAGAACCAGAAACCAAAACAAAGAGGGGGTGGGAAAGTATGGGGTGGGGGGACCTGAAGCAGCTGTTTCTCTTCCCCCCCGCTTGCTTCCTCTCCTGGTCGATGGAGATCAGTTAGAAGGACAGACGATTGTGGTGGCGGTGAGGACATTTCAGGGGACACAAGTCTCCAGTGCAAGCCCAAGCCCAAGGACAAGGACGGTGAGGAAAGCGGGGGCTGCTCTTGTCACTGACATGAAGGGGAGGAAGGGTGGACGAGCCTCGCACCCTCCCCCTGTGCCCCACCGCCTCCACCTTGGCTGGGTTTCAGCCGCGCTGGGCTTTCTAGCTGGCCTCCACGCGGAGCTTCTTCCTGTTGGGGGGCTCCTCCGTCTCCGACTCGGAGCTGGAGTCGGAGCCGCCGTCAAACGCCGACACGGCGCTGCCTTTGGGGTTGGTGTAAAGGCTGCTGTCGGATGACGAGTAGCTCGCCTGGAGCTGCACGGAGCCCTTCACTTTCTCCAGAGCACGGACTGCATGAAGACAGAAACACAAAGTAAGGCGAGGTGCATTTTCAGCAGCTCCAGGTGTTGAGTCTTCAGGACATTCAACAACAAATACGGCTCCATGCAGCTCATTTACCTACAAAACCCTGAACGTCCAGGTACTACGAAGGGTCTGAAGTACTGAACAGCTAATCTCAGGATTAAACTGAATGCTTCCTCTTCCATGTTGAAAATGGTACAAATGTACAAGCAGGTGGTATTTTTAAACATGTCTGTTCGTCATCTTCAACACAACTCCTCCAGAGCAGATTACGCAACACGGAGCTGAGGCGTGCTCGTCACGCAGGCACCAGGAGACATAACACGCGTCAGGTGGTGTTTACATTCACCGAGGTACACAGGCTTATCTGAGACACTGAAGTCCAGCTGGTAAAGCTGCCCGCATCTTTGTTTACTGCATGCTAGTCATAAACAGGATTTGTTGCTCCCGGCGCTGAGATAATTCGGTATCGATGCAGACTCATAACTGCCATCGCTCGCTCAGGTTTCTCTAGATGTCTCAGGCCTGACAGTGGAAACCCAGAAACACTCGCCAACGGGTTCTCAGACTCAACATGAACTAGTTTTACATTTGCACATCGACATTCTCTGAGACTATTTGTTTAAAAAATTCCATACACCCTCTTAAAGCTGGGTAGGTAATGCTGGGGAGCTAGTGAGATGCGAAAGTAGCACCCTGTCTTGGCTCCTCCCACTCAGGTTTTGCTCCTGGCGTGATCCAAGGCTTTCTTCTTATGTTTTTACAGACGTTTATCTGTTCGCGTTCAAGGAAACTCAGAAAGTTAAGGATGGATTTTAATTCCATTTTCAGGAGTAGCTGGAATGTTAAAAGGAAGAACTGGTTTCATTTTGGAGGTGATCCGGGATCATTGTTTGGATCCAGGAATGTTTTAAAGGCCTTTGAGGAGGTTTGCACTCTCCCAGTGCTTTTCTAGTTCGCAGCTTTTTCCAACAACGATTTTCTCTTTCTCGGCTGTTTGGCGGGAAGAGAAAAATAAACTGAGCCGGGTCGGACAAATCCTTCCTGCATTTCCTCAGCCATGTTCGCCTTCCGAGTTTCTTCTTCACTACTTTATATTTTCATCCTAACACACTGTTTATTTGCAGGGTGTGGAATCAGGTATGCGATGCGGGAGGGGAGCCGAAGAAGCTTACGAAGTATAAGAAATGAACAACTTCCCCAACCAGAACAACTTGTCCCCAACGTTTGGATTGGTCAGTTTTTTACAGGTTTACAGTAAAATGTTGGGTCTAACTTATTGTTAGACTCCTCTTATTTCTTATTGTTTGTGATTACAGAATGTACAGACTACTATCAGGACCAGGAACCACTTGACCCAGAGTAAAAAAAAAAAAAAAAAGTCTCTGAGCAACATTACCTATCCCAGCTTTAAAGGAGATGCTTCTTTAGTAAAAGTCTGATATTACAGCAGAACTGAAACTATCTGATGCAACAAATTTGGGTTTAATTACTTCCTCCTGACAGCAAAAGTAGTAAATAAAAACATCCTTAGTCTTTATGGTAGGTGATGGTCAGCGCTTTAGCCAGTTTAATGTTCAGACTAAACCACACGACGTCAGAAACAGCAGAGAAGTGTTTGTTGTCCCACCTCGCCCTCTCGCAGTCCACTCATATGCTGCTGCAGGTCAAAGTTCATCTACACGAGTCAACCATATCTGCTGGCGTTCCAGCACTTCCCAGCAGGCAGCTGATTAAATCCCAGCAACGTGTCCAAACTAAGACTAATGAATGTAGAGCTCATGCGGAGCTTCCTCAGCCTGAAGAGCCTGAAATCCAGCAGTAATTACCTTGTTGCTCCAGCAGTGCGTTCTGCCTCTTCAGGTCGTCGATGTCCTGCTGGTGTGTGTGGTTTTTTCGCCTCATGTACTGGATGTATTCTGTGGCTTTGTCTAGGATTTGAGCTCGAGACGCCTGTTTGGTAGACTGCTGTTAGTGACACATGCAAAAAGTGAAGCAATGAAGCAAACATACAGTCCTTCTCACACTTTCTTGCACAGTAATTCTTTCTGCTGTCATGTTGCTGCACCAACTGACTCGGACCAGACAACTGTAGACTGAAACCACTGCAGGGGGGATCAGAGACGGCTCTGTGTTTCAGCGCCGCTCGCCTCCTCTTAACCTCTGAAATCTGCTTGTGCTTCAGTCTGACAGAGGAGGTCACGGCCCTGACACTTAACTGTCAGAGTGGGCTCCTTGAGTGACGGCTGGAAGGCTGCCGGCCAGTCAGCTCACAGAAACAAAACACTTCACTGACAATCGGCTCCTTCATCTCTCAGCTGATGGCAGCGTTGTTTTTCAGCCTCCACAGTTTACTCAGTTTAATCATTAATTCATAATGATTGAGGCTGGCCATCATTTAAATAACACCAAAAACAAATGACCCTGTTATACAGAGAAATGTGGAAATCCCAATTAGAGCAGAGTTAAACTCTCAAATTATTCTCCATCATCAAATTACCAGATGATTTATTATAATGAACAGATTTGGTCTTTAAAGTACAGTAATACTTTGTTTAGTTCGCTTCAGACATTTCTATTAAAATGTGACACAAACAGCTGACCAAATGCTTTCCAGTTATTCTCACATATACTTTAGTCTTAAAAGAGTTTCCCTGGGATTAAATCATCTGATCAGATGTGCCAGAACTAGTCTACGTCATATGGAGATGGACTTAACAGCAACTTCTAATGAGGTGAGACACAAACACATGACATGTCATCAATCAAAGATTCTAGTCATGTGAAAAAAGGGAGTAGACCTTAATCGCATCTTTGGAGGCTCATTTAAAGCCTCTTTATGCTGGAAGAGGTGGGGCAGGTGTTATTGTAAAAATCTGACATCAGTGACATGTTTGTCATGTAGGTGTGTACACTAAACTGTGTGTGTGTGTGTGTGTGTGTGTGTGTGTGTGTGTGTGTGTGTGTGTGTGTCGTCTAGATGCACATTTTATCCAGTATTAATGGGTTATCTTTAAGGCCTCTAAAACCAGGCGGATTCATCCAGAACTGATTGTCTCCAACGCATTCAGGACATCTGCGATCATCTGACTGGCAGGTGGTAAGAAGCATCAGTAGAAGAGATCATGCTTTGACTCAAGCAAGAAAAGCTGCAGCTTTCTGGTGCTGCTAATCTGGGCTCTCATAAACATTTTATTTTGGCTCCTCTTTACTGTTTCGCTGACAAATCCCATGTTAGAATATAAGATTCTTCTGCTTGTAAATAAAACCAAACTCCATTGCAGATTCAGGATCTGATTGTTTCCCATCCGAGCTCCTCAGGCCTTCAGTTATCAGCCCGTCTCTTATTAAGCCCCCAGTTTGGGTTCAGGAGGAGGATATCATCGTAACTTTAAGACCTGGCTCTAAGTTTTTCCTTTTGATCAATTTTATAGCTTCAGTGACCAGAAACCTTCCCTTCAGTCATACTGCTATGATCTTAAGCATCCCATCATGTACCGAGCCCCTCTCTGCACACTTTACTCTCCGTGTATAGAAAAAAAGAGATCTTGTTGCATGAAGGGCATTTTGAACTCCTCTCTTTCCCATCAGGTATCCCTGGCCAGGAGGAGTGGTACATGTCGGTGCTTCTTTCTTCTCTTCCTGGAATAAGTCATTTAGAACATCTGGAGTCTTTCTCTAATGTTACAAATTGTGTCACTGTGATGTGAAAAAAGTCCACACATGTAGACACTGCTCGTCCAAAAAAACAAAAAACAAAAACCCACCACGTGGAATAAATTTAATCGTTTAAAGCCTCTGATTGGACGTTTACTGCAGGGATGATGTTTCAGCTGACATCAAGTTATTAATCCTGGCTGATACATTTCTGAAAGAAATATGTTGGATGGCATCGCTTCAGTCAATCGCCTTGTCGTCGTCTTGTTCTTCTTATTTTCAGGTTTGCTCCTTTGCACGCCGGCTAGACAGTTCAGCAACCCTGTGGTTGGTATTGCTTCATTTTCTACATCAACTGACGGATAGTTAAGCCCCTTGAAAACAAACCAAATTACATGTGTCACCGATGCAGGACATGGACACTGTGTACCTGCATGTATGTGCTGAATGAGGAGGTTATTCCATCAAAGGATTCTGTTCCTGATGGCGCGGCCATATTCCAGGATTCATCAGGCTCAGGTTGTCAAAGTGATTCGGGGATCATGAAACTGCAACCAGACCTGAACTCGACTGAGAATCTTTGGGATGTGCTGGAAAAGGCTTTGCACAGCCGACTTCTTCCATCACCAGTAAGAGATCTTGGTAAAATAAAAAATGAATGCAACACCGGACTAAAATAAATCTTTTGACATAGCAGAAGCTTGTTGCGAAGCCAGAGTGAAATCTGGCGTAATGAATGCTGGTGGTGGTCCAGTTTTTGGGTCAGGCAGTGTACATTACCTACATCAGTTTAAAGAACTTCATAGCAGAACTAAAATGCTGTATTCTTAAAATACACAAAAGTCACTATCTGAGGTTGAAGAGCTTCAACACCTCACTACAAGTGATATCATTTTGTTAATTCCAACAAATAATACACCTTTTGTTCCAGACAGAATAACTTTACAGCATTTTAAATCCTCTGGGGGGGGGGGGGGGGGGGGGGAACGACGACAAACATTAGTAATGTCTACTCCCTTGTGTCACCTCATTAGGCTCCACCCTTCATGCTCATTTAGATGGTTAAGGCTTTTCTTTTCCTTCTTTTTTGTGGGTGGGAACATTTCTGCCTCCAGTTCCTGAACCTGATCCAAATCATCTCAATGTCACTGATGTCAAAACAGGAAAAGTGCAGCAAAATTTGCTCATAATAGCTTCCTGATGCTGATCCAAGTATTTCTACTGCATCAGTGCCTTGCTCCTGTCAGTCTGCACTCTTACACCATCTGCACTTTCTCTACTACATTCACCCCTCTGCACTGACAAATGCACAAAACATCTCAGAATATTAACAGACCAGTACTTTCATTTACAGTAAAATTTACACATCATAAACAACATTTCAGCAAAATAACAGTTTAAAAATCTGAAACATGAGTGTTTGAATATGATTTGTGTGTCTGTGAGACTTACTGGCTGCGCTTTACCAACCTTTTCTCCCTGCAGGGCGGGGTACCGAGTCACGGAGGCTGTGAAAGCTGTCTTTGATGTGGTCCCTACGTTTGCGCTCCAGCGCATTATGGTGTGCCCGTTTGTCAGCCTGCAATGAGAGGAATAACAAGGCCTTCAGCCTGGCAGCAGAGCAGTGTGGGTAGAGGACAGCGAGAGTCTGGCCGCCCCTGCTCACACCTACACAAAACCACTCTGCTGCCAAATCCCACTCTGACCACCGCTCTCATCGTGCTTGCATCCACTGTCGCAGCGATCAAAGGAAAAATATATCCTAAATTCTTTTGATGCCCTTTATATATTACTAGCTAGAATCCAACTGTTTACTTTAATTACTCACTAATCTGAACATTCGCTCTCTTAATTACAGAAGTCAAGTGGCTCAAGAAATCCTTGCAGAGCTTAAAATCCTCCGTCTTTGGTTGTTTAAAACAAAGATACCTAACCATCAATTTTCTGTCCAGTGAGCAGATTATTCCAGTGCTACATGACATTTAACCATCGGTTTAGTTTCACAACAGAAAGGTAGAAACTGTTTGATATTTGAGTGTTAAAAGATAGAAAAGGTCGACAAGGTCAAATTAGCTGTTAACAAAAAGGAAAGTTGTAGTAATGTTCATTTTAAAAAGGTCTAAGATGATGCTAAATCTGGCACAAAATAAATAAATAAACAATCTTCATCTAAGTAAATTCCTTTGGTGCCAAAGAAACTAAGAAAAACACATTTGTAAAGCTAATATACTGCTAAACCTGTTACAACAACCTTGTTTTCTTTTATTATGTCTAAAAACTGAAGCAGATACATTCAGCTCATCTTCACATTTCCTGAATACATTTCCGAAATACTAAATCAGAGATAAATTTAGCAATAAAAAATAAAAAAGGCAGTAAATACACCTGACGTAAATGAAACCACCCATAAAGTCTTCAGCAGACAAGAAATACATCTAATTAACTCTCATATCTGTTCCTAGTCCTTCTCATGCAGGAGCACACGGGAGTGGCCTTCCCGTTCATGACCAGGTCACGTGTGTGTAAAAAGTAGACAACAGATCCGAAGTTAGATTCAATGATGCACCAAAAGCTGCAAAGACCTGGCGACATTTTAAGGAGATTCAGCCATTTATGACTTAATTTTTATGGTTTATAAACAAAAGGCTGACATGAGATGAGTCCTGTTTGCTTTTCTGGAGAATTAGTTTGGATCTTGTGATCTTCACTGCTAAACTTCCAATTAAATCCAAGCTAAAGCGTGAAATTAAGCTCAACATTTTTCATTTTACTGTCAAGTTTAATGACCGGCTTCATCATCGTTTCCTCCATCCTCAATTACAGCCAGCAGCCATGCAGGAAGATGCTAATTTCACACACATTTGCATAACAATTCCACTGTAAAGACACAAGATGGCTGCCAATGTCACATGACCAAAGCCATACAGAAGATAGTTCAACCTGTTTTTAGGCCAAACCATCACGGCCTCCAATCAAACGTGATTCTGGACTAATCCGTGTTGTCACCAGAGAGATATTAAGCTAAACGCCCAATCAGACCCCGCGCAGCTCGACTCTTCATTCTACTTCACACAGCATCAAAGCAAAAGGCCTGATTTTTAACATGTTGGCTGCGGTGACGTCACCTTAGGTGAATCCAGACCAAGGTAGAAGTCATGTGACTTATTTCATCTGACTCATTTTGTCCAAGGATCTCAACAAAAACCAGAGTGACCACAAGTGAGACAGACAGCAGGTTGAAACGAGTTTCCTATTTCAAAGGTTTTGTGTAACATGTGACTGGAGTGTGACTCAAGACAACGTTTAGGAGCATCAGCGAGATAAAGCAGATGGTGTAGAAGTTAATGGAGGAGGAGGGAAAAAATGAAACAGCAATAAAAAAGAAAAAAAAAAACAACACAAATATTCAACCACAATGCCAGTGCCTTGTGATTATCCAGACTGGTACAGAATCACTGCTTCTGCTTAACAGTCAACACCACCGTGCAGAGACGCATCCATCACGTGCCTCACATCATACACTCCACTCCCTACAGCAACACCGGCATAAACAAACATGACTGCTATAGATGGAATGTGCAATTACAAGTCCGACAGCCATCTTGACATGGTGGACAGTTTCAGTGGAGAGAAACATACAAGGCCAGTTTGCTGCCAACAACAAAATCTAGGAATATATTTGCGTCAAATAAGCCAAACACGCAACACTAATTTATCATTTAGAGAATATGTTAACACCACTTTGACACAAGAGGGTTAATGTTCAGCTGAAAGGCAAATGAGATGCAGGAAATTATATGAACTCCTATCTGAGTTTGTTCCCAAAGCCATCAGGCAAGTACAGACACCAGGTGTCCTGAGATTCAAGAGCCAGTTTGTTATCCTGTAAATTAAACTTTCCAAAGCAGCCAGTAATTAAATTTTATATAAATGTTTTCCAACATTTTATCATTTTACAAATTAGGCTTTACAGCAGTAATTTATACAAAGGTCATCTGTGTTAGAACATTAGCAGGCATGTTAGTCGTGACTTCTTCATTGCAGTATTACATAACGTACACATGGGACATGTATTTACATTACTAATGCTTTAACAGTTCATAGAAGCATTTTAATGTACCTGTTTCATTAAAAAAGTGAGATTGTAAGAGGAAAGATATTGATCAACGGTAGCATACAAGGTTTATTCTTTTATAAAGCCAAATTAAAATAAGTTTGAATGACAGAAACATCACAGCAAAGCCCTGTTGCTTGGTTATGAAAATGTGAAAAAAGGGAAATGTCTGATAAAAAATTAGGCTTTAAGCAGAAAGGAAAATATTTACCGGACCGTGGTGACTACCTGTCCCTATGGCAATTATAATTCCAAATAGGACTATAAATTTTTTAAATAATTTTAGATAAAGGCTCTGGTACTAAACATCCTTAATAAATGAAAGCAAATCAGCACGAACGCCCTGCTCCTTCTGCATTACACACGCCATCTAACATGTAAAGCTCATCACACACGGACACACAAAAGAACAGGTTTTTCATTACTGAAGTACGGCTACTATAGGTTCATAAAAAACTGAAACCTTTCTGCCGGCTGCACAAGAGCAGCAAGTTTTCTCCGTTCTATTCAGACCTGACCACGAAACATTACATAACAGCTCTGGGCGCTAACTGGAAGAGCTAATAGCTGCTTCCTGCATACAACTGATGTCTCACTTTCTGTGAATGAAAACCTGGACTCCTCTTGGACCACAAGACAACACGAAAAAAACCGAGGGAAAAAAAAGCACTAATACCAGTGGAAACGCCAATAAAGCAGATGCTGCTTCAGCTTAGACTTTAAAGTAAAGAGCATGTTTCTTACTTACAGGATGAAATAAGCAAAGCTGCAAAAATTACATCATGGATGCCAATAGAACATTTTCACTGTAATCCAGAGAATATCAATATATGTCCTCAAAGCATAAACAGACCTTGACCAAACATTTTACTTGGGATATTAAATTTACAACAATATACCACTAAAAGTAAACATTTACCTATAATCTAAAAGTTTGTCCAGTTGTTCATAAAATGTAAAAATCATACTAATTCCTGTGGTTTTTTTCCTGTTCAATGTATACACCTCATTATGAATACGAGAAATATGACAGATGCCTCTTTCCACCCACTTTGTGCCACCAGTCACTTATCTAATGTTTAAGGCCTATACAGACGCCACACCCTGTACATGGCCACGTGTGGATTACTATTCAATATCAGAGCAAGAAGAAATACTTTGACTTCTGTTCGCACTGCTTATTCAATCAACTTAAATATCCTGACACAGAAAGTGAGATTTTAATTTCAATTTAAATCATTAAACAGCTTCGTAACCATTAAAACTGGTAGCTGTGAGCCTCACACAGTTTCCTGATTAGAATTAGTTATGATGGTAGCTTTAACTTTAACTGGATGCGAAGTAATCAAGTCTTTTAATAAACAGAATCAGGAAATTACATCGAACAAAAATAATAATTGTTGTGGAGAAACAGTATTTTATTATATTTAGATAAGAAAATCTACAAAGTAAATCTCTAAACTAGGCCTGGGCGATATGACCAAAATCTCATTTAATGATATAGCCTATTTTATATCCCCATAACGATATAAAATTGTGTAATGTTGTGTCAGTCATCAGTTCTGTGCCAGATGTGCCTGACTACAGCAGCAGTGATCTCTCTCTGCATGAACTATGGCTGTACGGCGTTTCACAGGGAAAAGCCTGGAGTTTGCGTCTGGAGTTATTATGAGCGCTTTCGCCACCATTTGACGCTGCTTTAGCTCATTGACTCTACTCTGTACTGTTTATCATAATTATTGTGCAGGCGCTCAAATGAGTTAACGTTAGTTGTGTCAGAGTCCGTTGTTGGGACTGTGAACTAGTCTGTTGTAGGTTCCACATCGGTCTTTTTACATCCAAACTGCATCCATGCGACAGAAATTTCCCCTCTTTTGTGAATTCATGTCATCTTTTAGTAAATTACCCTGCTCTGAAACAAATCTGCTACCGTATTTCTCCATGTTTGTTTTTATATTGCAGCAGGCGTGCCGTAAAGTTCATTTTGACGTAAAATACTGCAGTAAAACACCTTATCGTGGCGTAAACGATAGAGCCTCACATGAAACAATAGACATTTTCTATCATCCAAACAATATATATCATCACATCGCCCAGCCCTAGTTTAAACGTTTGAAGATACCAGAACTGGAAACTCGGTAGTAGTTCAGACCAATGTTAAACGCCACAACTAAAACAATATAAGATACCTCGAACATATTAAGATCACAAATCTAATATTTTGAAAATGAGAAATTTGTTCTAGACATGTTCAGCAGCGCTTAATGCGGATCACTGATCACAGTTTCACTTTCAGTTATCAAGCTATAAATAACACTATTGCAAGGCAAAACTATAATTGTATCATATATTGTATAGACTCCTTTTTATGCCTGTAGCTTTCAAGAATGTATTCAGCAATCAGTAGAGGTAAAATAAAATTACATAAAAGGTCTTTCGGTGCAAGTAGTAAGCCAATAACGATAGAATGCCATAATGTGAAGTCTAATGGGTGTCATGTCTCATTTAATCTTGACGTGTTTTTAAGTTCTAAAAAAAAAAAATTAACCTCAAAGCTTCTTAAACGCTTATATATGATCTAAATCTGTCTGAAAGGAGAGCATCGTTTCATGCAGCAACCAAGTCCTGCAGGATGCATGTATCGCCTGTATGTGATGCAGCTATACGTCATTCATTTAGGCTGCCAGCAGCCCCTTTAGTTGCCTGTAAGCAGAAGATGGCTCTAATCACTGGCTGCAATACAGGAAAACATCCCGCTGCACCCCTTCCTGACACGAATCCCCAGTCCGAGATGCAGGCGCGGCTCTTCCACACAAGCACCAGTTTCATCCCCATCCCCACCACGGACACATGACCAAATGTAAACCGAGTCTTTTTACTGAGATGACCTACATGGACACATCTGAAAACCTGATCATGACGGGATCCCTGTGGTGAGAAATCAGCCGCCGGGGGAAGGGAGCTGCTGCCTTGAAGCTTTGTACAAACCGGAAAAAATAACAAGTGAAACAACAACAAAAAAAAAAAAAAGCCTTTGTAGCGGGATAAAGCTTTGGTCTAAATATAGACGTCGTGTCATCGTGTCCCTATGGTCGTGTATACAGGACGGGGGACACCCTGCAATGCACTAAATAACACACACCGAGCTACAATCGCTCTTACTCAAAGCTGGAGATAATGGTGGAAAAATTAGGTCCATGAATTTGCTCATCTGAAACCAGGAATTGTGACACCACAAGGGAGCAGTGTTTTTACACATCTATATTATAATAGCAAGCTCCCCCGTGCACCATTAAAAACCACGAAGAAAGAAAAGAAAGACAAAAAGCAAAAATGTGATAAATGAGCTGTATAACAGAGGTGAAACATTTTCTCGACAGTGGACAAATCCCCCCCCCTCCCCAGCTTTACGCACCACAGAGTGATATCTCGGTGATTCTTCCTGCAAAGAAACAGAACAAAAAGTACAATTGTAGCCATAATTGTTCAGCAAATCTTACTGTTTCGCTGAAGTCAATAAAATATAAAATAAATTAGCAATTTATAGGTGTTTATGAAAGATAAGACAGTATTTCTCATCATTTCACAAGAAACCTGACAGAAAACACCAAAAAAAAAAAAAAAAAAAAAAAAAAAAAAAGCAAAGCTAGTCAGCTTATTGGTGGCTAACGCTAGCTGGCGAGCTAGCTCAGCTAAATCCTCAGTTAGCATAATAACACCCGTAAAATGTATAAAAGTGGTTATACTCACGTCACTATCGACTTCGATGTCATCGTTATCACTCATTCTTCGACAAAAAATTGTTTAGTTTAAATAGAGGAGTGGCTAAAAAACAACATGAATTTGAGCACCGACACAGCGACAGCTAACAGCAGCAGTTCTGTTTGGACAGAGCCGAGGTGGACTCTACGGTCTCCACGTGACTGCGCTCCACACGCACAGCTGTTGCTGCCCGATACGCATGCGCGGAAGTTTTGCGGTTGTCTGGGAATTGTAGTTTTACAATTATATTTGGGGGGGCTTTTAATTGTCAAACAAACTAAAATATTTGATGCATTTTATTAAAGTAACAGCAAACAAACTTAATACGTGTTATTGTATGACGATATATTGATAAAATACTAAAAAAAATATATCTAAAACAGCAAGAAACATTCTCGTAAAGACTACAGTCTCCAAGAGTCTCTAAGCACTCGTGAGACGTCACAGCGTCGTTTTTCAGCGATGTATTTTGGTCATTGTAGTTTTCACCGAATTTGTACGTCAAAGTAGCTGAATAGGGCCATGGCTGAGACACGTGGATTTTAAGAATACTCTTTACACGCGAATAATAACAAGGGATTTATCTGGACTTCGAACAATAGATTTCTGAAATGAATTAAATTGAAAGGATAAAGAAATGTATGGATATGTAGAAAGAATCCTGCCTTTTTAATTATCCTTTTTCAACCTGTTTTTTTTTTTAAATCTTTTTTTAAAAATTATTTTTCACTGAACGTTTTCACGAGACGCAATTTTATCAGCTGAACAGTTAAAACAGTTGACAAATAATGTAAACACAAATGCTCCAAGTTATTTCAGCATTATTTTCATCTGCAAGACAAATTTTCATATAAAATTGCAAATAATTAAGTGCAGCTGGCTTTTATATAATGCTTTTGTTGTCATCTGCTACAGAAAACAAAAACTTCATGGGGTTAAAAAAGAAGTTATCAAAGCAATAATCAAAGAAATGACTGTAGAATCATTTTTCTTGCCAAAAAGTCATGATAAAGCAAAGCCCACTTTTGCAGCAATTCTGGACCAGTTTTTATAAGGCAGCTGGAATAAATGCATTGTGGGGGCTGGCCCTACTACAAATAGCAAATAATCTGCTGTGGTGCTTCATTTTTTCACAAAACTGTGCTGCAGATAAGGACCTTACATAGTGGATTATATATGCAAAGCAACAGTGGGTCTGTGAATGTGTAATTAAAAAAACACACACTTACAAACAAGCTCACAGTGAAAGCAAACTCATCCATTTCCTCCAGGAGGTCAAAAGGCCAAAAAAGCTGCAGAAGATACCTTCCAACTGATGTTTGTACTGGATCATTCCCCTTTCTGTAGGTTATCAGTGCTTACTCCTAAATTTGCCCCCACATCATCTTAGTATATTTTAAATTACACCCTGTGTCCTGCAGCAGAAAAAAACAGAAAGGGTCATTTAAAATATATGGTCTATAATAGTAATACCCTCTGTAAAATATGAAAACACAATAAGGTCATAATGCATCTAGGCCAGAGAAGACTTTCATGATCATTGTGCACATTAAAATCCCTCAAAGAATAGATAATTTTGCAGAAATACACATTAGCACGGTCGAGCTTTCAAAAGATTCTTCACAATTTCTGTTATCTTGCTACACCCTCAGTGTCATTTCCCTCCATCTGAGCTGAGTTATGTCATCTTTAGTTCTATTCACATCACAGTTTCAGGCTGAAGGCAGTTCATCTTGGCCAATATTGATGAGAAGAGTCTGAGACAAACCTAACATGTGAAGTATTACTTTAGCTACAACTAGACAGGACTGATCACTTCCCCTCCCCCCAATGGCCTAACAGGGCTGGGCTGCTAAACCATTAAAATGCCCTGCTTTTGTCCTCTTGCAACATATTGAAGAGGGCACTGGAATGGTTTCAGTATGCAATCATGTAACTTGTTTCTTTGTGCTTGCAAATGATGTTGCTGCAACATATACAATGAGAGGAAGGGTTGTTTTAACTGAGCTAAATTGATTTGAAGATTTATCATGCAGATCCTAATGCAGCAAATTAAATTTTGAACAATTACACAATCAATTCTCCAACATAATATTTGAAGATGAATGAAGCGCATCTGGTAAGAAACCAACAATATAATGTTTGGCCTTTCAACAGAAGCACAACAGAACCTATTGATGCACTATGTTCATTTTTGCCTTCTTACAGTGCAAATAGAAGAGTTCAATAATTCTTTGATTACAATAATACAAACTACTGTCAGTACTTTAAACAAAATCCCACATTTTATGTTAAACTGTGACACATAAAAGTTTTTTTCCCCACCACCATGGCAATATGGCAGCAAAGCTGAGCATTTACATGCAAATGCTTGAAAACCTGCTGGTTCTAAGTAAAAAGAAATCAACAGCAGGTCCATTATGATCATTCTGTTGTGAACTGGAGTGTTCTCCTGATGTTGCTCAGAGTTTCACACAACCTAACTATACGTCTAAGCAACCTGGATGCACTTTGTCTGAGTGTGAAAGTTGCAGATCCAAGAAAAGATCCCCGAAAACTAAAGTCTACTTCTGTACTGGGAATAACTCTGGAGCGCCCAGAGCTGATTGTATTTCTGTCTCTTTTGTCTGAAATGTGTTTTTTAATATTTGTTATTGTTGTTCAGCTTTGAGTCTCCATACACTCAAAGACAAGCAATGAGATTTTCATACCCCTTTATAGGTGTGATAATTTTCCTTCATTGGACTGAGGAAGGCTAATCTAGTTTTAAATTTTTTTTAAAAATTGTTTTACATCAAATCTAAAGAAAATTATTTGAAAATATTCATACAAAATCTGCATGTTAAATTAACAATATGCTATTTAGCTAATTAAACAGGTGCCTTACGCTTTTGAGTGAATTGCTACAGTAAAGAGCGCATTAAGCCTGTTTCACACCAGTTCATTGAAGTAAACTAAACCAATGGAAGCCAAAAACAATCCCCAACATCTCTTAAAACAATTATATTTGTTACTTTCCTTTCTGGACTACTCTCTGATGTAGTAAAGGTATTAGATGAGTGTTTAACTCATCTAATACCTTTACTACATCTAAACCATCAGAAATCTTGTCTGTGCGGTAAGAATTTCTTAAATTTGTGTAATTTAAGTTGAAGTGATGCAGAAAGATAATGATTATATTCCCCTAATTTATTTAAAATGTTCTCCTCTGGCCAAATCTTTCCAGATGTCACCATTTTCCAGAGATTTCACACAAACATTTCCACATTGCAGACTTTTAAGAATCTCTTCAAATCGTTTGTATGTATTAGACAGCAGGTATTTATGCTTCTTTAAGGTCTATTCTGAGTGGCTCATCTCCCCTGAAGGTGCACTAGATGGCACTTCTGCACAACCTGTAGACGTAGAGTGGTGTGTGACTGACAGGAATTTCAGGACGAGATTTTATTTCAGAGAGAAGAGAAGAGAAAAGAAGAGGAACCCTCCAGCTCAACAGGTAAACTGTGAACAAAATCCGTTTGCAAATATATCTGTCAGGTGTAAACGAGAGTGGCATAAGTTTGTTTCAAGGGAAATTAAACCTTTTTTTTGTCACATGCTCTATAACCTCTATGAATAGGTGTGTAATTCTCACCTTTAGCACATGTCTGCCAGCTTGACATTTCCATCGGGCTCTTCCATGTGTTTTTACCTGCTTGTTTTACAGGTGCAAAATAGATATGTGCAGTCCTGTGAGAGTGATTTATGTGCACGCAGCAGTGTGTGCCAGTAGGCAGGATGTGGTTGTCAGTTCTTGCAATGGAGGGTGAAACATAAAGAAGTGTGAGGTTTGACAAACACCATGTTTTTCCCTCAGTGATGCACAAAATCTCTACACGTGAGCAGCTTCCTGAGAGAAATCTTGTCAGTTCACATCTCGTACTGCAGCAACATTTCAAGTTTGCAACTAGGTGTTTCTGAATGGATATCAGCAAGTACAGAAGACTGAGGTATGACCAGATACTGATAGGCTAATTAAAGTTCTTTTTTTTTAATTTGCTGCCTTTATCAGGGTACTCTGTTTCCAGCTTAAAATCACAAATTTAGTGAAGACTACCACCTAAATCGCATTAAGTCAAACATGCAGAAGTTCTTGACTCTAATCTATCAGTGTTGCATTAGCTTGATGTGGATCCTGTTTGGATGCATGCAGTTTGAAGCCTTATACACATGCTGTTGCATATGAGAGCAGTCTTTTTCACGCTACTAAGATCCAACCCACTTTAAATAACTATAAAAAATGCCATAACCTTCTTTTAATCATTTTGGTTATTGACCAAAAAGCTTTCATCCAAATATATTAGCTCACAGCATAAGAGTATGTCTTATGAGCTGCAAACTTTGATGCCTTGCAGCTCATGTAATATTAGGTTAAAGGCTGTCAGGACCATATAATGTGTACTATGAACTGAAGGATCGACCTCAGTCACTAATCTTGTCTGATGGAAAGTTCTGCTTATCAGCACAACAGCGATCCGTCTTCTACCTCTGCAAGCTGAACGAGAAATCAAAGCAGGCTGCACGACCACAGTGTGAACAGAGTTTACACTTCTCTCTCTCATCAAGTTGCCTGCACCGCCTTTGCCCATCAAGTGCAGGATTATCTCCGCTCTGGCTGCTGGTGACATTGTCAACGCTTGCTGTTATCTGTGGAAAAAAGGTTTTGTTTTTGTCTTTGCTCTTTTCATGCTTTGATTATTTGATTGTGCGATGACAAAGAGCAGTGGTTGTGCTGTGCATGACTGATGGATGAGGAAATGAGAAACCTGCAGAGCTTGGATGACCCTAGTTGTGACGGTGAAAGTGCTGAAGTGTGGTTTGATCACATATTTTGCCTTTTTTGTCTTATTTGCCCTGTAAGTTTGTCCATGTTTGTGTTTCCAGTTACAGCCCAGTGTCTCCAGTTCTGCTCCCACCATGGACCAGTTTTCCAAACCAGACTTGTCCATCAACATGACGGCTCCCAACACCACCTCCCTTTACACATTTACTCTGTCTCCTGTAATGGATAAAGTTGTCAACATACTTATGATCATCATCCTTTTAATCACAATGGTTTCACTGGGATGCACCATGGAGGTGTCTAAGATTAAGGTCTGTCCATTTATTTATAGAAGTCTTTATAATCTGTGGTGGATAATACTAGCCTTCATAATTGTTCTGACATTCTTACTCTTTTTCTTTATAGAATCACATTTTAAAACCTAAAGGGGTGGCCATAGCCGTTCTTTCCCAGTATGGCATCATGCCTCTGACTGCCTTTTCCTTAGCCAAGGTGGGTAAAACTAACCATACTGGTTTAGTAAGGAGTCAACATTGCAACTGTTTCAGTTTTTCAGCAACACATCCACGGACTGAAATACTAACTTTCCACTAAGTGAGGAAACAGAAGTCATCTTAATGCACGAACAGAAATGCAGTGCAAATAACAGAGCTAAATGTGAAAAACCAGTTTATTGTTTCATGGTGGATCAAATGTTTTGAACGGGTCAGATGCCTGGCGTGCACTGCCGAAGGTGGTTTGGCAATGTTTTTGCTGAAATAAGCAAAGATTTCTCTGAAAATGTATCTGAGTGCAACATGTTCTGAAGCAAAACGTTGCCGACATGTTAAAAAAATATTTTATATTTAACTAACAGTAAAAATGTCTCTCATCCTGAGCCTGAAAAGAGACTTCCAGGTGTCGATTAGTTAGATTACAGGAAGGTTTTCCACTTTTCCTTTATGAAAAGAGCATAATTTATTGATCCTGGTTCTTTCTGTCTTGTGTTTTTTCTTTGCATGGTAAAGTTTTAAGCTAAAGTTTTTTGAGCCCATGCGAGGATTTTTCTCTGGATTAAATCTGAAGCAGCATAATTGCCCATAACGCTGATTAACTGTTTAAATCATTTATCAAGAAAAAAATTACAACTGAATATAAGTTTATCATGCTTGTTGTGGACTGCATGTCCTCACAGGATCAGCTTTTGTTCTGCTGGTCAATAAAACAATAATAATTAAAAACTGCATGTAATTTAATGGCTAATTTGGGGGAGAAAGGGAGGATATATGATCCAGTAATGAGATTTAATGTTACCTGCAAACCTGATGTTCAACAATGCTGGAGCCAATGAGCTTATGATAGCCTACTCAATATTGAAAAAGTCGGTGAATCAGAAGAAATGTCATTTATATAACAGATTTCTAGCAAAATTAAGAATAAAATAAATAATTACAAACTATAAATTGGGTGTAAATGATATCCTGTTTCTCTTGTTTAACTCTTTCTCTGAAAGATGCCTTGTTTGCATCCTCTCCCTCGCCGTGCCACATTGCTTCGGCTGACATCACACCAGCTCTCTCACAGCTTTGTGTCATCGTGTTGCGTTGCAGGGCTTCCAGCTGCCCGAAATGACGGCTGTGGTTATTCTGATCTGCGGCTGCTGTCCCGGAGGAGCTTTGTCCAACATCTTGGCTCTGGCTCTGCAGGGGGACATGAACCTCAGGTGCAAACACTGGTTGTGACTTATTTGTGTTGAGCTGAGGTGATTGAAATTCAAATGAACAAGGGAGTTAAGCCTTTTGTGAGCTTAGCAGCAGATTAGGAAAAGTTTACAGAGTCACACTGCTTTTTAAGATAATTAAAATGATGTTATTTGTGTGCTTTTGCACAACAGCGCTGGGCTTAACCTACTACAGGCTCTCATGCAAACTCCTTTTAAGAAAAATCAGTGTTTTTGCACAAAAGCTTCAACCTTGAGTTCATTAACCTCATCACATCTCCTGGCACTTTCCTGAACATATTTATAAAGTGCCAATCAGAGAACATCTTGTGGCATCAATCATTAGAGTTGAATGACCTGCAAGGCACCAGTGAGCTTGTCATAAAGCTGAGACTTTATCATAATGAGGCAATACTAAATCACCTTTACTATCAACAGCCAGGTCCTTCACCCCGTTACGTCCGTCCTTTAAAACGGAGCCGGCGTGGACATCATCGTTGCACGGTGTTCAGAACATTCCCGTCCTATCTGATGTCTGGGAAGTTTATCTGACCTGCAGCTGTTTGCTATGAGAGGCTGCTTGAAGCATTAATTAAGGCCATAAAATGCTGTCAAGTTCAATAACTGAGTTGTTTGTGTTGGGAATTTAACTATTCATTGAAAACAGCCATCATAAAATACCGCTGTAGAGCTGATGTTACAATTTTATTGTTTCTTTGGCTTTAAAGGAAACAATCAAAATAATGTCACATTCTGTATTTGCCACCATTGGACCGTGGGACTGTTGAGTAACAGGACAATATGGGAAATAAACCTTTTAAACAACGAGGTAGCTGGCAGTTCATCTGTAAAACTTGCAGTTAATAAGTCTGGTCACTGAAAGTAACATGTAAAGCTTCTTTTTGGAGAAGTGAGCTGAGCAGTGAAAACAAAGTCATATTTACAGTTTGCACAACATCTTTTGGGTGTTTTGTAATCCACTGTTGCATTTTCCTCAAGTGTGAAAGAAGGAAAGTTATTGTACTTTTCTTGTTAAATTTTTAAATCAAGAGAAAATCCCTCATTTTGCTCATAATCAGCAACACCATATAATCAATACATTTGATTAAATGACAGGAATGATTTATTAACTCAGTTTTACATGTTTCCTTATTTCATTACACCTAAAACAAAGAAACGAGTCTCTGAGCAGATCTTGATAAGCTGTTGGATCTGTTTAATATGAATCCAGGTGTGATGGAGCAGGGAAACATCTAAAAACCTGCAGGACTGTGGTTCTCGAGGAACAGAGGTCCTCATCACACTCCTCCTCAGTGAGGAATGCCTGTACACACACTCTCAATGTCAAAACTTCAAATTGCATTCTTTGTGATCAAGCATAAAACTTGCCATCTGTGTATTATTTTACAATTTAAAATGATGCAAGGCATCCTAAATTAGCTGGCAAGCCTTTAATAATAGGTGTGACAGATGTTTCCCATCACTGTTTACAACAGAAACAATAAATACAGCTGATAGTAGCGCCGGCGCCTGTTTGCACCGAAGCAGAGAGAGGTCAGCATCTGTTGAAGATACAATGTCTCGTGACATACTTTGGCCTAAAGCTGACAGATGTGTGCATGAAAAGGTCATTTGTAATCCAGTTTTTCATAGATAGTCATTTTGTATGCGTCAAACTTGGGTGAAAATTTCCCACGCATGAGATTTTTGTAAAAATCCTGAAGACAGCCTGTTAGATTTTTATATTTTTTAAACATGTCAGATCTCCATACAAAAAAAGCATCCTTGTACGTATTTACATCAGAGATGCAGAGTGTGTGAATCCTGAACAGACAAGAGGTTATTTTGTGGAACAAAGCCGGGCAAAAACCATCAAATCTCGTCAAAGTCCAGTTTGTAGGAATCATTCTCTTTTCTTTTTTTCCTCAGCATTGTGATGACGACCTGCTCCACGCTGTTGGCTCTGGGCATGATGCCTCTCCTGCTTTTCCTCTACTGTCAGGGCTTCTCAAACCTGCAGAGCGCCATCCCTTATGTTGACATCATTGTATCGCTAGTCATGATCCTCTTACCATGTGGAGCCGGCGTCATCCTCAACCACTACCGGCCACAGTACTCCAAAATGGTCACAAAAGTCAGTGCATATATACTTTTAAATTTATTTCAAACGTGAACAAAGTACACTGCAAACACAAAATAAATTCATGTATACAAAAAAACAGGTGTGTTTAACCGAACTGTATCAAAAGTTACTTGGTCTGAAATGGAGCAGGATGAAGGAAAAATGTATTATTTCCCCCTTTACTGTCTTCATGAAATTAAATGAAAAATACTTTATTAATCCAAGAAGGGAGTGGGCTATTTTTTTTTTTTAACTTTTAACTTACTTTTCATGCAGTTTTTAGACTTGAAAATAAATATTCAAATTATTTAAAAATGAGAAAAATATACAAATAATGAATAAATACATTAGAAAATAGAGAATTTGACATTTTTGGAAGGCTATTTTCAACTTTGGGTGTTTATGGCAGCTGTGTGATAAAAGTGGAGGCTCAAAATAAACAGTTTGTTTTATTTATTTTCTTGTTTACATGACAAATTTTGTGGTTCTGTTTCACAAACATCCTAAAACTTAACACTTATTTGGATCAGTTTTGAAGAACGTTTTTAATGAAATCCAAATTTTTATAATATATTTGTTCTTCTGAGAGTATAGTAGCAGATAAACAGGTTTCATGAGGCCGACTGTCCTCCTGTGCTGCTGTTTTCAGGCTGGCCTGACAATAATGATGCTGTCCATCATTGTTATCGGCGCCCTTGCCAGCTTTGAGATCGGAGGTTCCATTCTGACTGTGCTGTCTCCTCCACTCATGGCCATCGGTGCCCTCATGCCCTTCATCGGCTACGCCTTTGGTTACATCATCTCCTCACTCTTCAGATTAAACCAGTCGTGAGTGAAGAGGCTTTTGACTGATACTGTCACAGGCATCGTTGAACCACAAGGCTTCATGTATATTTGATGACTTACATACAATTCTTCCCCATCCTCTTTAGAGAGAGGAGGACAGTTGCTATGGAAACAGGCTGTCAGAACATCCAGCTGTGTGCGACCATATTGAAGATAGCCTTTCCTCCAGCAGTGATCGGGCCCATGTTCCTGTTCCCCATGGTCTACGTGTCCTTCCAGCTGATTGAGGCGGGTTTGCTCATTGTGCTGTTCAGGTGTTACCAAAGACTCACCAGGAAACAGAAAGGTGAGACTCACAGAGCAGAAAGCTGCTTTTTAACTACAGTTTTCTCTATTTTAAATGCAGCAGTGAAGGATTAACGGCGTCCATTCTCAAAGAAAGTTCCCCTTTGATCAGTTCCGACTCAGACTAAATGATGAAATCCAGATGAATAAAACCAAACGGTTGTCATCGGCTCACAGATGGCTGATGTTGGCTCATCAGACTGCTTGGCCTTTTTGCTTTACAGTGACCGAAGGGATTATAAGGGTTTTCCTTTTAATGTCTCAGATCTTTCAAGAAAGGAAGAGCATTTGGAAAGATGGGAATTCAGTCTGAAAGGTGTCACTTAAATACTTTAATAGTGATGGATGTGTGGAGCCCACTGTACAGGGGGCAAAAGAAGCACCAATCCTAACATGTAACATGCCAGAATTACATGGAGAAACGGCATTAGATGACTCTACAAAGCATTGGCATCCAAAACAAAAACTGTTAAAAACTCAAGCATTTTTATGGGAATGTCAGAAAAACATTTAGAGCATCTGCTAATTTCTCCACCTGAAGCGAACCTCACAAGGTGTCTTATGACTGCTGATAAAGATGTCCATCCCATCACTATGTGAACAGCAGCCAGAGGAGCAAACAGCAACAAAAATCTCTAAATCTTGTCTTATGTTTGCTGTTTTGCATTAAAAAGTTCATATCACCTAAAAACAAAAATATTGTCAATTATCAACAGCAGCGAATCGGATCTCGAGACGATACCTGTGTAACGCCTCCATAAAAACATGTAAATATTTTTAAGCTTCAACTTGCGCACACACACTCATCAGACATCCATCCATCTTCTACTTACCTGGGGTTGGGTCGCAGGGGCAGCAGCCTAAGCAGGGAGGCTCAGACTTCCCTTTCTCCAGCCACATTTGCCAACTCTGCGTGGGGGATCCCAAGGCGTCCCAAGGCCAGCCAAGAGATGTAATCCCTCCGGCGTGTCCTGGGTCTCCTCCCAGAGAGATGTGCCCGGAACGCCTCACCAGGGAGACGTCCAGGAGGCATCCTGACCAGATGCCCTAGCCACCTCAACTGGCAGCGGCTCTACTCTGAGCCCCTCCCGGATAACCGAGCTCCTCACCCTATCTCTGAGAGAGATCCCGGCCACCCTGCGGAGGAAACTTATTTCAGCCGCCTGTATACGAGATCTTGTTCTTTCGGTCATGACCATAGGTAAGGGGTAGAAACGTAGATCAACTGGTAAATCAAGAGCTTCGCCTTCTGGCTCAGCTCCTTCTTCACCACGACAGACCGGCGCAGAGTCCGCATTACTATAGATGCCTTACTGATCCGTCTGTCGATCTCGCACTCCACCCTTCCCTCACTCATAAACAAGACCCCGAGATATTTAAACTCCTCCACTTGAGGCAAAACCTCACTCCCGCCCCGGAGAGGGCAATTCACCCTATTCCAGCTGAGGACCATGGTCTCAGATTTGGAGGTGAATATTCCCATCCCAGCTGCTTCACACATCACTTTATTAATTCCAGGATGAAATTTGAAGCTATCCTCTGGTGTATATTTTAGGAGAAAAATGCAAAACCATTTGCATTTTCTCCTGTTCATGCTGAATTTTCCATGAAACAGCAACACATCACTTCATTCCAGCCCTCGTGGAGGAATACCACAACTCAGCTTTTTGTTGAGAACAAGATTATAGCTGTTAAATTAGTCATTAACACAAAGCAGAAAAAAAGTCTGTCAAGAGGAGAGACGTTTGTTGATCACAAGATATGGCTTGATGGGTGAAAAACGTAGATGGCGTATCGACGAGTTCCACTTGAAACAGCAGCATTTATCTTTTCAAACCATTTCTGCAAAGCAGTTTCTATAAATTGCTTTAAATGCTTTGTATCCAAACATCCAAAGCATTTTTCTTACTATTACCTGAACAACAAACATCATCATTAATGAAGATTTAAAGTAAGCTTTAATAACTCCAGGTAAATGAAGTGTCTTAACATGTATTTTAATAGACTTGTATTTGACCTTCAGAGCCTTATGAGACGGTAACAACTGCCGACAAACTGAAAGAAGGGTCTGTGTGATGAACATCCTGACACACACCTGACTAACAGGCCCTGAAGATCACTACAAGACCACCCGAGCTGCTTGGCACAAAAACGTGGAGACAAGATAACTACAAGACACTTATTAAGTAACAGATGTTTGTAATTATTGTAAAATTGTTGTGATTATTGTCATTTTAAGTAGAACTCTAATAAAGTCAAAAAAGCCATTTAGTTAAAATTGGTTTATTGGTTAAGTCAACATAAACATTTTTTTTTTTTTTTTTAAATTTCACTGAAAATAAAGTCCTCCTGTACAAAAAACATGTTTCTGAAACCTTTGTCTACATGTTCATTTGAAGCACAGTAACATCATCACAGCACCGACACGTACTCCTGGAATTACATTTAAATGCTTTATCAGAACAGAACAGGAAATTGCTAAACAACCTGCATCCTGAGCGACGCTGCTGGAAAGAAAACGCACGTTTGAACTTTTTTCTTACTTTTCCTCTTCCGACGCCAACAGTCGCGTAACGTTGGAGGCAACGTGAAATTCATTTACAGCCGTTTACCTGGTGGAATAACATGGAAATTGTACACAAGTGTTCTTGATGCAGAAGTTACCGATAGGCAGTTGTATTGGTGGGTTTTATTTGAGCTTTATGCACGAATACAAAAAAAAAAAAAAAAAAAAAAAGATGTTCAGCAAAATTAAATTTAGAATGAACAGAAGCACATGCAAGGATCCTAAATCTATCTCACACACACACACACACACTCAAACACTGGCTGTTTAGGTACGACAGGTTAAAAAAAAACATAAAATAAACAAAAACAAAAAAAGGGCCCTGGAGAACAAAAAAAGGTCCAAGGCAAATGTCCCTCTGATGAGCAGAAGCATCGCCAAAAACTTCAGAAAATTGTCACGACTCATAAAAACCGTCCTTGTACTGCTGAAGATGCAGAATCCATATTTTTCAATGTGGAAATTTATATAAATGTCCCAATATTGAGGTGGTAAGTGAGAGGAAATGATGGTGCACTTTTAATGAAAGTGGATATGTGGGGGGACATGCACATCAGAGTTGATTAATGAGGAGAAGACTACAGCAAGCATCACTGTGTCGCGAGTTTTTTCTCTGATGTCAGGCTAAACTCTTCATGGTGATGATGGTCTGTGTGAGTAGGAAAAACTTTGAGACAGCTGCAAGAAAGTTCCAGAAAAGAAACCAAACTATACTTAAAAGTGAACTCTCTGCTGCTCCCGTCAGAGGAGGTGAAAAGAGCGTGCCAACTCCTACGAGCTGCTTCTGTTTTTGATTCCCGGTAACTGAACCTCTTAGCGCTGGCTGTCGGTGGAAGGAGACCTAGAGCGAGAACGGGAACGGGAGCGAGATCGGGAACGAGAACGAGATCTGGAGCGGGATACGGAGGCTCTCTGAGCAGGTGGGGGGGAGGATGGAGTGACAGACTTGCTTGTTTTGGAGGAGCGTTTGTTAGGCTCCTTTGATTTGGGGCTCATGGAGGAGGTGCCACCTGCAGGGGAGCCGCTATGAGAGCGGGAGCGGTGGTGGGCCTTGGCAGGACTGCGAGAGCGTCTAGGAGAGCGCGACTGAGAGCGACCACGGGAACGGGAACGGGACCGTGAGCGAGACGAGCTCTCAGAGCGTGAACGACTTCTTGACCTGTAAAAAAAAAAAGAAAAAAAAAAAAAGAGAAGAGAATGACAACTCTTCTGAGAAAGAAGGCTTAGATGAGTTTTACTTTAAAGTCTTAACCTGCAACATGAGAGAACTTCAATACATTCAAGTCGTGTTTAAAGGTGGAGCATGTAAGATTTTCAATATTTTCTAAATAAATTAACTAAAAAAAATAACTACAATCATAATTAGATAGTTTTTTAAACATGTAGGTTCCAGTCTGTCCATATTTGATGCGTTATTAAATTACAAGTTTAATTAATGACAAAGACCCTTCTTAAATGTTTACCTACCAGTAAAAAAAAAAAAAAAAAAAAAAAAAAAGTGCTTTTAGTCATTTGTCATTAATTAAACTTGTAATTTAATAACGCATCAAATATGGACCAACTAGAACCTACATGTAAAAAAACCCAAAAAACTACCTAATTATGATTGTAGTTATTTTTTTAGTTAATTTATTTTGAAAATATTGAAAATCTTACATACTCCACCTTTAAAGAGGAATTTCTAGGAATGTTGCTTGATTTTTCCCCTCTGTGTACTCAGGCAACCCATTACTCTGGTAATGGATCACTCCAAACTAACCACAAATTGAAGATGCCAGTCAAGCCAAAAGAAGAGAAAGTAAATTTAAATCACCTCCTAGAAACAAGCAAGCCATTGATCTTGTGTGGTTTCAGCTGACAAACAATGTATCACCATCATTTTGTCATCCCATGATGGTATGGGCGTACTCAAACTTCACAGTGCCAGAATCTATTGATCCCAAACTGTGTGGGAGGAATTTTCCCTGCCTCCCTGTCCCAACACACCTGACTCAAACCAGTCAGTCATTCTGCAGAACTTCATTGGCTGTTTGATCCATTTAATGGAAACCATGTGTGTTGGAACAGGGATGCAGGGAAAACCTGCTGGACAGCAGCCCATAGAGTTCAGACTATAGAGAAAACTCAGGATATGCATTAGAAAAATGCGCAGGGGTCTGATTCTCTTGCAACTCTGATTGGAAACGATGGCTGACACCATCAGCGTTCAGACAACACAACAGAGGATGTGTGAACAATGCAGATGCACATTTCTGCTTTAAGTTAGACCACTTCTCAGCCAACTTCTTTCATTTACTCTGGTATTTTGTACTGAAGCTTCCTGCAGAAAACGCACCTCTTTTTCGCCGCTTCGATGAGTTTGATTTTCCTGCCATTGATTTCTTTCCCAGAAAGCTTATCAAGGGCGTTTTTCAGATCACTGTAAGAGGCAAACTCAACCACCCTGCAAAAAGCAGAAAAAGTTTAAAATACAAATGCACCATACTGTGACAGACATGCAATAACCAACAGAACATGAGAGGACTTACCCTTCATTGAGCTTGGGGCGATGCGCATCTGCAAATGTCACCTCTCCAGCTTGTCTCATGAAATCTTTCAGGTCCTACACATGCAAACTTCTGTCAGTTTTGTGGGATGCTCAGTGTGAAAAAAAAAATAAGACAAGCTGAGACATAAAGTGGACTGATTTACCCAAAGGAAGAGATGGTTAGATTCTCAGAACTACAGTCTACTATAAATAAGGAGGATGAGTCCAAGAAACTGCTTGTTCAATTATTTATTTTAAGTATGTTTAACAAGAAAAATAAGAGAAAAATACAGAGTCTACAACACCTTCAGTTAAAATTAAAAAAAGTTACTTTAAATAAATCTAGCAAAGGCGCTACTGCTGAACAAATCTGTTCTTGTAAGAGCTTTAGAGTTTCTTGGACGCACCGCTTGTCTCAACTACAGGGAGGTGAACGCCATCTGCATGAACTGAAAAGCAGTGGCGCCACCTGGGCATCATTTGGCATTAAGAGCCCCGTTC
Source organism: Telmatherina bonti (assembly GCF_933228915.1). Taxonomy (NCBI): domain Eukaryota; kingdom Metazoa; phylum Chordata; class Actinopteri; order Atheriniformes; family Telmatherinidae; genus Telmatherina; species Telmatherina bonti. The sequence goes on along the minus strand of NC_136614.1, from coordinate 15,725,385 downwards.
CCTGGCGAGGAAGGCACTGGGCTCGGCGCCGGGACCGCCCCTGCCTTGGCATCCCACCTCAGTGAAGAGAGTGAACAGGGTGGAAGAGAGGAAACTACTACCTGAGAGCGAAACCCTTTGGGGTGGGCCGCAGGCTCTCCGAGCCCACCATAACCAGGATAACAGCAGATTATATCCATGGACACCTGGGAGGAATTCACACTCTCTCGCGATGTGCGGGAACATCACAGGGGGGAAGGGAGGGGGGATATCAATCGATCGAAGCCCCTCAAATTAACGAACCATCGATCAATACGGAACCACCATCACCATCGACTCTCGCTCTTTCCTCTGCTTTCTCTCTGCCAACTCTGTTTCCTCTCTCTCGCTCTCAAACCACACATCAGGCGTTGCGAGCGAGCGAAGGGCCGCCAGCGCCTCTAGTGTGGAGCGAGCGCTCACATGACCAGCAGGCATCAACTAGGAGTAGGACAGACTGGCTGACACCACAGGCTCAACCCAGACAGAAGGACCCAGAAGGGGTTAACTCCACCAAAAGCGAGCTCTTCCATATGACACAACAGTCAGTCAGGCTGGCAAATAAAGGGGTGGAGAATTGGTTAAAATTTGAAAACAGGAACAAATTAAGTGTTTTGTTTGTTACTGCTCTTTGAGTTATTACTGAACTGCATAAAATGCAGATTAATAAGAGCTTGTTTAAAATTCTGCACACAATTTGGGCTTCATTCAGATATTTACACATATTTCAAAAGAAGCCTGAAGTAACTGATTTATATAGCATAAAACAAAGTCTGTTGGTTTTTTAGCAGCATTTCTACAACTTTGTGTGCATTATAGGAGGCAGACAAATGAAGGGTGTGAGATTTGTGATGCTGCATCTTTTAAAAACAATACAAACCTGCCAGCTGACGCGAGACGACAAGTTCTCTACTATCAGTCGGTTCTCAGTGCGCATTGGAGGAGGGTTTCGGCTGGGAAGAGGGAAAAAAGGGAAACATTCACTCAAATGAAGGGTAATATTTTGAGCAGATAAGCTTAAAACTCTAATTATCCGTCTGTACAAAAAAATGTATCAGTAGGATTGCATTCAAAACAAGACTTGAGTTGAGTTTACAACATGCAGATGAATTTTCCAGCAGAAACAAATCAGTGAAACAGATTAAGAAACCTATAAACTAATGAAAACGGCGTGGTCTTTACCTCCGACTGCTCTGGGAGCCTCTGCCATAGCGATCGGAGAAACGTCCACCTCCGCCGCCACCGCCTCGGGCACGACCACCTCGCAGGCGTACGCGAGCATGCTCGATGGTCACCCTGATGTTACAGGAAGATATTCCTCACTAAGGACACCAACTACAGGAACTTTCAGGCCACAGGAAACTGATCACAGTTTTATGCAAATATTGGAGGAAGTGTGTATGTGCAACAGAAACTACATCGGATTATACTTCATAACAGCCTCTGGGATGCAACCTCACTGTGAATGGTCAAAGTGACTAACTATTGGTGATGCTGGAACTTCAAAGAGATTTTTAGGTCTCTCCACCCAGAAAGTCACTGTAATTTTAAAAGTAGTGCAAAAAAAAAAAAAGAAAAGAAAAACAAAGACATTTCAAACCTAAATTTCTTTGTGTTTGCACCATGAGTACAAAAGCTCCAGTATACACCAGCTGGTTAGTCACAGGAAAGCATAATTCTTCAAGCTTGTAATTGCGCAGACAAAAAGAGCCAGGATGTGCGTGAATACATCCAACACCGGACATTTACAGCACATCAAGTTTACAATCAGAGACAATTCCTACCTTTCATTGCAGAGCTCTTTGCCATCAAGCTCATATACGGCATCTTCAGCATCTCTTGGGTCGTCAAACTCCTACAGCAAAACAAACAAATCTCCATTTATATACAGTTTTGGCATTTTTTATCATAACCACTTTTATATTTCCTATATGTCCTGCTCAATGTGCCACCCATACTTTCTTTTTCATCATTTAGCCATCTAAGTTTGGAACTACTTGTGCCATTAATAAGAATTTCAGGCTCTTTTAAAATAAAAAAAACGACCAAAAAAAAAAAAAAAAAAAAAAAGGCTGTTTGAAGAATACTCAGGCCAGTGTAGTAGCCTAACATCTTGTGGTGTAAATACTTGGGCTGTGACAATATGCTTTTGTCCCGATTCGATTTAAATTGTGATTCTCACAATTCTTTAATATAGCTGATTTTTGTAGATTAAAAACAAACAAAAAAATGTATAAAACTTTTTTTCTGCTCATCACTTTTCTTAAGGAAAAAACAACCAGATAATCATTCTGCTGCTATAATGCCCAAGAAAACAAGTAAAAAGATCAATAAAAAAAATAATAATGATGATAAAATTTTTTATAATGGATTATTTTTATGTATTTGGGGGAAAAAAATCAATTAAAAAAAAAACAACAAAAACCCAATTTTCGATTCAATTTTCCAACCCCTTGTAAATAGGCAAAAGCAAATATAACTGCCTGCAATATGTTACCAAATTAAACATGCATCGATACAAAACAATGTATGGCAGGACATATTTTCTTTATTAGCATAGAAGATTAAAACAAAGAATTGCACATTATTCCTGCAGTTTTGCTTTGTCCATCAGAGCTCGTTTTTCATTTTAGACCCTTAATTCTCCATGTAAATGTACATAAAAACTCACATTTTTATATTCATGCTACACAAACCCGTTCGAGTATATTTTTATTTATATATTTATATTTTGCACCGGTTTAATCATTGAAACGAAAACCGCTTTTTCTGTGTGGGTGTGGCAGAAAACACGAGGGAAGCAGTTAAATTAAACCAAGCTTCATAGCACAGAACCACCTAACGAAATGTGATATATTTTATTTATGTAAACTGGATTAATAACGTTCGTATAATTAGTTTCAGAAGGCGCCAGATTCTCTGCAGATTACAGCAGGGTTAAATGATCCTGACCTACTTCCCGCTGCAGTGACTCACCACGAAGCCGAAGCCTCTCTTCAGGTCAATGTCTCGTATGCGGCCGTATCCTTTGAAAAACCTCTCCACATCCTTCTCTCTGGCCGACGGGCTCAGCCGGCCGATAAAGATACGACATCCACTCATGTTGACCTTTGTGTATGATTAAACTATAAACAGAACATTAATGTTACAACACGAACTCATATCCATCATTTGTGCGAAGAAACTGCGGCCTAGCTGGCGAATTTGCTCAAACCAAGCCACAAGCTAATTGGATCAATCAGCTTAAAACCAGTTCAAATAATGACTAATCTTACTTCTAAACATGCATATTTTGCACAGTAGTGGTACAGCCATTATTAATCGGTAAACACCTACCTTACCACGATTAAAGAAGTAATTTTCTGCTCCGACGGTCGACAGTACTCTCGAACACCAAAATAAAACAAAATGGTGCCTCTGCTCGATCAGGGCGGGGTCTAATTTGAGCACCCACGTGACCTACGACAACAGCGGGACTTGGCGGAGACCGCAGAACCCGAACAAAGCCGAACGACGCCGAAGGGGGGATTTCCGAATGTGACGTCACCAGCTGGCCAAGGCTGAGATTAATGTAGTTTCTAATTCTGAGCACTAGGTGTCGCTCAGCCACAATGGTGCCCTTATGAATAGAAAAGCCTTGTTCGCTTTTAGCACATTAGCTTTTGTTAAGGTTAGGCCGCAAACTGAGTGTAATAACAGGAAAAAGGAAACAATACTGCACCACACGACGAGTTAAAAAGGAACATGAACATCGTAAGCACACATAAGTCTTAAGACATAAATATACCACAAATGCAAAAAGGGTTAAGAGGACACTCTGCTATTAACTAGGACACAGTAGCTAAAATCAGGAAGTAGTGGTTTGGTTTTTTACTCTCACAAATGAAGAACATCCCAAACAAGGTTTTTTTTTTTTTTTTTAATTGAACTCATAGTAGGTAAATTCCAGTAATTGTGCTTGGGAATTCATTCAACCTTAACTAAAGCAGGATATCCATGTGCAAAACAAGGTTCAGGTCTTCCAGGATGCTATCCATAGGAAAACTAATCATGTTCTGACACTAACAAGCGGATGCACATTGCAATGATTGCCAAATACTGGAAACAACTTAACATGAAAATGTAATAACAGCTTGACTAATATCCCCTCTTAAGAAAAAGATTAGTGAGACAGACTTGGACAAATGACACATCATCTTCCACATTTAAAAGAAAGCTTTAATTAGAAAGTTATATACACACTGTAAAATTAAATTAAACTTTATACAAATATTAAATTACTATCTTCACACCCACTGCCATGTACAGAGGAAAAACCAAAGCTTAAAGCATTGAAAATAAGAATCAAAATGTGTACTTTTTAACCTGTTATATTCAGGGAATCAACACCGTACAACAGTGCTTATTATAGTCATTTTCTTTCTTTTTTTAAAATCCTGTGTTGTAATGCCTGTAGCAAAAGAGAGCTGAGGAAAACTGAAATATAGGTGCTTACGCGTTCAACATCGTCATCATCATTATTATCACAGTAGCTGGAAAAGCTCGGGGAGAACAGAGAAGGATGGACATTCGTTTAGTCGTGCCCACAACAAAAGTAAACTCATTGATAAATACACAAAGACAGTTTTATGCATAGAATAGAAAAGAATAGAGTAAGGCCATCAGGAAAACAACATGTTGCAATACTGTAAAGCAACCAATGTGGAGGCTTATGATTACACATTTAAAAAAAAAAAAAGAAAAGGAAAAAAAAAGAAAATATACAAGTCTAAGGCAACATTTTGTTTGCATTAATAATATTGTAGCCGAATAAAACTGAGAGAAAAAAAAAATCAGACGTGTTGTTTTCTTTCCTTGAAGCAGTCAAGCTTAAAAAGTAATTCCATCTGAGTCATGCTGTTTCCACGGTGACCAGCTCAACTACCAAAGCTTTTCAAGAGGCAATGAAAACAGAAGATGACTTCTAACAGAATCACACAATTCTCTCTTAAATTTGCACTTGGCATTAGAGGAGTTTGAGGACGAGGGGGGGGGTTGTATATGTGAAGGGGATGGGGTGCTATATAACAAAGCTTTTCTTATTTCGCTGCAACCAGTTGCAGTTTGTGTCCACAATGCACAACAGTGGATAGTCTTCAGTTCAGCGTAACAATGGGCGTGGACCAGTTCCTTTAAGAAGACTAGTGTTTCACAGCCATTCAGCAAGAAATAATAAGTATTCTAGCTTGAGAGCAGACAAATAATACATATATTGTGTGGTGAACTCGATGCCTGAAGTGATGCTGGCTTGTTAATGTGATGCATTCAATGCTGGGAGGAATAGTTTTGTATGGTGAAAGATAAGGACGTAGGTCCGCCTCTAACCCAAAGGCAGGCAAACCAGGAAATGGTTATATCAAGGCCGACCACATGAGGACAAGCCCTCTCCTGCCATAAAAAAAAACACACACACACATGCACTCAGATTCAGCAACTCAAAGCAAACAGCCACACATAAAACAATAAATACAGTGGGAAGAAAATAGAAACTAGAAAATAACCTTTAAGTTTAGTCATGTGCCCAATCGCTGTATTCAACAGATCTTTTCTGCTCTGAGAGAACGTCACATGATGTCTCCCTTTTCCATTCAAGTTGAAGAAGTGAAGCAGTCGCGGAGCCAAAACACAAATGAATCCCACCTCATGTGACAGGTGGAGCACGTTCTATGTTGATATCATGTACGCAAAAGAATAAAGCAGGTCTTTTTTTATGGCTGCGATCTCGTGCACCCTGATTTTAGTTTTTGTGAAGTGGCCGTCTCTCCTTCTATTCCATATTCTAGACACTGACATACACAGAGCTAGAGAGAGACAGAGAGGGCTTCATGCTTGGTTCAGAACAGCCCACCGGGCTGTGACAGCTATAACCAAAAACATGCAGCATTCGCAAAGAGGGCCGCAAAAACTCAGGCATGACTCACAACTTTTCAAGTACAACGGGAAGACTATTCTGATTCTGAGCGCCACAGGATCAGAGTCATAAATCACGAGTAACTTTTATTTATCTTTTTTCTTTTTCTTTTGTATCTGCAGTGACCTCATACAAAGCCGGTGTGTTTTATAGTCTTCCCAGAGGAAGCCTATGTGAACAGTGGTAATATAGATAACTACAGTGGCGCCGAGGCAAGTGCATGGTAGTATGCAGCCTATAGTGAACAATCTTGTTTTGATAATTATGTTAAATTCACAGGATCTACAGGATTTACGTTGAGCTGGCACCACTTTGTTTGTCTGGCTTGTTTTCGGTTTGATCCAGTTGCTGGGTCCTGTGGTGCGCCATCATTGCTTATGTAGCGGTATTGGTTGTTGGCTTTGCTCTGCATGGCCAATGGCAGAAAGGTTGCAATAGGGAATGGGCATTGTTCTAGTCTTTTCTCCGCTGGCTGCTTGAGGGGTGAGGGAGAGTCAGTCAGTTCCGGCCAGCAGCCAGAGATGGGGAGAGAGGTGCTGCTGCTGATGGGGGGGGGGCACCAGGCTTCATGCTTCCTTCAGCAAGGGGATATCTGCAGGGGAACAAAAGAGTCACATGAGAAAACAATCACTGTGTGCACTGAATTAAAGCATTTCATTTGTTCAGTTTGGTTTTGTCCGTTTCATATTCTGTCTGCTGTGTTTCTGTGTTTTGTCACCAAGTGCCAAACAATAAAAACAAAAGACGTGTTCCTGAGTTACAGACTTAACAGAATGAGGTTAATTAGAAACTTAATCCAGTGCAGGAAGGGGGAAGTATTTAATTAAATCTGTTCTTGTGCCTTGACTTGAATTTTTCCAGGTGTAACTTAAACTAGAACATTTAAACTGGAGACATTTGTATTAAAGACAGACTGAAATAAATGTTGTTATCTCTTCCCTAATTCTTTGCAGCCCAGGAAAAAAGGTATGCACGAATGACTTTACAAGTTTTGTTTTTAGATCATCATAAATCATCAAAACCATCAGTCATTGAGGGATATTTTTGCATTTCCATAAAGCAGTGTCTGTCTCAGTCTGCTCATTACAAAGTAAATGTGGAGAAGCTGCTTCCTCTTACCGTCAGAAAATTCATCTGTAGAGGTGACAGAAAGCAGACTGTGCTGGTCGCTGCTCTCAGAGTCTCTACGGAGTGGGAGGGGACCTGCACATGCACCCCCAGGGTGCTCTCTAGCCCATGATGATGAAGAGGAAGATGGCGCCTGATGAACCAGCACCGTCTCTGCATGACGGCGGGACGAGAAGGAGGATGAAGAGGAGGTGGATGGCAGACAGAAGTCTAAGTCTCTATGGTGGCGGGTTCTGCTGGAGCCTTGGCCTCCTGTGGCTCCCTGAGGAAGCTCCTCAGAGAGCACGATTGGAACGCGAGACTCTAGGGGAGCTGTAGGTGGTGGTGATGGTGGAGGAGGAGGGGGACCAGACGTACTGCAGGGTCCACCGTTTCCATACACAGCTTCTTCATAGGAGGGCAGTGTCACCTGGACGCCCTCCACCATGATGGAGCATGACTGGCCTGAGACTCCCTGCTCCCTCCTGATGAACAAGAGACAAAGAGAGTGAAACAAAGAAAGGAGACGAAAATAACTGTGGGCAGAGAGGATCACAAAACAAGAGTTGGGTTCTGTTTAAAGACCTTGTGTGCCATGTGAGGCAAGAAATCCTCTGAAAGGTGCTGATTAATGTTGACTGGACAATCTCTTTATAGCAGGCTGCCCTAAGTCCTCTGCACCATTACATAACCAACAAGTGTGTCAATGACCATTAGATCAAATTGCCTTGGCTTTTTTTTTTTTTTTTCAATATCACAGAGCCACAGTGGAGCCATTCATCTACTTTGATGAGATTAACTGTTTTCATACATTCACTTTCATTTCTCGTGTCATCAAGAAGGAACAACTTGCAGAACTAGTTGTATTACATTACAACGCTTCTGACTAACGGGTGTGTCCAGCTCAGTAAAACTGAAACTTTGTGATACTCCCAAGGTAATTAAGTAAATGAAGTAAACCCTGGTGCCAGAATTTGCATACAGAAAGTTCAGCAGTGTACAAGAAGCTAACCTGTTATGATGGAAGGACTTAAGCTTTGGCTGTACAAGAACAAACAACACCACTAAAAGCAGGATGAGGATCACAGAGCTGGCTGTGGTCCCCACAATATAGACAGCTGGGATACCCGGCGGGGAGCTTGGCTCCTTATCTGAGGAACACATGAAGACAGAGAGAAAGTCAATGCAAGAGTTACAGATTTTTAATTCTTTCATGAAGTTGTTTGCTCTGTCAGAGGTAAAAAAAAAAAAAAACAAGCTGAAAAGAGATGATGCACCTTGTGCAAGTCGGCAACTAATCTGCAAGGGACGGTCCCACTCTCCATTCAGACAGGTGAGGTATTTGTAGTCCCCCTTCAGAACGTAACCCTCATCGCAGAAGTACTCAATAACTGTATTCTGGGTGAGAATGGCGCAGGAAGGTGGACGACAGCGATAGCCTCCGTTTTCTGGTTCGGTAGGTGGCGGACAAACTAGAGGGAGAAGATAGAAGTAATTACCGGTATTTGGTTGTTGCTGTGCAAAGATAATGTGTTTGACATTTCAACCTGTGCAGATATTTCAATGCTATATTATCTGAAATTTCACAGCACTTCCTGTTAGCGCTAAAGAACAGACTTCTGCTGGTGTCGTAGTGTCAGATTTAAGTTTTTTTGTCTGCTTTTTTTGTCTTGTCCAGCATTTAAGCAGGCAAAATGGATTTTCTGGAGGCTGAGTGCTGATGGGCAAATTTACTTTGCCAAGGGAAGCATCATAGATATAATGCTCCCCTGGATATTCTGGAATTTTATTTTATTTTTCTATTTATTTTTTGCATAATTGTTTGTATTACAAAGTTTGTACTGCTGGACCGGACCGGAGAGGACAGAAGAGGGACAAAAAGAGAATCAAGAAGAAGAGAAAACAGAAAACACCTTGTAGAGAGAAAAAGAGAGAAAGAAAGGAAAAAGAAAGAATGAGAAAGAGAACAACCTACATACATTTGCATGTACATAAGCACACATGCACACCCGCTTGTATATACACACACCCATACACCTATACACACTGGACTGGACATGGACTGCTTCTATGTTTTATGTGCTGAAGCTCAACCTCAAAAATCCATGAAGTCAACAGGAAAAATTTGCTTAATGATAATCAAGGAAGTACTGTTAATATCAACTGGAAAAAAATGAATCAAAATAATGTAAGTATAGAAGGCATAATTAGCCAAAAATTTCCCATTTGACCACAAAATAAACCATCCTAACTTAATTGAAAACCAAACATATCAACATTTTCACAAAAAGTAATGAATGATGCTGCTCACCGTTGCTTTTGATACAGTTAGGAGGTTTATGGGACCATTCCCCAGAACTGGTACAGATGATGGTGGTAGTCCCCTCTGCCGTATATCCTGGTTTACAGGCATATGTTAGTAGAGATCCAGGGGGAAAGGAGCCCTGGTTGGATTCGGTTTGGTTTAGCAGGTCTCCGTGCTGCACGCCGGGCGGCCGCCCACAACCTAAAGAAACAGAAACATGTGAAGTAAATGGTTATTGACTGGCTGCTTAGTGGTCTTAACAATGAAAGTCTGCTTCAGAACGGGACACAGATCGGATCAGAGGCCTTTTCCTCTCCCTTATGTAACCAGTTCCCAGCACTAGACTTGCAGGCGATTTGTGATCCTGATCCACATTTTAGTAATGCAAAATAATAAAATTATCATGATCTACATAAGTAAAATGAGCAGAGTTGAGGTGCCCCCAGACAGGATTTGTGTCTCAACTTTCAATTTTTGAATGAATTTTCATGTACCTGCTTTCTGGGGATACAATCAGCATTTGCCTTTAGTGTATTAATATGAATATGACATGATATTGACATGTTGTTAGTATTTACAGGGCAATAAAAATGTTTATGTTCCACAAAGTAACAATGAAGGACCTGAGTGTTTGTTTTCCTGGGACTCAGATTAATGTGATGCTACAGGATTATCTTGCTGTTTCATTACTGACATGAACCTTTTTTCTGTCGTCCTCTGCAGGCAGCTGCCTGCTGCTGGGTCACACAAGCTTTCACAGGCAAACTGTCAAATTGACAAGTTGAGTTGATAATTAAAGCTCGGTGGTATTGTTACTCGAGACGAGGCTGCTTCCTATACCAGCCAGACAGAAACACTGCATCAACATGACAAGTTAGGATGGGGGGGAAGCATTCTGTTGCAGTATGGAGAAAACCTCAAGGGCTTACAGTGGATTAAAGCGTTAGAGGAAGCTTCATATAGAATATTTCTCTTGATTATCTCCTGTTTATTAAACCATCTTTTTACCCCGTGCTAGTTTTGGTTTTATCTATCCAGTAGGGAGACAGGAGCTGTCACAAGGCTCAGTTGCTTTGTGCTAATGACAGACTTCAAACTCTAAACCATCCAGTAAACTCAGGATGAGACAGAAAACATCGCATTAATAGTGCTTTGATCCACCTTCCAATGCTCCATCTAGAAGTGGCCCGTGTGATAGCTTCCCCTTTGTAAGAGAGTAAATCATCTTATTTTATGTTCAAATGTACACAAACATTTGGAGCTGCAGTCTGGATACAGCAGAGCATATAAAGCCAATAAATCTAACATAACAGTGCAGCATCTGTGTAAACTGAAACATGACTGCAGAAAAATGACTGTACTCGCAGTAACACTTCAGTTCGGTGGAAATCAGATACGGACAAATTCCTTTGATAACCTCTGATCTGGCTCATCTGTGAGATGTTAAAATGAGAATTAAGACAAGACTTTAATTAAAACAATACATTTTTCCAGACTGAACTCTTTCAGGTGTTCAGTGTCTGGCTGAAATAATGCCTGAAAAACTTTAATGTTTTAGTTTTTTTCCCCTCAAACTCTTCTGTTGGCTTAATTTAACAGAATTATACAATGTTAAGTGATTTCTTTTTTTCAGTAACTAAAATGAAAAACACTCCATTAAAAGCATTAATAACACACTAATCACCACACGGCTCATTATTCATCTCTTTATTCGAGTATGTGTTCAATGATATTAAGGGCTTTATCACCTGCTTGACATAAACAAACATTCTGTCTTGCCTCTGTGTGGGTTTAGAGATTGAAAAGAGACTATTTCCACAGCCGTGCCTTTAACATCCTCTAATCTCCGAGGAGAAACGTCGCTCTAAGCTGGCAGCACAAGATTAAATGCAAACACTCAAATGTGCGACCACCTACTCACTCACACACAAACACACAAGTACACACTGAAACAGAGTAAACACCCATAAAAGACAGGCACACCCAGGAATAAGACATGAGACACCAGTGGGTGTGATGCTGAATTGTACTCGAGTGGATTGTGTGTGTGCTCAAGAAGCTGCAAGCAGAACAAAACATGCAATTCATGGGGTTATTAGACATATATCACAAAATGCGTAGATGTCTTACTGCTGCAGATACTGACCAGATTTTACACTTCTAAATAATGAGTTCATAACTCAGGAAAAAAACTACAGCACTTATTTCAAACTGTAGTCCAGACGAGAGCAACATTTTCATGACAGAGCTGGTTTGATAGGTTACCATGAATAACAAGACAAGACAGGGATTGTTGCGATATAATTAAACTACACGAAGGTGTGTGTCTTAAAGTGGTATTTGAAGCAAGACCTTCTGCACACATCTCTACATGTAATTTGACACGAAAACTTGAACAGTTGTTCAATGAAAGATTTCAGCGCGACTAACGGGTCTCTGGGGAAAAGATGGTGGTAATGGAAGTGGCAAAAGGTGATAAATTGATGACCCCTGGTTGGGAGGCAGCAGGGACAAAAAGGCCTAAGGGGGCAGTTTAAGGCAGTGGCCTTTTGCCATTGTTTTGATGTTTTGCGGTGAACTGCAGAGCAGTCAATAGAGCTGCAGAAGACAGATGAGTGTTAATGATACTCATCATTTTTCTTCTGAGCAGCTTTAGTGTCTGCAGGACAGAATCACAGATTTAAATGCATGGAAATATTAATACACAGTGTTTTTCTTTTTCCAGATTGACAATATTATGACACACAGCTTTTAAAAGCAAAACAAAATAAGCTTTGCACTCACAAAAATCCATTTTATGTTGCAGAAAAAAAATCAACCTCTTTGCCTCATCACAGCGGTCAGAGGTTTAACAGAAACGGCCCCATTATCAGGCATAATACAGTCAGGAGTTTATTACCTCACAAAGTCCAGGACGCATAGATCACCGAAATGAGGTTATTCTGAACAGAACCTGAAGTCAGTAAAAGCAAGTCACTTTTCTGAGCTTACGCTTTTTTTCAGAGAACTGAGAAGAAAATACTTGTACTGCATATGTGCTCCCAGACAGATCCACGATTTGAGTTTATCAGACATCCTTCTGTTGCACAAAAGCCCCTTACATTGGCCAAAAAAACCCATCAACACCCAATAACAGCTGCTGTAGTCTTTAGTGGTGAATGGGTGACATCTAAAAAGTGGCTGAAAGTAATAAACAAGCCCACGCCTGACACGACACATGCAGTCAGGGTTTATTTTTACAAATCTGAAGGGAGCCCAATGTTGCATGCTGAGAATAACAAAATGATACAAAGAAGCTCAATGAAAGCTGAAGGGAGTTCATGTCCATGATCTCAGACAATTCATTTTTAACAAGCTTTGCCCAGTTATCACTGGTGTAAAAGCTCAAACAACAATTGATTTGAAGGGTTAAAGGTGAGCTTTTTGCTTATCAAGCGCCCGTTTCCGGTATGTTTGTTATCAGATGTGAACGTTTCAAATAAAGTTTTGGTTTTTTTTGTTAAATTCTTCAGGATTTTGAACCATTACAGAGAGAAAGTAAATCTCTTTCTAATGGTTGTTAGTTGGTGTCAGGATGGTCAATAAAAATGATATATATGAACAATTAAATTACGGTGTAAAATTAATGATGAGTCATTTGTTGCAGCCCCATTTCCAACATTATGCTTTGAATTATGACAATAAGAAAAACTAACACTGTTTCCAAATATAGATTTGATTGAGAGAAGTGTGTGTGCAGGCACACACTTTCCATCTTGACCTTCTCTCTTAGGATTACAAGATCTAAAATCCATGTCAGCTTAAAAAGTGACAATGAGGAAAGGATGTGGGAAATAAAGAAATGTGAAAAAAGTAGCTGTGACACTTGGAGGAGTGAGAACATTTTACTTCAACACGCTCTCCCACGGGATTTTACCTGTCAAAAGCAGCAAGAGCCTACCTCAAATACAGACATAATTCTACACAACTGGGAAAAATGTCTTTTTCCATGAAAAACACTTTTGCCATTGACTTAAGAGAACAGAAGCTAGTTTAGGTAGAGATGAGCCGAGTAACAGAGGATGAGTAAAGACAGACAAATACTTTGACAAAAATGTCATCATCAAAGAGGAGGGGGGAAAAAGAGAAACGAATGGGGCCTGGAAAGCAGCTTCATGGAACACAGTGGCCCTGGGTGCAGCAGACATGCTGTGGCAGGTTAGTCTCCACTGACAGTTTTGTATTTGAGGGAGAAGCAACAATGGGAAGATGAGGCAGCCGCCTAGTTACAGTACAAGAAAGAATGAATACTGGCCCAGTGTCCAGAGATAGTGTTGTGGCGAGTACACAACCATGTTTTATTCACTTCCCCATCTTCCTGCTCAGCCTAGTATAAATGCTGGCTTTAGAAAAACACACGAGGGAAAAAAAACACTACACAGCGCCTGATTGATTTTTTTTTTTTTTGGTACATCATGTTTTGCACTTACGAGGAAGGGAATGAGTCATAACTGAATACAAGCTGTTCTCCCACTGGTCTGATGTTACGATCTTTCTTGAAAAAACAAGTTTTTGAGAAATGTCGAAAGACAACGATGACTTATATAGAATCACGAGTGCGTTGTGAAAGCTCATGGAAAAAAATGGGGAAAAGCAACTCATTCAAAAATCACAGCAAGTCTGTTTAAAGATACGATAGTTTAATAGAGTGGAAGCACAGAAGCATTTTACTTAGAGGATTTATTTTGGGTGTGAAATTGTAAGTGGACTGTCAAGTTTATATGGTAAAAGATTGGAGAAGCTCTTCATGTAGTGGTGAGACTGAGCCGGAACAGAAAGTCCATGCGGCTGACTCCTAATTCCACCTACAGAGCTTTAAGGCTGTGCCTGAGGACACTCAGACCATGGGGGGTGTTAAAATTCCCTGCTTTGCTTTTAGGTGCTGGACTGCCTGTGAATATCTCCCCTTTCCCATCTGTTACTTGTGACACTCCCCTGCTAAGCGCTAGAAGGGGGTTGATTGAGGAAAACCGGGTGGGGGGGGAGACAGGGATTTTAGCCATCTTTGCCCAAACAAATTACATTTCTAATTATCCTCCATTACAAACTGAGAGCACACTAAAGCAAATCTGACACTGATGACTTTAACAGCCAGCTGTTTGATTGCTTCATAGAACAATAGGCCATAAAAGAGGGTGTGTTTTCCAGTCTGTGTTTTTAAGTATGTCAAGAGCAGGGGAATTTGTGTGTGTGAATACTATGGGGGCTGTGCATTGGATTAGGCTCAAAACTGAGGGGATGATGATGATGATGCTCTCTTTGGCCTGGTAAATATGTTTTTGTCCCTTTGTTGGCCTCCTTCCAAATCCCTTGTTGATGTTGTTTCTGATGATGATGTTGACATTTTTGACACAAAGCTGTTTTTTTCACCACGTTCCCATAACTTTAGTGCTAAACTATGGGATTTTTAAAAAAAAAATCCATGCTGTTGTTATTAGAAAGCAGCACAATACAGCAGAGCCCACAGTGGGTTAGTGTTAATAACAACAGCACTTGACACTCATTTCTTCCATTCATAGGAATATGGCCTTTATTGAATTTTCAAAAGGAATTAAAACTAGAAAGGGTGGTAATGTTTTCCTGTTCAGTCAAAAATAGTAAAAAAATATTTGATAAGTGTTTAAATTGTATGTGTTGCACATCACAGGTGACTCTAAATAAAAAATACAAAAGCCAAAGAGACTGCTTCTGATGGACACACACACACACACACACACACACACACACACACACACACACACACACACACACACACACACACACACACACAAAAAACAAGTTTTTACTGACATTTTATAGGGTAAATTATTGACTTACATTTAGTACATAATCAAGAGTTAAAGAGTAATAAGGATTACAGGTAGTTACAACTCCACTAAAATATTAAAGAACTACAATAGACAATAATTAACACACTCGGATCTTTATCAGTATCAAATAGCTAACAGAAAAGCCATTAAAAAGACTAACACAATAGCTTCACAATTTTTTACCTGATGTTTTATGTCATGCCAAGATCATAATCATCCAAGAAAATTTCCAGAAATAATCTCTCGGCCCTTGACTTTGTATTTTATGAAAGATTATATATAATCCGGTATAGAAATTAAAGTTATACACTGGATGTTAAAAAAAGAAAGTAGTAGGGATGGTTAAGGTGTCCCAGAGATATTTTGGTAATATAATATAAACACTGAGTACTGTGGCACAATGCCATGTGATGGAGTGAGTTTGTCTATCATGAAATCAGTTTATCAATAATAATAATAATAAAAATGATAATAATAATGATGATGATGACCAGATGGCCAATCTCCAGATGTACTAATAAGCTGAAGGCTCCCGCGTTTCTGCTCCCCGGCAGCAGTTGTGGGGATTTAGGGGGCCCCCTAAAGTGCTACACCCCCCCTCACAATTCTTTCACTGTGCTGATACACTGATGATATTCAGTCAGACACACATCACACAGTCTGAGCTCTAAGATAACTTCACTGACTGACCTGAACTTGCAACATAAGACGCTTATTGTGAGTGACTGATATGAGCAGCTTGTCATCATGGTGTTACACACACACACACACACACACACACACACACACACACACACACACACACACACACCACACACACACACACACACACACACACACACACACACACACACACACACACACACACACACATTCCGAGTCATTGTTTTTTTCCATGTGTTGCCCTCTCATCAGCACTGGGAACTGTGAATGGCAGAGTGATATTACACAAATGTCGAACAAAACTCCAACCTCTCTAGCTTCTGAGGTGGTGGCGGGAACGGACGAAAAAGGAATGGAGGAAGATGATGCTAAAGAAAAGGAAGACCGTGTGAGCGAGGTGCTGCCATGTTAATACAAAAGCATGAGTTCATAAAGATTCAAGCAAACAGCTCACTTGCTCTGCAAGTTAAAGATATTCCACACTTTGCATACACAGCAGCTTTTTGCTGAGCTGTGCTGGAAGTGTGCATAAATGATGATGAACTAAGTATTAAACAGAGCTGTGGATACATTAAAATAAGACAATGCAGGTCATCTACATTGGTGCCTAACCAAAACCGACATTGCTACAGTTAACAGAATTGACCAGAAAACATGAGAGAAATACATTTCCAGAAACATTGGCCAATAATTCCCCACATTATTTCCTGCAGCTGGATTACAGCAGCACAAAGCTTCTTGGTGCATCCACCCAGAGAGAGATCAAAATCTTTAACCAGGTAGGGACATCCCTTCTGCCAGTCCGTTCCTCCCCTGCTGTCGCAATGCATTTAGCAAGCCACGTGTGTTGCCACTGCAGCCCATTGTTCATGTTCATTGTGGGATGGGGCACAATGACAGATTTAAGCAGCGTGCCTCTGAAAAGGACAACAGACAATTTTGCATTTGAAGGGTTAAATATGCATGAGAGGCCAAAGCAAGCGAGGGCAGGGGGGAGTACTGCCATTGTGTGACCCCAACATGCAAACATACACACACCCTCTACCCGTGTGTAACAGATGGGAGGATGTTCATGGAGGCCAACAGTGAGCTCCCCCTTCTCTCTTCTATTACGGTCTCTGTTGAGGACAGCTGGGAGGCAGACATTCCTTTTTCTCAGCTTTCAGAGGAAAACAAAAGAGTGTGTGGGGACCCCTCCTACACACACGTGCATGTGTTCAGGCACTCACACAACCCCCTCAGGAAAAAAAACTGTCATTACAACTGTGGGGCTAATCATATTTCAGCAGCTTGAGCTTGCTTGCCAGCAGAGGTACGGAGTCCTCAGCTTGGGACATTTGTTGAAGGTGAAAGTCAGAGAGATAATCCTAACCCTGCTTACCAGAGCTGGCACGCTAAAGTGTTAGTAGTTTGTAGCAAAGCCACTGGTGATGGCAATGTAAGAGTTGCAATAGTACAGAAATATCTCAGGCCTGCTTTTAAACCCAACTCAACAGCTGCCTCTTTCTATATGCCGAACTTATCTTTGCTTTAGTTGTTTCATGAACAAATTCACTGCTAAAGTAAAGCACATGCTGCACAATAGATAAAAAAACATTTAAATATCATCAAAAACACTGAAAAGTTAGCAATCCATGCATACTTCTGTCAAATTTAAAATATAGGAGGCATTATTATGGTCACAAGTCCCTGCAATATCTCAGCAGTCTGGACTGTAACTCCTTTCTAACAATGCAGTGAGTGTTTTGGCCCCGTGTCTGTCATCACTGTAATAAAGTCCAACTGGACTCTGATACAACAACTGCTCAAGCAAATGACCAGGAGGCTGAACAAATGGCATCAAACAGTTCTGTGTATAACCTCTTAACACATGCAGCTGGCTCTACTGAGAGAAGAAGCATGCCGTTTGCTGCTTTTTTTTTTCCCACTTACAGATAACAGTGGGTCATTCAATGTTTCAGACTCTTGCTGCTGCTAATAACACACCAGAAAGTCAGTCAAAGGCCATTTAAAGAAAACATACATCTGAGAGTATTGCAAGTCTGCCTTTACTTGTGTAACTGCAAACTGTAAATTTAACCTGATAATTATCCAGGCACTTTTTGATAAGTTGCAATGGTGTATTTGATACACTTATCTCCCTTTAAGTACTTTGAGTAAAGCAACAGTGAAATGAACAGCTGAGTGTAGGCCGAGACTAAACACCAAATTGAATAGATAAGATGAAGCAGGGGCTTACTTGTGTCTCATCTTCTGCTACAGCAACAGGAAACAGTTTATCTTCCATCTCATGTTACCTCACTTTGTTGCATTTGTATTCTCAATAGTCAAGCTAACTAACAATGACAAGGCCAGGAACACAGGTACAAGGCTGCAGTTCTGAAAGTCTGGGTCTAACCATGTATGAGATCATTTTCTATTAAAACCTGTCTGTACATATGTTCCTAAGAGATGCTGCAACAGCAGAGGCTTTTCAAAGCCTTAAACATGCTCTCTATGACCATAGTTGATTCCTCTTGCACTGGCACTATCTATTCTTTTTGCAATCTGCATCACTGTCCCTTTGAGCCAACAGGTCCACCCTATATTAAAGGTTGTTGCTGTCAATGTGTAGGATTTTTCACTAAAATTTTTGTTTTGTGTAAAATTGTGCCGAATTACTCTAAAACTGTGCCAAATGTCAGGCACTGAACAAAAGCAAAGATTGGCCTTCCTGTTTTCCAGAGAGAACAAAAGAGGCCTAACAATACAACATTTAGCCTGATGCTAGAAACCCAGCTATAAAGTTTCTCTTTTAAACTAATGCATTGTAAAAACAAACAAACAAAACAATAATACATGTAAATGTTAAAAATAAAACAAGTTGTGAAAGTGCAAAAGCTTTTGTAAGCATTTTTCTTTCTAGCATAAACACTAAATTACAAAAGTTTTACTACCTAAAATGGATCAGCCCAGCTGCTGTTTATAAACATAAGGAAATAACAAAAACACACAGCACAGTAACAAATGAACAACATCCTCGATGTGTGAATGTTCTCATTTAATAAAGCTTTAAAGCAGTAAATACGTCAGAAGGAAGTCACAAGTTTTAAGTCATTGTCAAATGTGCCAAGTAAGTTATAAATAGTTAACCATGACATTCCAGCCAAGTTTACATATTTAATGAGTATCCAAGGCCTCAGACTACACACGCAAACTTCACACTGAAAAATGTTGGAAAAACTTGTTGCTAAAAGAACAGCCAATAAAATTATTTTGTTTCTTAAAATTATTGCTACAATAATTTATTACTCAAAAACATTTAGTGGTTGAAACTTTAAGCGCAACTTTGCTCGCATTTCTCTGTTTTTTTGAGAACCAATTGTTTGAATCCTAGCGCTGATAAATCAAAATACAAATAAATACTTTGAATAGTCTAATAAATATGTATGAAAATGAACAGAAAAAAACACATATTTCCCCTGAAATCCTAATGGAGCAATCAAAAGGGATTTTCAGATAGCCTCCACTAAAACAGTTATAATTCGGCTGATGTTTTGTTACAGAAAGCTGCAACGGATGTTGTAATAAGGACAGAGGGCATCAGAGTGGAGCAAAGCCAAGTAGCCACTAAATATCTCAACACTCCTCCCAATGGACTGTTTACAGTTTGAGAGAAAGGATAGACAGGAAAAAAAAAACAGGAAACAACAATAAAAAGACAGGAAATTCAGGAAATTTATGGTTCCTATCAGGTAATTTTGTGAATAAAACATGAGAGAAGTGTGTAATATCGTATCACTTAAACCTGGGCTGATTGCGTTGATAGTGTGGCTGCTTTCCTGGATGAATTTAACACCACACCCACAGGTTGCCCACAATGAAACCAGTTTTATTTACTCAACTTGTATCGCTGAAGCTCAACATTTCTGTGACGTTTAGTAATCACACTGCTTTGGTCTGTTGCCTCCACTACCGGTGAAACCTCCACCAGAAACAGCTGTTAAACTTACTGCTTCTGCCTCCAAACAGAGGTGATTCCTCTTGGACTAATGCAGCAGCTAGCTTCAGCCTAGCTCTAGGAGGTGATTCCTCCTGGGCTAATTCTGCAGCTAGCTTCAGCCTCGCTCTAGGAGGTGATTCCTCCTGGGTTAATATGGCAGCTAGCTTCAACCTCGCTCTAGGAGGTGATTCCTCCTGGGTTAATATGGCAGCTAGCTTCAGCCTCGCTCTAGGAGGTGATTCCTCCTGGGTTAATATGGCAGCTAGCTTCAGCCTCGCTCTAGGAGGTGATTCCTCCTGGGTTAATATGGCAGCTAGCTTCAGCCTCGCTCTAGGAGGTGATTCCTTCTGGGTTAATATGGCAGCTAGCTTCAGCCTCGCTCAAGGAGGTGATTCCTCCTGGGTTAATATGGCAGCTAGCTTCAGCCTCGTTCTAGGAGGTGATTCCTCCTGGGTTAATATGGCAGCTAGCTTCAGCCTCGTTCTAGGAGGTGATTCCTCCTGGGTTAATATGGCAGCTAGCTTCAGCCTCGCTCTAGGAGGTGATTCCTTCTGGGTTAATATGGCAGCTAGCTTCAGCCTCGCTCTAGGAGGTGATTCCTTCTGGGTTAATATGGCAGCTAGCTTCAGCCTCGCTCAAGGAGGTGATTCCTCCTGGGCTAATATGGCAGCTAGCTTCAGCCTCGCTCAAGGAGGTGATTCCTCTTGGACTAATGCAGCAGCTAGCTTCAGCCTCGCTCTAGGAGGTGATTCCTCCTGGGCTAATATGGCAGCTAGCTTCAGCCTTGCTCTAGGAGGTGATTCCTCCTGGGCTAATATGGCAGCTAGCTTCAGCCTCGCTCTAGGAGGTGATTCCTCCTGGGCTAATACGGCAGTGATAAATACAGACATTTTCCCCTGCTTCAACTAGAAGACCACCGCTAACTACCCCCTAGCTCAAACTTAAGGGGGCCGCCCTGTTTGTTTTGACACAGGACTGTAAAAAGAACCACATCACACAATGAGTCATAACTCGTCCACGCAAAAATGGTCAACTTTAAGAAGGTGTGACTTCATGTGTGGCCAAAGACATCACCATCATCTGTGATATTGCTATGAAAATATTTTTAAAAAATATTGTGCTTTTGAGGAACCAGTTGAGGTGGCTCGGGCATCTGGTCAGGATGCCTCCTGGACGCCTCCCTGGTGAGGTGTTCCAGGCACGTCCCTCTGGGAGGAGACCCCGGGGAAGACTCAGGACACGCTGGAGGGATTATATCTCTCGGCTGGCCTGGGAACGCCTCAGGATCCCCCCCACAGAGTTGGCAAATGTGGCTGGGGAGAGGGAAGTCTGGGCTTCCCTGCTTAGGCTGCTGCCCCCGCGACCCGACCCC
This sequence comes from Telmatherina bonti, assembly GCF_933228915.1. NCBI lineage: Eukaryota > Metazoa > Chordata > Actinopteri > Atheriniformes > Telmatherinidae > Telmatherina > Telmatherina bonti. The sequence continues at coordinate 15,704,139 of NC_136614.1, read as the reverse complement.
GGATAAGCGGCAAAAGATGAAGATATTGTGGTTTAATTCTTCTGCTATATTGCCCACCCCTAGACCATGGTATGTATTCATGATAAAGAGTGAATTCCAGAGCCATCATGCGAGTGTTGTAGAGGCCAAACTTTAAGAAAGGAAGCAAGCTTGGACCTATGATTTGTAGGGAGAGCACAAACAAATCACAAACTGTGGCACGTCACCGCTCATTATTTACTAAACTTTTTTAACCACCGCTAAAGAAGAAACTGATCCGAATCAAGACAGCAGCGAAGGAGCCACTTCTGCTGAAATGCAGTGAAGTCAAGACAAACAGCTGTACACTCTGCACAACAAGCAGGACAGTACATGTACAGCCCAGCCCTACCCTTCAGCTGAGTATCAGGAAGCCTGCTTCATAAACTTTATTCTGCTATTCCTTTTTCTACTTAACATCTTGTTTGAGTAGATAATATGCATTGTATGTGAATGTGAAGTAAACTGGTACAATTTTTGATGAAAGCTCTTAAAGCTAAAGTTGTAGCAAAGCTAAAAACAAATGAATGAAAAGGACAGAAAACAGCAGACTGGTGCCCCATTTCCCACTGTCTCCACAGCTGGGCATGCTGAGGCCTATCCACTCTGCACTGCAGCATGTGATAACAAAACTGACTTGATATTTTGGTCCAATGGTAGTGCTACACTGACTATACTGCATTGCTGCTCTGCCACTGTGTTGCTGCTAACAGAAAATTAACATTTACGGTTACTGCTTCTTAACCATCAAATGGCAAAACATTTTAATTTTATATTAAATGAGGACACCAATGTCTAAACTAAACTATAAAAAGAGATACACATGATTTCCAAATGATTCTGTGGGGCAACGGCTGCGAAAGAAGAAAATGCCTCACTCATTCAGCTTGTCTTTAGAGTAATTTAGCTGTACCAACATCATGACCTGCTTGTTGTCTGACGCAGCTTGGATTTCTTAACCATTGGCAAAACTGGCATGTGTGTAGGATGCTCTTTTCCTGATGTGTAAGACATGAGCATGTTTGAACAAGATGCTGCTGTTGAGTAATGGTGTGATGAAGAAACAGCCCACATTGTTTCAGTGGGCCTGAAAAAACAGGGGGACAAAAACAAAAGGAAAAGATCAACATGTATATCCACTTTGTTTTTTAAAAGATACCTTGGAAATGCAAATCAAAAAAAAACAGAACAAAACAAAACACTTGGACACATACATGCATACACAATAAAAACTAAAAAAAAACAACCCACAATTAATAAATAATGTTCTAGAAAAAGAGTAAATGGGTGAAAAAAGAAACTAAAGGAAAAAGCAACAGAAGACAGGGAAGGCTGGGGGATATATTTAGCAGCTCATTAGTCAGAGATGTCCTCTACTCAGCGGGCTGGTGCCACCGATGAGGCCCTTTGGAAATCATTATGACTGCCTGCTGCTTCAGAGAACCACATGAATTTCACTGGAAAACAATTTACACACTGCCTCTTCTCTCCCCAGCCTTAATGTTGCTTCAAAATGGTACTCTGTTTTAGAGGATGGGCCATGAACCAAAGCTTTAAACAACACAAAGTGACGTGTTTTTTTTAAAAAATACAAACAACTGCATGTCATTAAATCTGCTACATAAGCTTAAGGAGTAACCTTTAAGAACTAAGAGACAACAGCAGCATCTTGGATCAACGTATTCTGTATGCAATAAAAGATTTTACAGTTATGCTGCCACTTCCTGATCTGACATTCATTAACTTGGCCTTCACAGTCATCAGCAAAGGGCTTACATTTGGAACTAGTTAAAAAGAAAGTGGTGATCACAATGCATATAAAAAGTGTATAATGAGTAAAAGTTACTGTTAATGGTAAAAAATAACAAGGCATACAAATAATAACTATACTTACTATCACCTACCATAGTCTAAAAGAGTTGTATGATAAAACTGTAAAAAACCCCTTAAGCCCAAAATAATTTGACCATATGTGACCTTCTCTGATAATGAAACAGTCTGGTCACCACTTTAAAGTGAATTAATACTCTTGCATCACCTGTCCTCAAAGCAGCATCTGTTTTCTTTGTCCGGTGAGCAGTTTAAAGTTTCCCTTTAGGGCATGATTGGTTGGGAGAGCCATTACATGACACGCGGTGAGAGCAGAGATTGATGGTTCAAGTGATAAACACACAAGTAATGAAAGAGAAAGGCTGATGGATTTGACCACACTGCTCCTAATGGGCTCCAGTCTCACCTGGCTAATGGCTCAGGGCTTTAAGAGGGAAATAGAAAAGAAAAAAAAAAAAAAAACCCAGAGACATCATAGACAGGGGTTACTCCATGTTGAATACACTCACAGACACATGCAGAGTGAGTTAGCAGACCTAATTGCAGACTGGTGATCTAGTGGAGCTGTAGCTGCTGTGGTCTCCAACACCCTCTAAATGCACTCTTTGTTCTCACATTTCAGAAAGGAGCCAGAAGTCAGTGTGTTGCTTTACTTCTGCCAGCAACACCGCCTTGCTAATAAGACGTCAGGGAACTAATCCGATCAGTTAATTGCACAGTGTCCCCCCTTTCCTTCAGGTTGTGTCGTTTGTAAACTCAGCTTATCGAATCGCTTTCATAGGCAGACTTTCCACACTGGCTAGTTTTTTTTTCCCCCTTTAGAAGCACACATACATCATTTGTTGGCAATGAAAGCAACGAGTTTCAAAGAATACAGCTGTTGGAAGATGCTTGAAGCAGGGCATGGCTCATTCAGATATTTTCCTCTGTGGTCAGAACGGTGACGCTACACTAGCCACAAAAGTACTCTGCTATTACAGAGAAGAGTTGTCTTAAGATCAGCTTTTTTTTCCTTTTTGAAAAAGTTTTATCCTTGGGATGATGCTACACTGATTCACGACCAACCAAATTTAAATAAGATGTCTGTACCCTTGATGAGGCAAAGAAAATGTGTCAACTTTGGCCATGAATGGACAGCAACTACTGGAAATGAGAGAGACTGCCCTGTGCTCCCTTCCCCTTTCCATCAGCTATTTTCTTTATCCCATGACTCCACTCTTTTCTGTCCATTTCCCGTTCTCACGCATGAACATACATTAACAGCACCACCACGCAGAGAACACAGCAGGCTTGTTTGTGGGAGACTTCTGTTGCTTGCTAGCTCTTTCATGTACAGCTTTAACTCAACTTCAGAGGACAATGAGGCAAAATTTATCTGTTGAACTGGACACAGAAAGATGTTTTTAACCTTTTTTTTCCACTTTTAGGGCAGAAACTGTGCTTTTTGATAATATGAATAGACTCTTTGGTGCTTTGAGTTCCCATCTTTACTCTTTCAGTTCTGACTCACTGTCTGGACCCACTTCCTCTGAAACAAACCACAAAGGCTTACTGTTTGGAATTGACACCATATTAGGAACTGAGCTCAATACAGCCAACATATTTGGGATGTCAGATAGGCTCAGAAAAAAAGAGAGCAATGTTTGCATTGTGTCCTTAAATATCTGCAGACTGATCTTATTTATCATTTTGAGACAATATCCCCAAATCCGCTGCTTTGCAGTTGTTTGTTTACCGTCACTGTGCTTCAATGAACAGGATGCATGTTTGATTATAGAACTAGCTGCATCTAGAACCGCAGCCCATTGACACAAATGCAATCATGTGCAGTGATCACAAACACAAATCCAAGAGAGCCATTTACACTAACTCAGCAGATATCCTGCTGTTAATCTCCACAATGAGCAGCTGAACGACAGATAAAAAGATGTGACTTGGACTGGTTCTAAAAATATCTTGGCTTGGAGGCTTTGTAACCGTGTCCGAACACAGCGTATTAGCAGTTACAAGAAAATGTTATCTTGACCTTTCCAGAAAGAACATGAACTCAGTAAAAATACAGACTCAAGCTTTGTCTTTCTTTGTTTAAGGGAATGATGTTTTTAAAAAAGCTAAAACGTCTTTATATCATCAGTGACAACCATCTCTTCATCCATATCCCCACCACTTAAACATAGCATCAAATAAAAGAATAATATCCCCCAAAAAAGTCAAAGAAATGGTTTGCTTTACAAAGAGAAACCTGATGTTGCTTTGTTTGGGATTTTTGTCTTTGGTGTTTGATTTGACTCTAACATGCAAATGGAATACAGTTTATTCCTTAGTATCCATTTCTATTCATACAGCTCATTGCTATTTATATGACTCTGGAATAGGCCTGTCAGTGGTGATAAAATTTCATATTCATGAAATTTCCAAAGCAATCTCTCTCCCTGGAACATGTCAAGAGATTACCTATGTAAATTATGTATGCTGAGCAAGGGGAAGAGAGAGTGCAGTGATTGGAACAACTAATGATCACTTTAAAGCCTTGCGTTTATGGTAATGCCTGATTATAGATTCAATTTCAGACTTTCAGGCTGTAAATGCTTCAATACATATTTTGCATCTTTAAGATCGTAGTTGTTACTCTGCAGTTATTACACGCACCAATGACATGACCATTTCTCTCTTTTACTGTATATTCTCTTTTACTATAAACTTCATTTAAAAGTTGGTATGATCAAGCCAGCAACTAAAGAGTCACTAATCTAGTTGTTTCATTTACCAGTTCATTGCGATCTTTGATAAAAGATCCATAGTTATCGTGTTTGGATCAAAAGTATGACGCACGTTCATAATCCCTAAGTAAGGGAAAACACATCTTTGTGTACAAACTACATAGAAATCTGCACATAAGTGACTTAATACAGTTAAAATGCAGTGGATTGTATACATTAAACACTGCACAGCTTGTGTTTAGTGCTGCACACTAGTTTGAAGAGCATGACCTGTCTAAATGTGAGTCAGCATTATGTTCTGTAAGGATGTACTTAAGCCAGAAATACAACACCTAAAAATAACCTTTGGATTGTTATTGTTTCATTGAAAGCATCTCGAGAGAACTATAGGTCCCTGCATGAGTGTATTTGTCACAACATCATGGTCCAAAACGTCCAATGCAGCATCAGTCTGATTATTTGCATACGGCCCTGTGGGAGGAGTAACATCCACAATCAGAGTGTTGAAATCTAACAGTAAGACAGGATTGAGCACACACAGAACACGTGGGCTAGGGATTTGAGGACACATTTTTTTGATAGAGAAAGGCTGTGTATGTGCGAGTGTACTCAGTGCGGAACGTGAGCATGATACCAGGGCCTCTGGCCTCAACATGAATCATTTGTGTTACGCAAGTGAAGAGACCGTACACTTGGGATCATCATCTCATCTTTGGCTTTATATTCTGTCTGTTGCCGTTTCTCATCCATATAAAAATCTATTCATTTAAAGCCATAAAGAAAGAATCAATTAATGCTTATCGCCATCATCCCAAAGCCTTAAACCAATTCTCACACAGATTTAATTATTCACACGTACACAGTCCGCTCACTCTCTGTGGCAAGGACATCTGGCACATTTCACAAGCTGCCTATGTGTGGAGAGTGCATGTGTGTGTGGATAGTGCATGTTAGGAGTTAGCATGTGTGTTTGGATACTAATGGGGGATGGGGCTGAAACACTAAAGGATTGAAGTGAAAGAAAATCAGGCGTAAGTGAAGGGGTTCAGCAAGTACTACCAACACTGCACTCTTTCTTCACAGACAAAAGACAGTCTACAAGTCCTGTTGTGATCAATAAATAAATATCTGTACCGTTTACCTCAACTTCCGATGCGTAAAGAAGATTTCCTTTTATTGAGAAACAAGAAGAAAACCCCCTACACTTGAAGCTTGAAGATGTAATCATGATAACATACAACACCTGATCTGAAGACCTTTATGGGGTAAAAATCAAGGTTGGTTTGGTAATAAAGGTCAGGCTAGATTCAAACCTTATGACAGCAATGTGACCGCAGACAACATCTTCTCTAGGCTTCACTCATTAGCAATGGAAAACTGTTGTGGCACATTGGGATAGTAAATGGATTCACACAGTGCATGAGACTGATCTCTCAGCTGCTGCTCTGCAGCAGAGCAACCTGACCGACCCAAGGGTAAAGGAAGCCAATTTATTCTAACTGACCTGCCAGGGGGGAAAATGACCTCAATCAATTCACAAGAGATAAGCAAAGATGGCGGTTTATTCAGCATGTGTCATGTGGGAACACATCCAGTAAAGTACGTTTATTTGTGTGTCTGTGACTTACCTGATGCGTGACCATGAGGGAGCAGGATGAAGAGGAGAAGAAGCACGGAGGCAGCCAGCCTGTGGGCTACTGAGAAGGAGGCAGAGGAAGAGGAGGAGGACAGGGCTCTCGTCAGAAACGCTACCATTCCATCGCACATCTTTTCCTCCAACAGCCAGGGAGAGTCAGCTACGGCTTAACCTGTTCACGCCACATGGAGAGGAAAGGACACAGAGGGAGGGAAAGGGGGGGAGTGGAGATTACTATCAACGTTCAGCGAGGATTATGTAACCGGAATAAAGCAGAGTAGGGAATAAAGAGATCCACAAATACAAAACTCAAAGCATTGCAGAGAAAACCATCTGCAAACTTCATTAGTCAGCATTTGGTTCAGTAATACTATTACACTGCATGAATAACTATGAACATCTAAACTTTTCATGTGTTATATGAACAGCATCACTACTGCTCAAAGGGCTCTTCTCACTGCTCTTCCATCCCTAATCGTTGCTCTGGCACAAGTTCTTTGTACACAAGCACATCATTACAGTCTGTTACAGATGATGTAACATGGAAACAGATTACAGCCACCAATGAGACGGCAGAAGCAAAAATCCAAAAACCAGGATTTAGCTCAATGTTTGTCGTGCTAACAAATGCAAGTTTTTAGGAAATGTCCTTACGTTGTGGAAAATGCTCCTTCGATAAGCTGCATTTTATTGTAGTTTCATTAAAAGATCGGGCTGATTTTCCAAAATTCATGACTCAAATGCTCAGTGCTATTCCATTACTCAGCAGCTGCAGCAAAACATTACTTCTTATTATATTATTATTTATAAAAAATATATGTAAATATTTTTATTGAAGGTTTTTCTCAAATGTAATTTTTTTTAAGGTTTACAATAAAGCAGTGCCATGCTTTACGCAAGAAAGCAAGAAGTTTGCTCAACTGAGATCCCAGTCTACTCCATGTTGTGTCTGTACTAGAGTCTGATGGATAAATTATGCAAAGACAGCTGAACAAGATGCTGCTTCTGCAGCATCTCCGGTGTTTTGAATTACTAATACGACAACACACTGCTAAGCTTCTTATAAAGTCAATACCAACCAATGCAGACACTCCAAAAAGCTTTACCCTTACTCCCTGCATTACTTATTACAGAAATCAGATTTCTTTAAAAATAAAGAAAGAAAAAAGAAAGTCATTGCTCATGCTTTTGTCTCAACCATGTACGTTTAATTAGTTCTAAAAACAGTGAAGTCTGAAAATTTCATCACCAACTTGTGTCATTTGTGATGTTTAAGTATAGAAACAGACTGGTGCATTTTTAGTGACATTATTTCTGTGCTCTCACCTTCTGCAGCAAATAGTAAGACTTTTTCTGCCACTTAAATTTTATTTTACGGTACTCTGAAGAGTGGAAAAATCGAATCGAAAATACAAATATTCTGATTTTTTGCAATCTTAAAACCGATTTTTCTTTTGTTTGAAAAAATGTTTTTTTCTTTTCAAATAAATAAGAATAATCTTTTATAAAAATGTTGGTCATTTTTATTGTTTTATTGATGTTTTTACCTGTTATCTTGGGCATTATAGCAGCAGAATGATGGTCTGGCCAACATGTTATTTTTCCTAACTGAAATTTAAAAAAAAAAAAAAAGTTTTGTACATTTTTTAGGTTTTTATTCCACAAAAAACAGCAATATCGCATAATTGCAATCGAATCGGGACAAAAACATACCGTCACAGTCCTAGTTGCTCTGAATAACGCAACTACATTCTATTAAGTGTTTATTGAAATTAATATGATGGACTTAATTTTTTTTAAATCAGATGCCATAGTGTTGATGTAGGGTACATTTTGGTTTTCAGCCAAATGATAAGAGAGATCCCATTAACTTACTTGAGCCGATTTGATGGATTTGCAGTAGAAAGATGGCGTCATAAGCGAAACACCACTAATCTGAAAAATCATCTTTGCTTCCAGCACCGCGCTTGATTTGCCAAAACATGGATTAAAAGTCGCGACTGCAGGTCTCTCTCAGCAACTGGCCGTAATTAAAGCTTCCAAACCAGTTATTCACTAAAACATGACAATATCTGATGGCACACTTTGACACTGTAATGCAGCCTATAGCCCAAGAAATGCAGCCATTCAACATATGAAGCACTTACATGACCAGAAAAGAGAAACAGGTAAAAAAAAACAAAAAAAACAAAACACAAACAAACAAAAAACTGTAAACTCAATTTATAGAACAAAATCAATAACATTCTCAGAGATTTAAAAGAAACTGAATTTTACTCAGACATTTACCTTGTAGGACTAAACTAGAAAACAGCACTTTTAGGTTTTTACTTTTCTATAAAAGTATGCCATTGTTCATGAGGTGTATCTGCATTATTATATTATGACTAAGCTTAGACTATCACAATGACATGAACAAATAAATTATGGATAAATAAGCAAACCATTTCAATTAATGATTTAACAAACAACTGTCTTTTGCAAGTTTGTAATCATGACAGTCCAAGTCATGTTAGATAATGTTACTTCCAGGAAATAACTAGTTTTGTAAGTGTGCTGTACACGTCAAAGCACTGAAGGATACAGAGGCTACATTTAAAACAACCAGAGATCGATACCAGTTATACTGGCTGATTTTTTCCAATACACACAAGCAGCAACCCTCCTAACTACATGCCACCTTTCTGATGTCCATAAGAGCACTGGCATACTGTACCTGCATGCAGTGCACACCAGTGGGAGAGTGACGCAAGTTAGCTTTGGCAGAACAATCTGGGAACTGCATTCAGCCAAAAAGCAGCTAGTCAAAAGCACACGCGGTGGACCTGTGCCAGTCATTTGATCCATAGATGCTATCTCTGTGCTCTGCTATCTCTATGATGGATTGAGAACACAGAGGTTTGTAGGGTATGGTCTATAAGAGGCCTTTTTAAATTTCAGAAGGTGTTTTTTAAAAAAATATCTCAGAAACATCACAGAAACAAAAGTTAAAAGGCAGGAAAAAAATTATATTAGTGATGTGTACATAACTACTTTAGATGGCATATAATGCTGGACTGACTTCCTGGATGAGCTGAAGGCAAAGTATCAAAACAGCCAGTTTGTCTGGAAAGTGAAAACTTTGCTTTCTTGCAAGAGAGTCTGACAGGAGAAAAGTACAAACTGATACGACCAGACACGTCTAATTTTGGTAGGATAATCAATTTACAATGCATCAACTGATGATGAAGTGAAATTTATAGTATGCTGCAATTTTGGGTGCAAATTTCACTTACAAACGTGTGGTTTCCTGATAGAGAGTGACAATGACGTTCAGTCTGGTATGTCAATAGTATGTGGTTCTTCTTTAAATGCCAAGAGATTTAGTTTCCTTGTTTCTGGGAACAGTATTTTGTGTCAGCCCACACATATACACTTCTGGACAGCACCTTCATGTTGCCAGCTAACCTTTGGCTTTTTTTTTAAAAAAAACCCTAATCTTAACTTCATGCTGATAGAAACAAATATTTACATATCTTTTTAACACAGTCTTACTGCAAATGTCCAAAATAGAAATATTTATAACAGTACTGATATTTTTTTATTGTTAGTAACATCAGCTTTATACTGATTCTGACAACTGAAAGTCTGAAAGCAAAAGCACGAAAGCAGATTATTTTGATAAGAAAAATCGGTGAACAGGATGTAAAGGGATCAAACAAGCACAGCTATGCACAATGACGTTGCAGAAAAAAAACCCAACACAAATTCCTTGTTTGGTACTAAATGTAACAGTGTGACCAGGACAAACTTGAATAATTAAAAAAAGAACAAAAGAAAACATGCAGATTTTGGAATACTTCAAAAATCCACGAAACAATAGACTGTACAACCCTGCAGATTAAACATCATGTTCAGTTGGATTATTTCAGCATGCACAGACATAAAACCAAAACACTTGCCACAGCCTGCCATCCAGTGAAACTAGTGTTGCCAGTTCCATCTCAAAGTCATGTTTTAATGCAGCAGAACAGTATGTACGACAGAACTTTACATGTCCATCATACTCACTAAGATAAAACTGGTAAAAATCAGAATCATCTTTATTGGCATTAATCCACCAATATTGCCAAGCATGCAAATTTCATTTTGTGTGTGACAATTTGCAGCTTAATTTGTATTGTGACTATTGAATAGAAATGATTTCCTAGTGGAAACAGATGTTGATTACAATTTTAAAAAAAATGCTGTTTGCTAATTGTCACATTTGTACTTTGGGGGAGGGAAACTATAATTATTTTTTTAACAGAAATACTTTAAATCTTTAGTGCTTTTGACGAAAAAAACTATGAAGCTCCCCACTTCAGACACTCATGAGACAAGCAGTCAGCCAGCAGGCTTGCTACTGCAGTTTTCAGCTGCCAGAGGCTCCTGGAATGCAAAGGGAGCCAAGCAGAGCAGCAGTGCAGACATGTGTCCGGGAACAGAGAGCACTCAGTGTGCCAAAGAAACAGCCGAGAGGAGATTTCAACCCAACAGCCCCCAGAGCTACTGCTGCTGGTAGAGTTTGCGTGGACCTGTGGAGGGAGCCAAGAGACAGGACTCTGCATGGCAGCAGAGAAAGGACCCTTTGTGATCAAGTTAAGCCTTACAGCTCCTTAGCATCCCTCTGTACTGCTGCAACAAGACAGACAAAAGCAGAAACATAGAGGACAGAACAATAAAAGAAGAAGACAGAAGATGAGAATAAATGAGAGGAACAGAAATTATTATTTATTTATTTTCTGTGTGATCTTACTGATAGATAAACAATGGCAATGATAACCCAATCACCTCTCACTCTAGCAGAAGAACCAGAGATATGTTGTAATGTCATTTTGATACTGATGAGACAAAACTCTGAGAATGGGTTTAAAGCCATATTCAATGTTGCTAATACTTTCTCTCACAACAAGTTTTGACTTGTACTGGAAGAGACATAGTGGTATACGACTGGAACCAAGAGTTAAAAAACCATGCCTCTACTAAACATACAGCTTACCAACCTGAGCCCTTTTAACATGGAACTTTGTTTTGTTTTTCCTGCACAGTAAAGTTGCCAATATACAGTAAAATTCTCACTGACAGCGTCAAAGCAACAAAGTGGTATTGCTGAAAGGTAGGATTAAAACACTGGTCAGACTTGTTTTAAATACAGTATACTGTAGGAGGAACACTGGACTTGGACTCTTCCTTTACTTTGTTCTCCAGTGTAAACAGTTCACATCTGGACTCCCCGACCCTTTGTAATCTCAACTGTGACATCTCACCCTGCACTGCCAAGAGAAAAGAGACTTTTTACTGGAACAAAAGCCAAAGGGTGGGAAGTATCACTGTCGTTAATGTCTCAGAGAAGACACCCTTATAACTCGATCACAAATCCCTGCAAATGTTTCAAACGTGATCATCGGGCTTCCTGGCCATCCTGAAGCGAGAGTCACACGCTTCGACACGTGCAACTGTACTGCGAGCTATTTAAACAAAGAGTGCGGTGGGCTGCCAACACCGCACACACACACACACACACACACACACACACGCACACACACGCATAAACAGACGTACACAAACACGGTTCAAAGATAGATAACGCTAAGTAAAATAAAAGAAACACAATTGACAACACACAACAGTGTAAGTCTTGCTTGACTGAATCATCATACATAAAACTGGCACACCTCTTACTTCCTTATACCTTATCGTTTATTGTTCAGGTACTAAGTGCAACAATACAGTTACAAAGAGAACTAGAGACTAGCTTATTCGACATTGATTTTGTTTAGTTATGCTTTCAATTATACTGTCAAAATGATATATATATCTACTATTATGTAAACTTAAATCCAGCTGAGTGCATGATATTTACCTAAAGGTTAACATCCCTAACAGTTCCTTTGTCAAAACTAATCTATTCTCCCCCTCCCCCTGTTTTTTTTTTTTTTTTTTGCCCTAAACATGCATTTTAAAAAAACAACCTCTTTTATTTTTCCTTGTTGTGTAATCAACGAAGACTGACGGAAGAAAAGAGGAAGAGAGACAGTGAGAGTTCTCCTAGTGGCCTATGTGTGCTTAGCTTGCGAAAAAAAAAACACAGACAAGACTCACCGACGTAAAGGTTACCAGCAGCGAGCCCTCCTCTGTCCGGTTCACTTTGGACACATTAACCTCTTGGTGGGTGGTGACACCCAAGCTAAAAATGCTGAAAAGCGGGGTTAAAATTTGATATCTTCGTCGTGTAACTCCGTCAGCCCGTCCCCGTCTCTCTGCGTCCTCTCGACTCGCCAGCTCTTTATTTTAGGTGAGCGGAAACAGTCGCTCTGAGAACTCACTGGGCTGCCTCGCTCTCGCGCGGTCTCCATGGCTACCTATGAAAATGGGCGGACCCAAAAGAGTTTAAAGGAGACTCAAACAAAATGTAGAATAATAATAATTAAAAAAAAAAAAAAAAGGTTAAACTGTCTTTTGTCCAAAAGCGTTTACACAAATAAACATATATTTATGTAATAGGCCCATTTAAAATACAGACAGAAACATCACTGGTCTTCATTTTATTTTATGTATTAGCTAGCCAATGAATTTTCAATAATAATAATAATAATAATAATAACAATAAAAAAAATCAAGAGTAAGAATACAAGTGTATGCTGAACCGTTTTACCACTGAGGTAAATGCTAAAAACTATATGCTAAACTTCTTGATATGCTTTACATGCATGCACTTTACTTGTTTGGCATTTTGTTTGAGTGATTATTATGTACAAAAAGTGAGACATTATCAAATTATTGATATTATCTAAACATTGTTATAATCACATTAAATATGATATAATAAATATGTAGTATTAGTCCAAACTCACAGAAAATGATCATTTAGTTTAGTTTTAATATGCTAACATACATTAAAATATTAGTTCATCCTAAAAACTGATCAGTAGCAACAAATAGCTATATCTTTATAATGGTCTTGATAAAATATTGAACATTATCATGCACACAATTGGAAAGCTGTACATTTGAAAAGGAAGACAATCTCTGTTTTCACAATATGAAACATATTATGCGTCAAATGCTCCTAAATTTCCTACAAAGAACCTGGGTTTGGAAGATACTGAAGGGCTAAGACTTTAATGTGAGAATAATTTATTGCTTACCATGCAAGTAACCTCTCTGTTACCCTCTTAAATCCACTCTTTTTGGATGTAAAAATGTAAATATCAAACTGGTGCCATGAAGGTTTATTGTCCCAAAGAAACGAGTATTTATGAAAACCAAAGCATTTTATTGAATCACGCACCTCTGTGGTTTTGCAGACATTTGCAAATTTGTTACCTCTGCTATCTATTCTGCTCACTATCATCTTTTCCACTTAAAATAGTTTCTAATAATTCATTTACACTCTTGGTCTCTCTTAATTTCCAGCCTTTCCCTATGAATAATTAATTTCTTTTCTCCTTTCGCATCATCATCATTACAGAGATTTTAGATCCCAGCAACAGACTGCCACTGAGTAATAGGATTAAGCTCCAGCTTAACACCTTGACATGTCATGCCCAGTAAAGAACCTCTGAAAAGACAGACAAATCTACCCAGGGATAATGAAGCCGCAGCCCTGTGTTCTTCCAATTTGCCAATTAAATAAGAATATTTCTGCAGTAGGATGGTGCAACAGCTACTGTACTCACATCAGCTGCTCCACAGAGAAATAAAGTAGAATACATTAGCTTTCCTTTCATTTCAGCTCAATACATGTTGTCATAATGGCTTATAGTGACTTAAAAATAAAAATTAGATAACATTTGAACACCCTAAAATTGGCAAACAAGGAAAAAAGTGCAAGAGTGTCAACTCAAATTTAAAAAGTACAATGTAAAACTGGCACAGCAAAACACTTAAAACTATATGCTGGTACAACTAACAACAATGATGGATCAGCAGCAGACAACCATCACTGTGCAAAAAAACCAAACAAACAAACAAACAAAAAAAAAACCCCAAAACATATTCAATCGACATTTACTGCACAAAAAAGCAAAAGCTGGTGTATTCATGTGTTGTTCTGGTCTTGCTGAGTTAACAATAACCAAATAGGATATTTGAAATACATTTTTATTCCACTTCTGTACTAGAAGGCGTGTGATAACCTCAGTAAACGACATCTGGTGTTTATACTGTGCTGTTGCTGACATCTAGTGGCTATTTGGCCCTCCTACTGCACGGAGCTTAATCATAACCGTCTTAAAATGGGATAATAGTTAGTAAATACATGTTATTGCTCAATTAGAACATACATATAAAAAGTTAATGTCTTATTTTGGTAAATAGATCATTTTAAGTCTCCATTAGAGCCAGAGTGCTCCAATTCTTATTAAATGCTGGTGATTACAGCCAAACGAACATACGGACAGTAACATTATGGAGGGGTGTTGAATAACAGTCTGTTCTGGTTTGACTGTTATCATTTTCTCTTTTGCGTAAATCTCAGGAAGAATTTCCAAAATTATGTTTTTAAAGCTAGTATTTTTAAAAAATAGTCTTTTCATAAGGCACATAAGCAAGAAAGATAAGCGCAAAGCAAACCCCCCCCCACCTCGATCCCCCCCATGAAAATGGTTGCACCCAGCTACCGGCGTCCAGTTGCTCCTCCAACCGTGAATATTTGCGATTTCAAAGTCATTCTGCAGGGTTGTGAAGGTATGTTTGGGAATCAGACACTATTTTAGGTTATTGGTTCATATAATACGACCCCAGTTATTAGAAACGTCAGCAGTTAGTCGTCTAAAACAATGGCAGTAAACAACAACCTCAAATCTGCAGCATTAGCTAGTTGATAATGACAATGAATTATTGCAAAGTGTGAAGTTTGCTCTTAAGTTTATGTCTTTGTTGCCATAATTTTTGTCTGAAGAACAGCTAACTATGTTGCTTGATCCCTCACTCAGGTGTCAGTGGGAGGTCATAGGGTACTAAATATAGCAAGTAATCCCGTCTTTTGTTAAGACTGCTCATCTGACTGTCCTTCTGTCATCTCCATGAAATCTAAATATCTTGTGTACATAAATTTCTTACATTCTTGCGGTTTTATGTCCATTATCTGCCTTTAACTTATTTTAAATTGCTCGGATATTAAGCTTAGTTTGCTCCTGTTTGAAATGAAGCCTTAGTTCATCACTAAACTCACAATATTCATGTAAAGATAAGATTATAAACTGTGTGAGAGCCTATAAGCAAAGATTCTTTGGAAAATTATTATTATTATTTTTTTTGTAAATTATTAATAAAAAAAAAAGTGATTACATTTTATTGTATGGGAAAACACAGTTTTTGTTATATGTGTGTCTTTGTAGAGCAACATAATTAACTCAAACCTTTTTATTGCGTTGACAGATGCAGTGACACCACGGATGTTCCAGCAGGGCTAAAACGAAGATCTGACTAGTAGCAGAAGTAAAGTTACAAATCTCATCCGAAATAACCAAAATGGCATACACACAAGCCCGCGTGAGAATACTCCCCAGTGTACGTTGTCTCTTTGATAAACTGGTGCAGATAAAAGTAGAAGGTCTTGTTCCTCATAAACCAGTAAAGCTGAGGTCCAAACTGGTTGACGATAGAGGCATCGTTTTCAAAGCTTCTGCCCTTTACAAAGCTGATAACAAAGGCCAAGTGGATGTCTGCAGTGCACCCTCTCTGGGAGGAAGTTACACCGGCGTGGAGCCTATGGGACTATTGTGGGCCATGGCACCAGTCATTCCACACACTAAGCTGCTGAAGAAGAATGTGCTCACCCCAACAGTGGTGGAGGTTGAAGCACTGAGTGAGGAGACCGGTGAGGTCTTAGCATCTGAAACCAATGAGAGAGGATACATGACTGAAGGGATGCAGAGAATACCTCTGCAAGAGGGGAAATTACGAGGAGTCCTCTTCATACCTCCAGGTTATCTTTGTCATGGGGCTAGAGTAGAGAAAGATCCATGTATAATAGTAGTTATTTACCTCTGTGCTCTGTCTGTCTGTCTTCAGGAAAAGGTCCTTTTCCAGGAATCATTGATTTGTACACTTTAGGTGGAGGTCTTACTGAACCCAGAGCCAGCCTCCTGGCAAGTAAAGGTTTTGTGGTTCTGGCACTGGCATTTTATCGTTACCAAGGTTTACCTAAAAACCCTCAAAACTGGGATCTGGAGTACTTTGAAGAGGCTTTAACATATCTAAAGGCTCGACCAGAGGTAAGTGTTGACGATTAAAGAACCAATGATAAAAACTTTGCTTTGCTGGTTGTGAAAACAGTTTCCATCCACATTGTATGATTGTATTTAATGTGTCATTATTGTTATCTGCTGACTACTTCAAGATGTCACAACTAGGGATAAATGAAAGAAAAATACCAGATAAATCTATTCAAATAATTGGAGGACCAGACTCTTAATATGGAGGACAGTTCATTGATGTGCTTCCTTCTTTTTATTTCATGTGAAACCTAACCAAGCTTCTCATGCAGAACAATGTTCTGCTTGGGTGATGAAAAATAATAACAGGAATAGTTAGCTTTTGTTTATTGACACCTATGACAGGTTGAAGTCACTAACTTTGTGTAACGACACGCTCCAAGACCGCTATTTTCCATTTTAAATGGAATTTATTTATTCAGACAGGACAATGTGAGTAAATGCAAAACTAAATTTCTATCCACAAAAAAAGTTAAAATCAGAAATATTAAATTAATAGTCGTTAAAGTAATTAAAACAGTCCAAATAAATACAATATAGTAACATCATAATACATATCATAGTCCAGTACTATAAGAACTAAGGCACTCGCCTGCCTAAGATATACCTTACAATATGCAATACCAGTCAAAAGTTTGGACACACTTTCCATTGGATTTAATGGGAAAGTGTGTCCAAACTTCTGACTTGTAGTGTATGTAAAATTCTTAATAATTATAAATCTGATCACGGCTACATGGTGAACTCTCCACATATACAATGGACCTATACACAAACACACCTTTACTATCACCAGGTGGTGCAAATCAACATGGTACATGCTATCTGCAACCCCGTTTACACACACACACACACACACACACACACACACACACACACACATACACTCAATGGCCAAAAGTATTCACTCATCTGCATTTACATGCATATGAGCTTTAGTATATGAAATTAAGTCTAGTTCTTTCTTTATTTATTAAATCTGTCTGCTGCTGAATTTACATATTATTATTGCTGGACCTGACAAGAGGGGGTGGAGGCAAAGCATGTGGGAGAGTGAACAGAGGAGAAAAAAAGTGAAGGGAAGAAACAAAGCGGCAACACACACCAGATAGAAAATAAAAGCATCAGCTGTTCACACTAAACAGACAGAAACCGCCATCTGCTACAGCTGTAAGGAAACAGAAACCACCTGCAACGTTTTCAAGTAAAACAAAGCTGACTGTTACCTGGAGCATCCAGAAAAAGACAGACAAGCTGGAAAAACACTAATCATGAATTATGAATGTGCTAAAAGTTTTTCATTTGGGCTTGAAATGAATTGGAAGTGAGGTTTTCTCTGTAGTGACCGCTAAACTATGGTACACGTTGCCACCACAGACGGACAAAAGAGTTTGACCAAATGTGGTATTGTATTATTGCCTAAAAAAAAAGCCTCTCCTAGCCATTTCAAGGTTAACAAGTCATACATTAAATTTCTTCAATGATTCCTTAAGATTACAGTACCTTGTTTTTAATTAAGTAGAATCTTTTGAATTTTTAACCATGTTTTGAAAACTCAGAAACTTATGCTGATGCTGAATGTTTGTCCATAAGCTGTTACACACCAGTAAAACTTTCCTTTCCATTCAGGTGGAAGGACCTGGGATTGGGATCATATCCATCTCTCTTAGTGGTGCTCTAGCCCTGGCCATGTCCTCTTTTCTCCCCGGGATCATTGCAACCGTCGTTATAAACGGTTGCAATGCAAATACCGTGATTCCTTTGCACTACAAAGACGTTGTAATACCTCCTCTTGAACCGATCATAAAGAACGTTAAAATCACAAAGTCTGGGCTCCTGGATATACGAGACGCCTTACCAGACCCTGCCTTGGAGAAGAACAGGGCATCTTTGATTCCCGTTGAACGTTCCAGCTGCCAATTCCTCTTTGCTGCCTCTGAGGACGACCACAACTGGAACAGCGCTTTTTTTGCCAAGCAAGCTGCAGAGATACTTCGAAAAAACGGCAAAGAGTCATTTCAGCTGGTGACCTATCCGAAAGCCGGACACTTTCTGGAAATCCCTTACATGCCTTATTGCCAGTCTGGGTTTCATGCAGCTGTAGGGAGGGAGGTGGTGTTTGGTGGGGAACCAAAAGCCCACTGTGATGCTCAGCTGGACCTGTGGGAAAGAGTCCAGCAGTTCTTTTCAACCCACTTGGGCAACAAGTGAACTTGTTAGCGGTCAGTGCTGTAGAAAGCGTACTGAGCATCACGGGGTGGTTGTTCTTAGCGATCCTCATTTCCTGTAGCTGCATATCAGTGGAAATGCCAGGAATATTGAATAACACTGCGGGAATGTTCTTATTCAATAAAGTAGGAGTCACATGATGCAGTGCAACAAAAACATGTTTTTCTATGTAAAATTCTTAGTGAAAAGAAAAACAGATATTCTGTCTTGTCATAGCAGGTGAATTTAATGCTCTAGATTAGCTCAAGATCACCTGTCAGTGTTGTTGAACTTACTGGTGATGCATCATTTTCACTTCAGTTGTCATTTTAAGACGACACAAAATCCCTTCAGTGAAATGCTCTTCATGCCTCGAGAGACAACTGCTTTCATGTGAGATGGCAGGAGAAGAGGCTCTTAGCTATCTGTCTGTGTCTGCAACACGTTTGCACCAAATAACATTCTTCACAGGTAACCTTTGTCAACAATGGCAGCTCCTATCAAGTGACTGGTTCTATGTGTTTCTACTGTTTGGTTGAAGTTTAAATGAGGTCTTGATAGATCAATGTTTCTTCTGATAAACTGCTAAGGAGGCGATTTGAAGCGCCTTCTGTGAAACTGCACTTATCCATGCAATGTTTTCATTCAGGCAACTGTAATAATGTACGGTGTCAGTCATAGTTCTGTTATTTATTTAGAAAACTTGGAGCTATTTCTTATTATTTTGAAGTATTTTGTATGAAAAGGTGATTTCAAGGAAACTGAAGTTTGAAAACAGCTGAAGAAGTCGTCACCGTGATTAACACAACAGAACTTTACAACAGTATTGTACAGTAATGAGTTTCGACCAGCTCAGAATAGATTGCGTGTGAAGTATTAAATTGCAGATTTTGCACAGCCTTTGTTGACTTTATTGTCTTACCCATAATAATAAATAAATAATACAAGCGATAATTTCCAGAGAAAATAACAGCTGACCGTTACTGAATGTGCAGCTAGGATTGCTGCAAATCAAATGAAAGCTGTTCAGAGTGATTACTTTTATAGATCTGTCTTCTGATGGAAATGGACAATTCCAGGATGGGGGTCCCTCAGGGTGGGCAACTCCGGTCCTCTAGGGCCGCAGTCCTGCAAGCGTTAGGCGTGCAGCAACACACCTGACTCAGAGCAATGGTTAATTAGCAGACTAGTGTAGAGTTTAATGTCCAGCTCTGCACCAATCTGCTAATTACGTCTGATGTGTGTAAGGTGTGGTGCAGCAGGGAAACTCTGAACACTTGCAGGACTGTGTCCCTTGAGGACCCCTGCCTCACAGTGCGTTCCTCCGTTACTGTTCTAACGTCTGTCAGAATCAGCGTTAAGACTTACTGAAGCTCTTCTGACAAAAGCATCTTTTAAAAACACTATAGTGTATTTTTCTCTACCTTTTAACCTGTTTTTACAGGTTTCAGTCATGTGAAAGCTTAGGAAACAGACTCGACTGTCACAAGTAGCTGCAGCTAAAAACACAGGATTTTACTGGGAAGACCTGCTGTGGGTTACGCCAGACTGGTATCTGCTTGAAAGAATGGAGTTTAATTCAGTAGCTCTTTTTACTAGAGCTGTGACAATATGCTTTTGTCCCAATTCGATTCCGATTTTTTTGGGTGCTGACTCGATTTAAATTGCAACTCTAAAAATTCTTTGATTTGCTGATTTTTGTTGATTAAAAACAAAACAAAAAAAAGTCAAACTTTTTTTGAGAGTAATTTTTCTTGATTTCAGTAAGGAAAAAACAACGCAGTTGCCAGATTATCATTCTGCTGCTGTATTTCCCACAAAGACGAGTAAAAAGATTAATAAAACAAAAAAATGACAAAAATGTTTAAGTGGATTAATTTTAATTGAAAAAAAAAAATCTAATTTTTAACCAAAAAAAAAAAAGATATTAAAATTGTGAAACAAAAAATGCAGATTTTCGATTTTTCAATTCAATTTTTCCACCCCTACTTTTTCCCCGTTGTCTCACATGGACACACATGAAGTCTTCTAAGATCAAATGTTTGACAAGGAATACTCAGTTTTCTTGAAACCACCTCTTTTTTTTTTTTTTTTTTTTTTTTTTTACTTATTTAACAAACTGTTTAACTATTGTCAATGTCAGAAAACGTTTTAGCATCAGTAAAAGCACGAGTTCAGATTGTTCTGTATATATTGGGAATAAAAGTTTTTTTTCATTCATGCATATCATTTCATTTTTCTCTCCCTTTAACATTACTACTAAAGGTACCATATAACAGGCATGATAATGTAAAATCTCAGATGAAGTATAAAGTGTTTTGCATCACAGAGGTATGTTCTCTGCTGCTTTTGGTATTTTCTTCAAACCAAAGAGGAATGTGACAAGCAGCTGTTGGAGCACACACTGAACAAGACAACAGCAGCAGTGTAAAAAAAATGAAACCTGATGCTAGGTTTGATCACCTTTTTTTTTCCTTCAATGAAAGCTTTACAATGTGATGAAAGGCTTTCAGTAAAAATGTGTTATTTTCTGCGTAGTTTATGGGAATTTGTACCACCTACCTGACCTTTATTAGGCAGTGATTTGGTCGCGATGCTTGTCATTCATAAGATTCCGTAGAGTTTCTTGGTGCTACAGGAATAGGAGGGGCTCTCCTCAGTCTTGCACCTCATGCTGAGAAATATGCAGTTGCAGTCTCCCCCCACACCATCCAGTCTACCAGGAGGCAGCCCCTGACTGTGCGCCTGGCAGCGGCATCGAGAGTAGCAGCCTACCAGCACCAATGTTTTATTTTTTTCTGGATGGGGAGGTGATGGAGCTGCGCTTCATTCCCGGAATAGACACTTCACAGCCCGGTGTGTTCGTACTTGTAGGTGGGTTCAGTGTTGGGGAGCACCCTCCATCCAGCAGCCAGGGTGCGCATGGCTTTCACTGACTCCAATTTCCACCATACATCCCTGCTGGACAATGATGGTGCGTGCTGCTGAGGGGTTCCGTCTCCTTGTGCTTTGATAAAAGACTATTATGTTGTTTTTATATGTATGTATTTACTGACAAAAGATCATCGGATTGCTGGCAGCAGCGCGCATCGCTTCCATCTCCATCCATCCCACATCTACACTGACATTAAGGCTTCATAATCTTTGACATTTAGGCTTTGTTCAGTTTTTCCTTTTGCATTTACAACCATTTACCACGATCAGTGCACCAGGTCAGAAATGTCCCTTCAATGTGGGCAGCTCACGTCCTGCCAGTTTTCATAAAAAAAAAAAAAAAAAAAAAAAAAACCATCGTCGGGATCTCGGTGAATCGGGATGGATAACTGGAGCCGGCGGACAGCAACTGTTGGGGACGCTGCAGTAAATTTCACAGCAGCCCACCTCTGGCTGGGTCTCCTAAACGCCTCCAGCCCGTCCACCGGGTGGGACAGCAGCCCCCCTGCAGAGGGGAGCGGACCGGACGAGCAGCAGCGCCTCATCCGAGAGCAAACCTACCGGGACTTCACCACCACCGTCCAGGTTTTCATCCTCATCGGTTCCCTGCTTGGTAAGTCCAATACAAACCAGGCTTTAAGATGAAACCTCCCATGCTGCATGTTAAACTGCTCCATCTGAGCATTCAAGGTAGCATTACCCCCCTCCTTCAACCACCACCTACAAATTTATCAACAACTGGGTCACAGCTTAATTGAAATTATGTGATGCAAATGCAGCAGTGATCTAAACCACCATCCCACCATAAGACAGCAACAATTATTCTACAATTATCATATAGATAACTTAATGCTGTTTGGTTTATTATTGTGACATAGAGATGTGATAAATAAATAAAAACATCTGTTATATCCTCAGAAATGTTGCTAGAGACATGAGTTTAGGCACGTGGTTGATAAAGGTGTAGTCAACAAACCCTCTTTTGACCAGACTATCTTATGCACTTTGAAATGGTGTGTTCAAATCCAAACACAAATATCAGGGGATTTAAATATGTAAAATGACTTTAGACATGCACACATTACAAACTGCGCAAAAATGAAAATTTTCCCCACAAGATTCTTGCTCTCAACCCTGCAGATGGGATAGTTTCCTTTTTCCAAATAGGTTCCTGTGCTTACTAATGATAAAATGCATTGGTATTAGATTGCATTTGTGCGCACATCAGTTTCTATTTGCCTGAATGTTACTTAACAAAACCGAGGCAGAAAAACTAATGTACCATTAAAACTGTGTTTCCACGGGTGCTATGGTACTTTACTCCACATACACAACTGTTATATTTCTGTTGCCATTTTTTACTATGATGTCTCCAAATGAACAAACAACTGTGTGAACCTTTAAATCTGCAGAACCATCTTTGTTTTATTAGTGCTAAATCACCATTTAGGATAAAAAAAAAAATGCATTCAAATGCAGCAAAAGAAGTTAACATGTAGTGCAGTGAGGCTGTTGCTTCATTTGAGGCATGTCTATGATAACCACCGTCCAGTCATAACTGTTCTTGGTGTTTGAAGTCATCTCTTTGCCCTGGTTGGCCACTAGATGTTCTTACACACTGTACCTTTAATGGTGTATCTTTCTTAATGATGTGTCATATTGGCTTTGATGGTTTCTGTATTCTCCCAGTCAGATCCACCACTGCTTTGTAACACCTGCTTCCAAAAGAATAAAGTATTAAAAGAGAAGCCTCAAAAATTTCCAAACCAGCTGGTGACAGTGGTTATTCCCATTTCTTATACATCTAACCTCACCAGTACACCTATAAGCCCATTCCCTGCTTGTTCCTTTCCACAATTGTGTTGTCATACTGGTTTACAGCAAACTACTGGATGTAAAATTGAGCTACACCGGTTCAATTTAAATGGGCAAGCAAAGATTTAAATAGAATTTGATCCTTTTTTCTATTAAAAAAAAAAAAAAAGATAGACATTTAAGCTGGCAATCTAAATAAGAACATCCAAATATTTCATTTATAAATTGGGATATTGACCATATGTTTAACCATTTGTAAGCAGAACGTATGGAGCCTGCTGCTGTTGCTTCTGATGTTCATAAAGCGAGGAGGGAGCTGTGTGAGTTGATGGACAGCAGCGGCACACCAGCCTCACGTGGTCTGGGCTTTTCCATCCTCTCCATCGTACTGGCAGCCAGAAACATAATCATCCTACTGAAAATGAGCACCGCAAACAAATGCGTCATTTGTTACCAATATGGCTGTGACATCCTGTGACTCCACTGCTGAAAAGACACTCAGCCTCTGTTGCTTGTGTTGTTTAGAGAGCTATGAACTCGGAGAGACGCTGGACGTTTCACAGAGTGCCCAAACACATCATTCATTATGATGAAACATATTGCAACTGGCACAAAAAAAAGGGGGGAAAATAAGGACTAAATGGCGATTGCTTTGACTCAAAGCCACCTCTTGCTATGCAGTGCAATGTGGTAGTGTCAGAAAAGCATGAAAGTCCTCTGGCAGCATGACCTATTATGCCTTTTTTCCCTTTATCATGTGTATTTGTTATGGAACATCACAATAAACAATCATTCTGGCCTCAGAGTTATTACCAGAAATATCAACACAGTCCAGTTGGTTTTTCAGACGGGCTCTTGTAGTCAACATGTTGGATGTACACGAGTTAGAAAAAGTTACATAGCCATTATATAGAAAATCAGGAAAGCAATATATATGAATTTATTTTATTTTGAGCCTCACAAAATCTCTTGCAGGCCCATTCAGGATTTTCTCTTGTGAGCAAAGTTTAGCAAGATTAAAATATAAACAATTTAGCAAGTCATGGAGTTCATCATTTGGGAGCTAAAAGGAACAGTGAGATAAAATGACAACATGTCTAGTGGGTTCAACATCTAAAATGCTAATCTGGTGTGAGTATGCATACATTTAGCCATTTAGGCTACGTTCACACTGCAGGTCTTAATGCCCTCTTCTGCATTTTTATTTGCTTAGATCCACTTAATTTCATACAACCACCATCAGACTCTTGTGAGAACAATCTACGACCCTGAAACGAGCCGCGTACGCAGGGAAAGACGCAACATTGCACGCAGCACGCTGTAAATATGTGCATACACATGTGGAGCATGGATCAGGTTCAAAGTCGTCCAGCCGGGGCGGACAAGATTCTGATAAATTTTATTTTATACATTCAGACTTGCCGCATCCTGCCTCCTCTGGCTCACAGTCATGATATCCGTCTTCCTTCCAAGATGTAAAAGTCGGATGAACCGTTCAGACTGAGGTTGCTTTGAAAAACATTGGATCACATATGAAAGCAGCCTGGGTTGGATCTGAACAAAAGAAAAATAGATTGTGCTTTTCAGAATATCATGAAAAGATCATATACTTTTCACATATGAGCCAAGAAAGCCGAATTTTTGCTACTTTTGTCTGAAGTGTGAATGCAACCTCAGTCTCCATGAGTGAGGAAACGCCTCTGTAGAGCATATAACAAATCTGTTAATGACAATAAGACTTAAAATGCAAATGAATGATGATGCAAATTTAATCAAAATTTTTGATAACAAATTTTCTTTCCAAGTGTAAATGGCTGCATGACCATTGATCATGTGAAGGAAAAGTATAGCATCAAAAGCGGCTTTAATTTGACCACTTCTTTCTATTAAATGTTCATTATAAGTCTGATTAGGGCTTCTTCATCTGCAGGCACCATTGAGTACAAAAATTAAACCAAAAAAGAGTTTTTGTGCCATGTGAAATCTCAGGCTCCATCTTTTTTCCTATCTTTAACAGATTTTAAATGCATTTTTGTATATTTATTTAGTAAGTACTGCAGCAACTGGCATAAAAATGTCATGAAAAGGTCTAAGAATAAATGCAGTCTGGGTGTTTTTATCCTGTCATATGAATCATGAACATGAATGAATTAGTGAGGAATCAGTCTTGTTGCTGTATAAATTAGCATTTTATGTTCTGAATAATTTGAGATTCACGAAGCAATGGAGATTTGGCTGGAAAAGCTTCTAGCATAAAACGTTTCTCGACTTTAGTTCTGGAGATCAGGATTATTGTCCATTGTGAGGCAACCTGCTAAAAAAACCAAAACAAAACACACAGCAGGCAGAGAAATGACTGTGGCTTTAATGTTAGGTTCCTGTTTTAATGTTATGTTGTTGTTTGGTTTAGTTTAGGCACTAAATTTGTTATGATTTGGCGTCATAGCAACTCAGTCATGTGGTTTGGATTGAATCCACCACACTTTAAGTCCCTGACTAAGCATGAAGCAAACTGGGAGGGCCTTTTGCATCTCTGTCACTTCCCTTGCAAACGAGACAGAGATATACAGTCTGTAGAGGTGAGGAAACATTTTGACCCGATGTATTTCAAACCGCATGTTCACATGAAAAGTCTCACTGTGGCTTTAGTCAGTGATGATTAAATTCTGTCAGTGATATGGATGGTTCACGGTGTTGCTGTATACTTTACACTAGTGTTAACTTACTCTCCTCCAGGGATCAGAAGCTATAGATGCATTATTTTTTGCCTTGTAGCTGAAATGTTGTAAAAAAAAAAGTGTCTCCATTCAAACAGATTTTAGATATTTCAGTTAAGCAAATATTAAGTATGTGCTGAGTGACTTCACAGTACAGAAATATGACAGGCATGCTTATTAACGGGTTGACCTGTTAAAATTAAACTGTATGTTATGTGAGATTGCATTCAAGCAAAAGCATGACTTTATGTTGTTTGACCTGTTGTATAAATGATGTTTAAGACCTTCATTGCCACAGCAATGTTCTTCATTACTTATTCCTTCTCCTCCATTTCCATTTCTTCTTTACTTAATGATTATTTAGACATACCTTTATAACAACACATATTTAATACCGGTAGGTTCCCTACATTAACAGCTAATCTACAGACTTGATCTTGGTAAAAACAAGGAACGGCAAGATCTTTTCAGAAATCATTAGAATTGTGAAACTGTTCATGGTTTGATGAAAGATGAGGAAAATATTAAATCTAACATATAGCTGTTTGTGAGCTGCTGCTTTATGTGGTCCACCAGGCTGCATTCAATAACTCTGAGTGATGAAATTAAAGCATTTACTAGCTGGTTGTTCCCTGTAATCCCATCTCCCCGATCCAAAATCAACTGGTGGAGCAGGACATGTACTCTCCAGTTCTACTAGTAGGATCAAAGGGATCACAAATCGGTCTTCCAGTATGACTCAATTTAACCAGTATAAAAATACAAGGATGTTCTGCAAAGCTTATGCTGCTGTCTGGCCTTTTTTTTCTACAGATAAACAAAAAGTAAGGAAATTGATATGTGGTGGGTTCATGAAAATGTTGACAAGGCTGTTGATTTCTCTTTTAAAAAGTACCAAATCTGTGAAGAAAAGTTGTGGGACGAGCAGCAGAGTTGAATATATGGGCTGTGTTCTTGGAAAAACTTAGCAAATCTTCTCTCCCAATGCCAACAACTTGTTCTGCTACTGACTGCTGTTATTGGTTTGGCTGATTGAAGTCTAAAGTCACAGAACATGTTGGCAATTTAACATTTTATTCATTTAACAGTCACAGACCTCAGTGTCACTTGGAAAAGTCAACACAGCCTGGCACCTCCTCCTCATGATTGTGACCCACATGGTCACACACTGCTGTAGGATGACATACAATTATTCAGCCAGCATGTGTCACAAGTCCATCAGTGCTGGTATGGTGGACTCTCTGGCATGACCAGCATGCCCAGGCTATCTCATCTTTTTCACTCCTAAATTCAGGAGACAGCGAAGCCTGCTCAAATTGCACAAAACCTAAAATTGCAAAAAAAAACAAACAACAAAAAAAAAAACATTATGGAAACACCAACATTACAAAAAAAGAACAAAAACAAAACAAAAAAAAAACCAAAAAAAAACCCCGCTTAATTATCTGTAAAAAGATTTTACCCTCTCAAAAGGTGGTTTTTCAGACTTGTCAATTTAGAAGTATTTCACAATAGTGTAATGGAAACAAGTTTTCTGCATTTATGTGTCTAGGGACATGATGTAGTGAATCACGCGACCAGTTTATTTCAGTGAAACATGATAACAAATTAAATCAAAATGCAGTTTTCTAACTAATTAGAAAGAGGAACGAGTCAGAAAAGGCTTTGAAAAGCCGTGGCAAACCTCTGCAAAACCTGAAATAATGCTACGGAGCTACCTTGTGAAAACTGCAATTCAGCAGGATGAGGTTTAATGAGAGTTGCAGATCATGTGTTAAACATAGTTCAGTGGAAACACCTGCAAATCGCATTTGTAATTTATCAAAATTTTAGAAACATCGCTTTTATTTTATGAAAAACTAATGGAAAAACAGCTACAGTCATCTTGGAGGAAAAGAGTACATTCCCAGATGGTATTTGCAGACACCTTTTGTAATTGTTCAAACAAATAATGTGATATGTCTCTGTCTTAGTTCAATATATTTCATCTAAAAAGGAAAGAAAACATACTATTTCCACAATCTTGACTTTATTTGTATTTCTTTTTACACTGAATAAATGCTCAATAAGTATAGTAAACAGTTATTAATATTACAAATGTTTGGATTACAGTTTAGACTACCTGTAAAGTTTATTAACAAATAATGTTTTCACGGCGCGAATGGCACTGCATGACCCTGTAAAAATGCTGTGTGCCTGCTGGCTCTAGTCCTGTTCAGCTCATTCATAAAGCAAGTCTGTCACGGAAAATGAAGCAATAACATCGGCAGCTGCTAAAAGTGTTAATGATGACTCACACTTTCAATCTTAAGAGTGTTTGCTGCTATCTTTAGACACCTGAACTCATCTTGCCTCTCTGATAGCAGCAGCCTATTAACACCATGGAGAGATGACACAACTGACCTACCGGGATTTTTTTTGTCTTTCATTGTTGCTAACTGTTGTTGGACTGCCATTTATAGAGGGGAAAAGCATTCATGCTTTGTGTTTACTCTTTCTCTCCATTGGCTGCTGCGAATATGGTTGCCAAGATGTTTCTGCGGTGCCAGGTGAATGTATTAAGGCTCAAAAGGACAGAGTGGTTTTAGAGATAAAACAAGGTTTCACTGTAAAACAAAAGACGAAGGCTGTGTCTGAATGCCACACTATTCCCTGCATAGTGCCTTATATAGTGGTCATGGCATTTTCTAGGGTGCCTGAATGTCCAGAGTGAAAAAACGTAGAGCACTAAAAATTACCCACAATGCATCTTGAAAAGTAGGGAGGATTGATGGTCACTCGACAGGTCAGTATGGACCACAATGCATTGCGGGCAAGAGCTCAAAAGTGACACAATCATTAAAGCAGGTTAAAAAACTATAGATTATTCATTTTATATTGTTATTTATTAAATGCATATGCAACAAAGTGAGAATAAAATACAATATAAGAAAATAAGATATTTTTACACAAGGTTGAAATAGTGACTGGCGGTTGCCGTGGTGGCAGTGGTAGTTATTTGATCTTCGACAAGGAGAAAATAGCCCGCTTCTTGTCCAAATTGCCAACAGAATGAGTTTGTTTTATCGTGGGCTATATAATGTAGCCCTATGTAGTAAATGAGGGGTTTGGGAATAGTGTGGACACTCGGACACGGCCTAAGTTAGCTGGTCACAGTTGTGTCTGTGCTCGATAAGCAATCAAACCAGCTACACATGTTTAATGCAGGTGGGAAACTTGACAATGATTCAGAACAACATGTGTTGAAGCTGTGATCCCACACATCACAAACATTAGCCGGTCGATGCTAGATTGTGTCGAGGATTGTTTCTGTCACTCATCTTGGGTCATGAAGCAATGTCAGGTTTCCGCACCTTTAAGCCAAAACTACTACATTACTGGTAAGTTACTATGTAACCAAATTCTTCAACCAAACAATGTAATTTTTTTCTTTGCTAGCTTGCTAGCAGGTTAAAATATTTATGTTAAAAAAAGGGAACATATCGACCCACCACTCTTGCAATTATTGATTGAACCTGCAAATTGAACTGCAGCCTCCAGAGTGTGGCAAATTTATGGTTACGTCTGAAACACAATTATTAGTTAACTGCTTTATTACCTGGGATTTGTGACATTTTTACTTGACTTGTGTGATTTCCTTTCTTCGTTACAGTTCTATTGCTCTGTTTGTGTGCTGTCATTGCCATTTGCAGTACTTCTGTCGAGTCTGCAGAGATAATTACGAGAAATGGTCCAAAATTATTGGTTGAACAGTATATTTTAACTACACAGTGGAGTTGTTATGATCATGGCATTTTGTCTTGCAAATAGGTATGCTACAAAGGTTTTAATAGCCTTAAATAGATTTATATGTTACAGTTTAATAATAGTAAATGGAAAACCTGATTTCCCCTTCAAATCTGACAAATTGTCTTTTATAAGATATGAGTCTTTCTCATTTAACTTACAGCTGTCATGGAGGGACTTTGCTGTTTGATTTTAGGGCTAAATGAATTATGTTAAAGTCAAAAGGTGTTCATTGAACTGCGACTAGTCAAAAAGTAGTGAATCGCCTGACCACAAAAGCAACACAAACAAATTAAAACAAAATTTCCTTCCAGTTTGTTTTCAAGTGGATGCTTAAAAATGATGGTAAAAGGCAACAGCCATTAAAATATAAATCTCAAAACCTTACTGGTGAATGTAATCCTGTGTTGAATGCTGCAATATTGATGATTTAGTCCATTTTTAGAGCTTAAATGAAACATTTTTACATTTTCTGAAATGCAGGCTTTTGTCCAAAAATATTGTTTTTATTTGTTACTTCAGAAAAGAACTGCTAAAAAGGTCAGGGTCCATGCATGAATGCAGAGCACCGGGTTCACACAGCAAACAGGACATTTTCATTTGTATCATGTTCAAATTCAAACAGATTTGGTCTTTATATTAAAGTAAAGCAACTTACTGAACTGTTTCATCAACATGTACTGGTATATGCTCTTGAATGTTGTTTCAAAATGTTCAGTCAGGACAGTTCTGAAAGCATTGATCCTCTGTAGGACTTTTATGCTGCCCCACAAGTAGCAACAGTAAATACTTCATACAGTATACCAGTACAACCTGAGCCTGTTTGCCACAAGCATTCACTTTATGAATTCTGCTCTCAAAACGAATATTTGTGCTCATCTTAATATCTCATGTGAATCACCCTCCCAGAATGCAGTGTGTTTCATCAATTAATACAACATTTGGGCTTCCCCAGACTGTTTCTATATGCTGCTCTCTAACAATTCATGTTCTTGAAATCCTGCATTTTTAATCAAGCATTTCATGTTCTGCTAAAAAAAAAAACTTGTTCCAGCTCCATCTTAAACCTCTCCGGTCTCATTTCTTAAGATGTATAATTGATTGTTGGTTAGCTTTGTACTACTTATGTATTAAAAGCATCTTAATAATAGAGTTTGATTGATTTGAGACCACTCAGCCTTGTGATGAACTGTCATAAGTGAGTGCACCACAGGATGCTTAAAATTCACCTTTTAAAATCAAATTAATCATAATTAACCTCATATTTATGAAGAGGCCTTGACATTAAACGGCATGATTTGCACCTGCACAAATGGCTTCTTTAGATTTGGATGTAATTGATTTTTTCCCCCTGCAGGGAGAAACACTATGCAACACCTAATCATAACATCTTATAATTGTGATTTTAATCAGCTCTCTGAAAAACCCTCATTTAAACCAGAGGTTTAAACTGAATAATTCGTTGTGCATCTGTAAAGGAATGTTGTTTTCATGCATAACATATTCCCAGTGCTGACCTCATCCGAAGTTCATATTCTGATTATGTTTCAAATAGAAAATTACATTCATATTGCCATTAAGATGTTTCGTAAAATAACTCCACAAATTGTACATTTATTGTTGCAACGTTTATACACATCCTTTACATAATATTCCCTTATAATATTAAGTGTTGTTTAGTTTTCTCCCTGGATCCAAAAGTGTCTTTTTCCCATAACTATCCTATTGTGGGCAGACTGAGGGAAAGTGTTGCATGTGTGATGAAAAATCTGCTCATCCATAGTAATACATGTATTTGTATGCATGTCTACATAATTTAATATTTTGTATGAAATTAATGGTTTTATTTTGATTAAACTGAAGTGTGCTGCCCACACAAATAAAAAATAAAGTACGCTACAAAGAATTGTCACTACAGTGGTACCCCGAGCACCGAATAGTCATTTGAACACTTGCAGTCTTGTGGTGTCCCACCACAGACCAGGAGAAAGATCATGCTTTTTCTTGTTTTATTTATGCAACATTTCCAATACCACCGGTTCAGCCCAAAGAACAGAACATGGCTCCGTAACAACAACATAAGAATATAAAATAAAACAACAGGAATAAAAAGAAATGTCTTTTTCAGTAAAACATCCATCTTCTATGCCTGGTTATTCCAGTGCAGAGTGACTGGATCCAGTATGGCAGAAACAGCATGGTTCACTGTGGACAGACCACTAGCCCATCAGTCAGAGACACACAACCACTCACACTCGCTCCGAGGGAGAATTTAGAATCACTAATTCACCTAATAAACATGTTTTTGAATTGTGAGAGGAAGCCGGAGTACTCGGAGCAAAGCCATAGATAGATAGATAGATAGAAAAATAGATAGCTAGCCAGCTAGAGAGATAGATAGATAGATAGATAGATAGATAGATAGATAGATAGATAGATAGATAGATAGATAGATATTCAAATGGGTTTAATGCAGAGATGGTGATCTCCTCTCACACAGGGTGGAGTTACTGTACAGAGTTATTGTAAAGTGAGAGAAATACTGTCCTTCCAGTAGTGGGTGGGATGAGTTGTCCATGATGGAGACCAGTTTGTTTAGAAACCTTCTGTCTCTGATTATCTCCAGTGTCTAGTAGTTGTTTCCAATAATCACGCCAGCTTTATGGGTCAATTTATTGATCCTGCTTGCCTCCCTGGAGCTGATTGCTGCTGAAAAATATGCAAACTCACTCAGCACAATTCAAACAACGAACCTTCCTGCTGCGAGGCAATGGCGATAACCACCATGCAGACCCAGGTGTTATTTAGGCCTTCACATTTTATTCCTCAATAATTTTCCACTTCTGTTGATCTTTATTTTATTCCCTTTCTGCAAAAACCTGAGACAGCAGGATTGTGTCAAATCTGAGCTGGTCTGAAGTTGCTATGGATATTTCAGAGGGATAATTTGATAATGCAGATGAGGAATTAATTTTGATTCCAGCTCCATGTACAATCTTAACTCTTAGCTACCATTTATAAACGAGTATTTTCAGTGACTATGGTGTATCTTATTATAAAGCAGTGAAAACGACCCTGCCTGAGCCAACTTTTCCTCTGGTTAGATAATGCTAAAATGAATATTTGTCATACTCAAATCAAATCAAATCAAATCAAATCAAAGATACTTTATTTATCCCCGAGGGGAAATTCAAGGTTCAAGCCAGCTCATCCAAGGTTAGACATACAGACATTTACATTTGACAAGTTTACAGAACGAACTGATACTTAGGTCCTGCAGCCAGTTTTACCGGCGCTGACTTATAAATGAGGAAAGATGTCATGAGGAAGGATGGGTGGGTGTTGAAAAAAAAAAGAAGTGTCTACACTTCACCCAAAGGGGAAGGATAAGGATACTATTGCCTTTTTACATTTTAATAGTGGTAGTTTTATTGGCAAAATCTCTGTAGTCTGTAGCTGTTTAAATTCATATTTGTCCTTTAAAGCCATCAGGGAGCCAGATTTCTTCTGCAGTGGCTTGAAAACACAGAGTATTGAAGTTTTTTCTCTTCTGCAGCAGATAGCTCCCACACAGCTCTGACTGAGAACATTAATATGAGCATATGAAGTAAACAGCATAAATCATTGCTGTTTGAAATGCTGTATACAGTTTACAGCAACAACTGTTGGTGCATCACATTTCAAGGACTGGCTGGATAGTTTTGTATAGTAATGTATCATATTTAAGTTTTTCCCTGGAAACCTTCAGCATCAAGTCAGCTTGGTTGCTTTCCAGGATCATGTGCCACCTGGTTCCAAAACCGATCAAACTAATTTATGCACTAAGTGTGATTTTATTTCCACTTATGTCCTGCTCCTCCTTCTCCTTACAGGTAACGCCACTGTGTTGTGGTGCACATGCTGCACGAGCGTCTTCAAATCTGTGACCAATCGGTTCATCAAGAACCTGGCGTGCTCTGGCATCTGTGCCAGCCTGGTGTGTGTACCTTTCGACGTGGCCCTCGGAGCCAGCCCTCACTGCTGCTTGTGGCTTCACACTCTTCTGTTCTGCAAAGCCCTCAAATTTCTCCATAAACTCTTCTGCTCCGTCACTGTGCTCAGCTTCAGCGCCATCGCTCTTGACAGGTAAAAAAAAAAAATCCCAGAAACCTTGTTCATGCATGGAAAAGCTTGAAATTAACTTTTTACAAGGGACTTTTTTTTTTTTTTTTTTTAGCTTTGTGTCATTTTTACCTTAATATCTGACCACCATTTTAGTTTTGCTGCCACATATGGATGGCTTTCTTTTTTTTTTTTTTTTTTTTTTGTCAAAAAGCTTTTCTTAAAGACTAAAATTTTATTAAATGTAAACTAGACACCAGGGAGAAATTTACTATAGTTTTGGACAATTATAGGAAAAAATAAATTTGTTCTAAAGCTGCAATTTAAAATACATAAAATACAGATGGATATTTTCTCTGCTTACTTTCCTCAAATCACAGCTTTAGTCCGAATAAAATCAAATTAGAATTTTTGTTTGTGCATTTAGGGTTCATTTTTCTTTTAAAAATTCCAAATTATGTTTCATGAAAAACAATTTGTTTTCTGTGTGTGATTTGGTTTTTCTAATCACTGACATAATGTCATAAAATAGGCATTTAAAAGTTGAAATGTTTAAAATTAGTTTCCATTAGGAGTAAAGTCGATTGAGCAATTTATGCAAAAAAGTGAAAAGGAAAAACTACCTGCAGTGTTTTGGGTGAAATGATTGTTTTGTCCTCTAATGAAACGGTAGTTTTGAATTGTAGCTAAAATTAACATATTTTCAAAGCATTCATTCATTCATTCATTCATTTTCTGAACCGCTCATTCCAATTCAGGGTCGCGGGGAAGCTGGAGCCTATCCCAGCCGGCTTTGGGCGACAGGCAGGGTACACCCTGGACAGCTCGCCAGTCCATCGCAGTATTTTCAAAGCAGATGAAGCAAAATAAATAAATAAATAAATAAATAAATAAAAGCCTCCTGTTTTCTAATGCAATTAAACTGAAATGTGTTTGAAAAAGGCTAGAGGGCCTCTCCCACTCACTTCACTAAATTTAGAAAGAGTGCTTCAGAAAAATTGATCCTTTAAAATCAACTGCATGATCACTTCATCAATGCATTGGTCCGCTGAGACGGCTCAAGTAATTCTCTTAACACTTATGAAGCAGCTTCAAATGAGGACAGAACTCTTGAAAATTGTTGTTTATGTTGTTGAAAAAGTCCTTTCCAGCCATCAACACCCTGTGGTGTGGATAAGAGGGGTGGAAGATTTGATCGATAGAGCACGTGTCCCAGGCCTCCCTGCAGTGCAAAGTGCTGCAGCTAAAAGCCGCCAGCAGCTGTGCCCACATAGCCAGACACATTTTCCAAAAAGTAATGGTGACTGAAGACCTATCTCATCTGAAAGATATATTTATAGATTATTCCAGCTATCACTATTTCACTGTGCTAGTATTTGTCAAAGCTTTTTTCATTTTTTAAATTTTTTTATTTTTAGCTTTTTTCCTCATAGCTGTCTGGGCTTTACCAAACATTTTTTCATTGGAATAATCTTTGATAATCTAAATTTCATATTTCTTGTTTTATTGTTAGATTGTTTAAATATTTATTATATTTTCCTCTAAATTTTATTTCTTTAGATTAAGCTTAGTCAGGCTTATCATTTTCCTACTTGGTAGATTGTCGCCTGGAATTAACATTAATTATATCTATTGTTGTGCCTCGTTTAATTAACAGAGCATGTCTACAGTGGAAAAAAAGACAAAGACAAAATATTAATCAGGCAAATTTCAAAAGTTAATAACTGCAGCACTTTCAGTTCAGTTTAATCAGAATGAAACCCTTAATATCATACAAAATACACTGCTCAAAAAAATAAAGGGAACACTAAAGTCACATGTTGTAGATCTGAACAAATGAAATATTTTCATTAAATACTTTGTTCTTCCCACAAAATCACACAAAAATGATCAATGAAAATCAAATGTATCAACCCATGGAGGTCTGGATTTGGAGTTATACTTAAAATTTAAGTGGAAAAACACACTACAGGCTGATCCAACTTTGATGCAATGTCCTTTAAACAAGTCAAAATGAGGCTAACCAAAGAGCTAAAAAAAAAAAAAAAAAAAAAAAAAAGAATAAGAATATAAACATGGCAGACACAGAGCAGTCAAAAAGGAGCAAATCAGGAACCAAAATCTGAACAGAAATACAAAACGCAAGAAAGCCAAACACGAACAAAAGAAGAAGAAAAAAGGGAGTAATGACTGATTCCAATCAGGTGTGGAAAAGTGGGATAATCAATAAACAGAAAACAGCTGTGAATCGAATATGGAAAGCAAAAATCACAGAAATGAGCCGAGACACAAAATAATTTCTAAATTAGACTTGAAAAAAAAAGAAAGAGAAAGAGAACTGTAGATTGTAAAAAACTGACATTTAACACACCTGGATGAAATAAATGGCTCCTTAACAGGCTCTGTTGTGTTGGTGTAAATCATGCGGAGCAGAGGCTCCAGAGGGCCTGGATCGAGAGCCACTGCTATAGAACACAAGTTCCTTTATGCATTTACTATGATCACCAAAAGAGTGAATCACATCACATCAGGTATTTCTGATCCTGCTGATGGAGGGACCTTATGTAGACATCACCACCAGTAATGCATTTTCTGCAACAGATGATTCTTTTTCTCCCAATAAAAATTATTGTCAAAGTTTTTTGGGCTCTAGTGACCTTTAAATGACTGAATCCCAAAGTAGAGGAAATGGTAGAACTAGGGATGAATGAGGTCAGAGAGTGAAGAAAATGAGATGAAGCAAAAGGGCTCGCGGCTGCGGTTTAAATCGGCTGACTCAATCAAAGAAGTGCAGCCTTTGTAGAACGGATGTCTGCGCAACAATTAAACTAAATGGCACTTAAAAAAATGTCAGTTTTAGACTCATCTGATCAGACCACCTTCTTCTATATGTTTTAAATGTCCAATGACTTTTTGGTGAACTTTAAATATGCTTTTTAGTTTTCCAAAGCTAAGTTTGTCATAACTAAGTCGCTCTTTCAAAAGCTAAATGGAGATGTTGAAATGACGGTAAGCCAGATGAAAATGTTGGTTGTTAGTGAAACCCACAATCCAAAGAATCTGCTGGTTTTTGTTCTGATGTGAAATAGTTTTTACTGCATAACGCTAACACTACATCAGGACATCCAGCTCCTTGAGGTCCACAATCATGCAGGTTTTCCATGTATCCCTGCTCCAACACACCTTACTCAAATTAATCAGTCATTTTGCAGGTGTGTTGGAACAGGGATACATGAAAAACCTGCAGGACAGCGGCCCTCAAGGAGTGACTTTGGACATCCCTTGAGCTAAATAAATATGAGATTGCCAGATTACAAAACCTTCGCTCTATCCTGCATAGAAAAGCAACATTAGCATCTAAAATTCCTGCTGTAAGTCTGTTTTAAAAAATCCTTGTTATTTGTCAAATATGGAAAGATGAATGATTAAATCTCATTTAGCAACATTAAAAGGCAAACACAGGCCCTTACAAGATCAGCAAACACTCAAAATACAGGTGATAAATGTGGGTTTCATTTGCTTTTGTTATTGTTGCACGCAGACAGCTGCAGCTAAATCTCAGCCTGATGAGTTGGCTCCATAGCAACTACTGTAAGACTGATATCAAACCAATTAATAATTAATTCTTTAAGATTGTAATCAAAGCACTGCAGCACAGTTAGAGACTCATGCACATATATTTATACTGCAGTACAGTTTAGACACACAGTTCTTATTTATGCATTTCTCTTCTGTATAAATGAAAGAAATGTAGTTGTGCTGTTGCACATTAAAAAGCACTTATGTGCTTCAACCAAAGATAAATTGAAATATTTTCAGCCCATTTCTAAAACAAGTGATATGATCAAATTTATGTGCATATGTGAGTCATTTTTATCTTTAATTCCTCTATAAGTTCCTGTTTTTCATTTTATTAGAATATCAAAACACCTCAAAAACTGGTAATTACAAATAATATCAGTAAACCTTTTTCATGCAGTAACATCGTGAATGTGTCGAGAGGCTGCAGCATAAACCTGCAGCTATGTAATAATTTCGCTCTTCCGTCTTTTCAGTAAAACCACTCGAAGCTCACATGTGTGTAAGTGTACATTTTAATATCCGATTTGTCTGACTAGCTTCATCCGCCCACATGAATAGTGGAAAATGTTTTTTTCAGCACCAGGTGCTCCAGCTTGTTATTGATGGGTGCATTTTAGACGCGCTCACTTTAAAAAAAAAAATCCTCTCTGTTTATCTGTATTTGCGTGTAAAGCATCTTAGGAGAGATTTTCATAAGCTCCATCAGCGTGACTGCATTCAGGCAACGCTTGACTCAAACAAAAGGCCCCCTTTATGCAGCAGAACCAGCTCTCAGCACCAGCAGGATCCTAAAACCTGTTCCAGGTCATTTCATTTTTCACACCAACTGTGACATGTCACAGTTTCTCAAGCCTTTATATCAGCTGACCCACTTGTTTTGTTTTTCTTTTGTTGTTTTTTTGCAGATATTATTCGGTGCTGTACCCTTTAGAGAGAAAAATCTCTGATGCGAGATCTCGAGATCTGGTCATCTATATCTGGGTCCACGCGGCTGTGGCAAGCCTCCCTGTGTTTGCGGTGACCAATGTGACAGATGTCTACGTTACATCATCCTGCTCCGATGACCATGCCCTCTCCCTGGGTCACACGGTGTATGTGTTGATCTACAACGTCACCACGGTGATCCTTCCTTTGGCCCTGGTCTTCCTGTTCATGCTTCTGATCCGCAGAGCGCTCAGTGCCAGCCAGAAGAAGAAGGTGATCATCGCGGCGCTGCGGACTCCACAGAACAGCATCTCCATCCCTTACGTGTCCCAGAGAGAAGCTGAGCTGCACGCCACCTTGCTGGCTGCTGTGCTGGCTTTCTCCGCCTGCTGCACCCCCTACGCGGCGTTGGTGGTCTACCGCACCATTTTGGCAGACGCTAAAGAGCTGCCTGTCTCGCTGTATCTAACCGCCCTCTGGCTCCCTAAGGTGTCCCTGCTCACCAACCCTCTACTGTTTCTCACCATTAACCGCTCGGCACGCCACAGCTGGCTGGAGCTGCTAGCCAGGATCCACAGACGTTACAGCCGCCGTAACGCGGTCAGCACCGGAGGTCTGGTCTCTTTAGGGACGGAGGGTGCAATCGGGGAGCCCGTGGGGCTGGAGACAGCTGGTCGATCAGGGAGCCAGCTCTTAGAGATGTTTAACATTGGCCAGCAGCAGATATTCAGACCATCTGAAGAGGAAGAGGAGAAGGAGGATGTGGAGAATGAGATCCCCTCTCAAGGATCAGGAGGCTGCTCGGCTCCCAAAGAGGACCAGAAGGCTAGATCAAGACTCGGGAGCCTGAGAGGTGATATGAACACAAAAAAAGACCCTGGAGGAGGGCTGGTCATCACCAAGGAAGTCCCTCCTGCAATAGCAGCACCCCGGGCGTCTCCGGTTCACTCATGTGCTTATACCTCCTCATCCCAGGTGGCGCCTGCGACACCAACAGAGGCAGAGGACTCCCCACAGTTTGGTTTTGGACCATTTGAACTGCCTCCTCAGTGGTTACCTGAGACCAGGAACAGCAAGAAGCGGCTGCTGCCTCCACTGGGTAACACACCTGAGGAGCTGATCCAAACCAAGCTACC
Organism: Telmatherina bonti; assembly: GCF_933228915.1. Lineage (NCBI taxonomy): Eukaryota > Metazoa > Chordata > Actinopteri > Atheriniformes > Telmatherinidae > Telmatherina > Telmatherina bonti. The sequence goes on along the minus strand of NC_136614.1, from coordinate 15,664,491 downwards.
CAGGCCGCGACCTGAACGCCGGATTAGCAGGAACAACAAGGTCAGCACGATCCCCACCGTAACCCCATGATCCACTCTACTGGCCTCTGATCTGCTCACTGGAAACAAACCAGTGCTTTGTATCCCTCTTGGATCAGCAGGCCTTTGCAAGATTGAGATCTCGGGTTTTTCTTTTTTTTTTTATGGCTGATTTGAAGATTTTTGCTTCAGATTTTTATTTGTTGCCAATATGAAAGTTCAGGTTTTCCAGTGAACCAAGTCAGTCGCCCGAGGCACCCAGTTTTCACACAAGAGAGAAGTCAGTCTGCTTTTAAATATGTATTAATGGAAGAAACACATTTGTCAACATGTTTCACAGATTTGACTTAGTTTTATAACGGAGGAAATCTGCAGTGACTGCATGAACCTTATGAGAAAAACACAACAAACTCAGACTCTCAAAGGGATGCACTGACACACAATTAGGTAAGACTACTGAACCTCTGAACAAAACCTCTTGTAAGAAGAATATGCTGTGACTGAACTCTGTATGTGACAACATCGAAGTCTTTTCACTTATCCATCCATGGGACTATTTTTAATGACCATGTTTTGCTAGTTTTACTTAAATATTTGGGATATGCTGCCCTTTTTGCCCACTCATATTCTTTTTTTTTCCCAAAATATCCACATCCTTTCTATTGTATAGATGTTGTTTGTACTGTAATTGTAAGTTTTGAATGATAAAAATGCAAATGTACATGAAGCAAATACACGCTTGAAATGAGTTGAACTGGTTTTGCTTTGTTTTCTGGAACTAAAAGTGCATTAAAAAAAAAAAAAAAAGCTGAAGAATTGATCATCTTAGATTAATTTGATCAACTTCTCACGAGGTTCCTGACCATGATATGCTCATTCTGATAACTTGAAAATAAAATAAGAGAGTGGCGATGCAAAAGCAGTGGAAGCTTTTTTTCTGACTGACACTTCTGGCTCTGCTGCCTTTGTGATGCATAATTCAATAGTTACAGCTTCAGCCTGAACCTTTGTCTGAGGTAAACAGAGCTCGGCTGCTCTTCAAATATTTGACAGTGTGTAAGCCCTCCCCCTCACTGTTACCTACAATCTCCTGCTATTTCCACAATAAACCTGAATCTACGTTACATCCTAGCTTGCTGTTATCAGGCAACATGGTGCAGCCACACCCATCTTTACACAATGTCCAGAGCCACAATTCAGAACCACAACAGAGATGTGCAGTTCTGCTATGTTTATTGCAGTAATTGCTGCACTAGGACAGTTATTACTGTATACAGTAGATGCTGTGGTCGATATAAGGGATCTAGGAAGCTCAAAGTGTCATAGAAAAACCTGAGGAGCATTGATTTCTCGCCTTAATGCTTCAGCCTTGGATGCATTTTTCTCATCTGATTTGACTTGGAGCTTATTCAAATATCCCTGCAGCTATAAAGTGCTTGAGAACACAGATGGAGCTATTGATGTTAAAGGAAGTGGATGCAATAAAGTTTTGTTTTTTGATACCGATGTATACAAGACAGACTCAATGAAATAGAGACATTTTAACAGCTAATTATTAAGTAAATCTGAGGCTGTAAATCACTGAAGGAGATCAAGTGTTATGTGACGTTTTTCGGGATTACAGGTCTTTCTTCAATCCGCTTTTCATTTTTTCCTTTCCTTTCTGAAATGTTTAGATTGTAAGAGTCAGCTGGAATGAATAAGATTTTAATAATCTGCCCCAATTAGAGTTTTGTAGCATTCAAATCAGAGTCTGATGCGAGTTGTTTTTGTCAACAATGCGGAAGCTGCTCATTTTAAGCTAAATCATGACCCAATGCTAACCCTGCAGTTTGGTACCTAAACTTAACCAAGTAGCAGCGAGTACACACAACAGATCCATTCCAGGATCACTAAGGGAATAAAAAAAAATCAAACTGATGTTTCATCAGCATCATGTCTTGTCTGGGGAGCGTTTGTCACTGTCGCAGGCTGGTTTAACAGATGGACATGAAGCATATCCTGTTGCATGTTGCAGAGGGAGATCATGTAAATCACATCATGAGAAGTTTTTGTGAAAGCTTTGATGAGGAAACAGTGGCTTCAGGGGACATAATTTCATCCAGAGGAACAGAAATCAAGTTGTATTTTTCAACATGCTAAAACATGGTATTTTCTTCAAACTAAAGTAGTGTTCCCTAAACATAAGCAAACATGACGTGTTTTTTTCAGGGGAAAAAAATGGAACTTTATGAGTCTATTTAGTATAAGTATGAAAAGGGCAGGAGCTACTGAAAAGGCTACTTAACTGATATGCACTTTTTTAGACAGTGTTACAAAACCATAGTAAAGGGTAAAAAAACATAATAGAGCAATATAGAAATACTTTAAAAAGTGAATTAAAAGACACAAACATGACGTAGATAAAAAACAAATGTACTGAAATGCTTTACTTAGAAATGTAACCGTGTTACAAAAGCAGAAAATCCATTTTCTGTCCGTGTGCAGGATGTTTGTATTTCATTTTTGCGCTTGTTTTACTTTCAAACTGGCCCCCTCCCCCCTTTTTTTTTTTTTTTACATGCATCTATGGTTACATTATGAGTCAGACAAGTGGATTATATTTGCTTTAGATCCGCCCAGACAATCTGACTGGTCCAAGAGGTGTCACCCAAAGAGTACCGTCATTTCCGAGCTATTGAGCACGCCTAAATCTAAGCCGCACCCTCAACGAGCATACAGCAGCCATGTTTCCTTCTTCAACAGCCACGTCAATCGCCTTCGACTTAAAAGCCATTTGCATTTCTTCATGTGTTTTCAATGATGAGGGTATGTGCATGGAGCACAAAATGACTCACTAGCCAGTAAAAGTCTAGACATTAGCAGCATCGTTGTTTAAGCAGCAGGATAAAAACTGCGTGGAAAAAGTAGCGGCTTAAAGCCAGGAGCGTCTTTACTGCTGGGCCCCTGGGCTTTAGCCTAGGTAAACTCATGCATTGTTTATAGCCTGAAAATTACAGTAGATAATCAAATGTGATAGGTAATGTAAACTGACCTTTACTTTGATGCACCTCAGATGTCCAAAAGCAAGTGAATGCATCATAGAATATACCATATCTTGTTATATGATGTTTATTCATACAACTGTGTTCTTCATCATAATACAGGATTCATGCAGCATCATGTTAATGACTACATATGTGGTGGATAATACTTGTCTGTTCAAGTGCTTTCCATTTTATAAAAAGGATGTAAAAGTCATTAAACCACAGGAGGCGACGACCTAGCCAAGTTCAAGCTGCAATGCAATGTAAGTAAAGGCGTTCGTTGTAGGATCAGCCTGCATGTGTAAATGAATGCTGATTGAAAAGATTTCTTTGATTTTCACTAATTTTGTTTTTCTTTTTCTTTAACTTTAGTTGTAATCAGTTGTTTGCTAAAATCTTGACCCTTTGGTTAAAATGGCTCATTTCATGTGTCCCTTTTTCCTGTTTGTGCCCCAGTCCGCCCGCACATCAAAACTCTTCTCGATCCACCCGAGTGGAACGGAATGGTAAATATTTATTAGATTTCTTCCATTTAGATATGTACATGTTAATCACTCTTAGTGGTCTTTAAGCAGATGACATCTACAAAGTGCAAATTTGACATGTTTGAGCAGCTTTTCTGCTCTTTTTCAGGATTATTGTTGCAGGAAATGAGAGATCATCAGCTTGCTGCTTGTGCAAAAGCTCCAATATATTTGAAAACAAATGCTGATTTTGGGCTTCAAACAGGATCCTCATGTTAAATTCCCTAATCTCTATCTTTCTTTTCTTTTTTTTTGTCTAAAATCATCTCTTCCCATCGTGGATAAATAGCTGAGGAAATCTGATGAAAAGATGGCTACAACATTTTAGATTACATGAAAATGTAGCAGCTGCAATCCAGACTGTGTAAGTAGTTTAATCTTCTTTAGAGTCGGCATAAGAAGAAGCACATGAAGGCCTTCCAGCTAATAGATGCAGAAAAACAAAGTCTCTGTTTGTTATCAGCTTTAGTTTATCGCAATCTAAGCAGGGATTGCAGTAGGTTGGCATTATTCATATCGTCATTGTTTCTTTCCTTCTCAGTCTCTGGCTGCATGGAATGTCCACTTTGGAAAATAGTATTTTATTCCTGCTGTGGTCTCAGAAGTTACAATCAATTTGGTGTCATAAGGAATAAAACAAATAGGACAGTTTCATTTAATTTAGTAAGCGTTTTAACCCATAAGAACCTAGCATGGCATAGATGATATATACTGTTTTTGAGACATTTGGCATCACTTTATGGTATTAACTTTGTATAAAATCCTCTGGAACATGATGTGGTTTTTGTCTTTTTCCCCTAATAGACACCAGAAAGCAGAAGATTACACTTTAAGAATTCCCACACATAAGATGGTCATAAATGGTAAATATCCCTAAAAAAGTTTGGTACTTTTTTACTTTATATTTTACATCAAAGTGACAAAGACCTCATATTCATTAAAAAAAAAAAGGACTTATATGATCATTTTCTCATGGGTTGGGTCTTTATGTGTTAACTACTTCTGTTTTTTTCAGGATTTTATTTCAATTTCATGTAGATTCATTGCTTTTTTCTCTGCATGGTTCTGTTTCTAAAAAATGCATCAAACTAGAGTTGCTTTTATTGTAAAAGGTTTTCACCCTGAGTTATTATGTAAATTTGAACTGGAATGAATTCACTGACAGCAGTGATATCCCTCATTTGCTGTAAGCAGTTTAGGTTCCCTTTTTGCAACAGCCCCCTGTTCATTTTTACTCAGTTTTAAGTAACAGATTACCTGCGGGACTATAAAGAACAATTCTCATTCATTTCTTTCTCAGTGTGTTGGTGAAAAAGAATAAAACAAAAAAAAAAACCCAACAAACTTCCAATTATCTTGCAAATTGAAATGAATGAATTATTCATTATGATTCGCAAACTGATGAAATAATCTGCCATCTCTCTGGTTAGGCGTTGAAGTTGAACTGGCTAAAACAGGCTATTATAAAATAGAAACAAACAAACAACAAAAACCCTGAAACATAAGCCAGAGACTCCAATTACACGCTAATTAGGGCATTTTAACGTGAACACTTGAATTGAAATGGTTTCATTTTACAGAAACTTAAGAACATGCAAAACAAATTTATTGTGCAATAGGCATTACTAGAACATATCATATCTGTAATTATTAGCAGGCTTTCATATTATAACTCAAATCACTGCCGGTGTGGTGTTAGAGACGTAACACTGAAGATAAATATGCATGACTGGGTTATTCAAATGAAAGAATCAACCAGCCAAAAGTAATGTCAATTTAATGATTCCACTCATTGTAGAAGTAAATTTTATTCCTTTTTTTTTTCTTTTACTGAAGAACATTTATATTATTAGAGAAATTGGTGCAATTATCAACAATTCCACATGCTGGATTTCCAGACAGATGGAAACATCTTTCAACATCTTGTTTTTTCCCATTAAAAAAAGAAACTAAACAAAACAAAGAAAAAACATTTTTCTTAATAACTGGAAACAAGGCCGGATTTTAATTAGAAGTGTTGCTAGGCAACAGGTAACCCAGATGCTGTAGAGCAGCTCCTTTTGAAGGCTGCTCAAGTGTTCCCCTTGTTGATGTGGAGTGTGCGGACATATCAGGGACATGATATGAAGTCATAACATTCCCAGTGATGCAGTGCGTGATGACAGGTGGAAGCAACGTCTCTTTGCTTTGGTTTCAAGTGCAACAATGCCCCGTGTGTTCCAGCAGGCAATTCCAGATACCTGATGGTTGTGAGAGCAGCTGTGGATCACAGATGGTTGTGGTTGCTTAGTAAAAAAAACAAAAAAAACAAAAAAACAAAACAAAGTCATTTAGTTCAAACCATGTCAAATTTTTCCAACTTTCCCGAGTGCTTTTGGTTATTATTTGGAGTAATGATGGATTCAAACCTAATGTAGAAGTAGCCAAGATTAAGAATGAAATCAATGGAAACGATCAAACCATGTCCACTTTTAAAGGATTCACTTATCAGAGTAATCTGAGAATTTCCTTTGATGTAGAAATAGTTATTAGTAATTTTCCCTCCTGCTATTTGTGGGATGCTGTAATGACTTGTGTTTTAGTTCATGAACGATCTGTGACTGTTTTGATTGGAGGACTTTTTGGACCATTTGAAAATCATCAGAAGGACTTCACGGCTCTCTCATAAAATGTGTGAAAATGATAAAACAGTCCATTTTAAGTCAAAATGATAGAAGAGTTTGTAAAAAAACAAGTTGAATTTGCTAACAACAGTCTTATTCGTCATCGCAGATTCAAGGGTTGGAGCAGTGTGTGAGTGCTGTCTGTGTAGGTGTGAGTGTGACAGGTGTGATCACGTCAGGTCATCTTGACTCCGGTGCTCGACCTCATCTGAGAAAGCTTGACATTCATTTGGGAGTGTTTTCAACAAGCTCAATTTCCTCCAACCACAGAACATTTTTCTAACAAGCTCTCACAGCTTTAGGAAGTGCATAAACAGAATCTAAATTTACATACCATGGACATAGCCTGAGAGCTCAGCTGCAGCAGTCATGCTCCCTCACCTCTCCCTCTTGTCTTTCATCAGTAATGTGTTTTCATGGAGACATAAAAGCCTGTCATGATGAATCCCTCCAGGCTTTTGCAGAGGTGATGCAGAATCATCCAGACTCTTGCTGCCTCAGAAAAACCCTGATCCAACCAAGTCTAAAGTCCTACAGAGTTAAAAGCAGAATAAAAAGAAACAACAATAACATACAGAAAATGAACAATTAAAAGAAAATATTGCAATGATTTTCACTTTTTTTATTCATTACAATAGTCAATTTCAGCTTATTTCACAACCAGCTGTTTATTGTTTTTTTTCCCATTTTTTAATGGGAGGGTATTGATGAATTTAAGGACGACTGTATATTTACAAAGGTAAATGTTCTGTGGGTTTGTCAGTTCAGAAAGACCAATCCAATCTATAATTATGTAAAAAGAAAAACACACACACTCACAAACCAATCATAAATAAATGAAGTATCTAATGATTGTGAGAGCATCTGCATCCATCCATTCATCTTCTTCCACTTATCTGGGGTCGGGTCGTGGGGGCAGCAGCCTAAGCAGGGAAGCCCAAACTTCCCTCTCCCCAGCCACATTTGCCAACTCTACAGGGAGGATCCCTGTAGAGTTTACAAGCACGAGAGGGATGTGCTCGGAAATCCTCACCAGGGAGGTGTCTGGGAGGCATCCTGACCAGATGCCCGAGCCACCTCAACTGGTTCCTCTCGATGCGGAGGAGCAGCGGCTCTACTCTGAGCCCCTCCCGGATGACCGAGCTCTTCACCCTATTTCTAAGGGAGAGCCCGGCCACCCTGCGGAGGAAACTCATTTCAGCCACCTGTATATGAGATCTCGTTCTTTCGGTCACGACCCACAGCTCATGACCATAGGTGAGGGTAGGAATGTAGATCGACTGGTAAATCGAGAGCTACGCCTTCTGGCTCAGCTCCTTCTTCACCACGACAGGCTGGTGCAGAGTCTGCATTACTGCAGACGCCGCACCGATCCGTCTGTCGATCTCGCGCTCCATCCTTCCCTCACTCGTGAACAAGACCCTGAGATATTTAAACTCCTCCACTTGAGGCAGGACCTCACTCCCGACCCGGAGAGGGCAATCCACCGTCTTCCTGCTGAGATCCATGGACTCAGATTTGGAGATGCTGATTCTCATCCCAGCCGCTTCACACTCGGCTGCGAATTGCTCAAGCGAGAGCTGGAGATCACGACCAGATGAAGCCAACAGGACCACGTCATCTGCAAAAAGCAAGGACCCAATTCTGAGGCCACCAAGTCGGATCCCCTCAACACCTCGGCTGCGCCTAGAAATTTTGTCCATAAAGTTATGAACAGAATCGGTGTTAAAGGGCAGCCTTGGCGGAGACCAACTCTCACCAAAAACAAATCCGACTTACTACCGGCAATGTGGACCAAACTCTGACACCTGTCGTACAGGGACCGGACAGCTCGTATAAGGGGGTCTGGTACCCCACACTACCGTAGTACCCACCACAGAAGCCCCCGGGGGACATGTTTGAATGCCTTCTCCAGGTCCACAAAGCACATGTAGACTGGTTGGGCAAACTCCCATGCCCCCCCCCAGGACCCCAAAGAGGGTATTGAGCTGGTCAACTGTTCTGCGACCAGGACGAAAACCACACTGCTCCTCCTCAATCCGAGATTCAACTATCCGGCCGACCCTCCTCTCCAGGACCTCTGAACAGACCTTACCAGGGAGGTTGAGGAGTGTGATTCCTCTGTAATTGGAACACACCCTCCAGTCCCCCCAGTTTGCCAGTCCAGCGGCACTGTCCCTGATGTCCACGCGATGCTGCAAAGACACGTCAGCCAGGACAGCCCCACAGCATCCAGAGCCTTAAGGAACTCTGGGCGGATCTCATCCACCCCCGGGGCCTTGCTGCCAAGGAGCTTTTTAACCACCTCAGTGACTTCAGCCCCAGAGATATATGAGAGTCCACCCCTGAGTCCCCCAGCCTGAGTCTTCCTCATCGGAAGACGTGTAGGTAGGATTTAGGAGGTCTTCGAAGTATCCCCTCCTCCAACCCACAACGAATTGAGGTCAGCAGCTCCCCATCTCCACTGTACACACTATTGATGGAGCACTGCTTCCCCCTCCTGAGTTGCTGGGTGGTGGACCAGACGAAGCCGTCCGGAAGTCTTTCTTCATGGCCTCGCCGACCTCCTCCCATGCCCGAGTTTTTGCCTCAGCGCTTAGCCTGTCGGTACCTATCAGCTGCCTCTGCCACAGGCCAGCGAGGCGCAATAGGATTCCTTCTTCAGCTTGACGGCATCTCTCACTGCTGGTGTCCACCAATGAGTTTTGGGATTACTGCCACAACAGGCACCGACGATCTTATGGCCATAGCTGGCCGCCTCAACAATAGAGGCACAGAACACAGCCCATTCAGACTCAATGTCCCTCGCCCCATTTGGGACATGGTTGAAGCTCTGCTGAAGGAGGGAGTTGAAGCTCGCTCTGATGATGGACTCTGGCAGAGTGAGCTTTAACTCACTCTACTCTGGCAGAGTACCCCGTCAGAGCATCTGCATATTAAGTATAAAAATGATGACCATCAAGCTGATTTAGTGTAGTTCTTACTGTGACTTTACCAACCCCAGCCAAGTGATGTCATAGTCCAAGCAGCATGTTGTGTTTACCATGAAAATGATCAAAATGGCATCTATAAAGGTTAAAAGGTCTGTGAGGTTGGTTGTGGTGGTAGGAGAAAATTGCAGAAGCTCAGCTCTTTAACTTTGTCTTGTCTTTATTAGTCACAAAATAAAAACCATGAGTCAGCCATGCACCAGCTCGCAGTTGGACAAGCAATATTCAATGGCTGCTCAATCACAACAAAAATGCTCTCTCGTTCCTGAAGCTTCTCCTCCTGCTTTATACTGGAGGCCCTTCCTACAAGACAAACCACCATTAATTGACATTCACTTTACAATTAATACAATGCCCAGTTACAAAATTTACTACGTACGTCAACCTGTCAGTGAACTTAGCCAAGGCTATAAACATTCCAACATGGTTCGATATAGACATATAAAAATAGATTATTCAGAAATGATCTGTCACATTAACATGAACAGGAAACACCCCTTCAAGGTCTTTATACATGGTACATGCCATTTCACCTGCTCTATAAAGGTATTTGGACACTCACCATTCTGGTTCACCCACTCACTAGAAGGCATGGTCTACACCATGACAGGATCATTGTAAAAAAAAACCAAAAAAAAAAAAACCAAACAGAACATGTTTTAGCTCAAATCAGGCACTGTAACGTATTCATAAGCAATGTTGTTTGTGCTGTTTCAAGAAAAGGGTCAAGATGTCATGTCCGACAGAGATTCTGCATTTTCAATGAAAGCAATTGATTTATTGACTTTCCTTTTGTTTCCTGACAGTTCAGTTGTGTGATTGACTTCTGCTGCGCCAGCTCAGCCTACCCCACGACAGATGATCACACAGCTATGAGCAACATTAAAATGTTTGCATAACTTGTATTAATGTATGGTATTTTGGTACATGCATTTGGAGCTATTACAACAGGGATGCTGATGAAATCTTGTTCTGAATTCTAACCAGCCTTTCGACTTTTAGTCCATTAGTTGTTTATCTTTGTTATTTATCCCACCTTTTAATGCAGGTTGAATTTCCTTAAAGTTGAAAAAACAACTGTAAGGAATAATAAATAAAATCTTCATATGACTGGTAAATTCTGTTAGAAGCAAACAACTTAAATGCTCTTTTTTCAGGAACACTACTGACACAAAGTAAAGTTATGAATAATAGAGGACATAAGAGGAAAAACTGTGAAGTGTAACAATTACCTGTACTGGTAAACCTGCAAAAATCCCCATGGCAACCTCTCCCCCAATTCTCTGAATCATGATGATGATGATAGTGAAAGCAGAAGTAGGTCGATCTCTTATATAATCTGAAAATCCAGTCCTGTAAGGCTGTACAGAAAACATGCATGATACACTCAGATAACTTCCCATCGAATGTTGATGGGAAGTTGGTGTCTTTCCAAAGCTTTGGATTTTATAAACTTACCACACCTAATGTTCACTGCCAGGAATTAAATGTTGTGAGCAGACATGCAGAGAGTGCAACGCAGGACTTGACCCAAGCTTTTCTCGGCCCGTCAGAGACATTTAGGCGACAGAACATCATCTCCGTGGGAGGTCAGCGATCGCCCGGGGCGTCTGCTGCTTTCAGGGACTCATGCCAGGTTTGTGTCAGGAGTAACCAGAGAAAACATGTTCAGAGATCTATGCAAGGAGCAGAGGTTTCGATGCAAGACAACTGACCTGCTTCTGGTGATGAGCTCAGGAAGGGTGAAACAGTCAATAATCAATAATGGAAGCAGTCTAATGTTAGGAGTGTGTTCATGCTTTACTGTATGCTGGATAGTAAAGCACAAACACAAAGATTTTGGAACGTTTATGTAGCACAAGCAACAGGCTTTAAATTAGGACCTATTTTTAATAATGATTGTCCATAATCTTGATTTTTCATTAGGTAACTGCTTAAGTTTGACGTTTGAATTCAGTCTTTGAAGAGTAATGACAGTTCAGGCTTCTGTAGTGTCGTGTGTGTATCTCCACTCTTACATACTTTCACATCTATCACTAGATAAGTCAAAATAATAATTCACTTTAAAGGAGGTATTAAGAGTCAGTTTTAAAAAATACATGAATCCACATTTAGCTTCAAAGAAAGGAAAAACATAAAAGAAGAAGATGATCCAAACCTGAGCAGTCTCACGATGGGGATAACACCAGGATGTAAAACTGTCATGCAACATACTGTGTTGATGTGTGTATTGGGAAACATCTGTATATTTCACACATGAAAACAATTACCTGGAGGATTTCACTCTTATTGTTGTTAGATTTAGTTTTCTTAGCCGGATTTAATATGTAAAAAAACTGACATCAGGACTAAACAGTAGACTGAAGAAGCGACGACGCTTACATCAACATCTGACCCAGTTATTTTTATATTTTATTATTTTTAAAGTTTTGTTTTGTTTTCATTTATTGTTTAGTTTGGTCAAAACATTGGTTCAGGTGTGAAAAATGTCACAGAACTTACAACATTAACAAGCTCCTTTTCTGTTGGCTGATTTTTTTGGACCATTATGTTTAATTGTCAAAAGATACAACATGATAAGGCAACAAAGACATGTATCGTTAGAGTACATTTGAAATTTGATTTAAAAAAGAGTGATTTGATTTCTGATTTAAAATCTATATCAGAATTGCTGCTTCAAGCTGAGAGGAAACCACAGAGAAAAGGATTTTTAGATCCACCGCCTGCTTTACTGAGACTCAACAAAATGACGTGAAATGGCTGAAAAAAATGAATAATCCCAGGGATAAATTGCAATGTAATTATAGGTTTTTGTTGCAGTGGCTTGTTTTTTGTCCAAACATGCAATTTGGATGACCCAGTGTGTGTATTCCTATTATTGTGTCATTATTTACATTTATCATCCACATGATCTTCTCTGAGCAACTTTTTCGATTGCTTGTTGGTTAATTTAATTTATGTCGAACGAAAGAAAACATAATATATACATGTATACACGTACATAGATGTAAATACATATGTAGATATTGTCAAATAAAAAAAAAACAAAACAAAAAAGGAAAAGATTTTCCATGTTAGGTTATGCTTAAAGAAGTACTTCCTATCCATTTGGATTTCTAAAAGAAGATCTGACCTGACAGAAGACAAATTTAGGCCCAATTTAAGATGCTTTTGGCACTTAAGGTTCAGTTACAGCATAAGCAACTATTGTGTGGGTCAGAAGTGGTTCAGATGTTAGTTCTTGTCTTGGACGTGGATTACAAAACGCACAATGCCAGCTAGAAGTGGTCCAAATATGAGGTAAAAGATTACAGCAAGTCCCTTATGAGCCACACGCGGTGGTCATGTGGCTGAGATTTCGCAGCTACACTAACATGGAGACAACGGTGTAAGTAAGGTGAGAATAAATAGAGTGCACACACATAAAACTGCAGATGTGGGACATACCTGAGACAAGCATGCATCACCTGTGTGCCATACAGCAGGACGCTGTTTGGGAAAGATGGTAGGGTTGAAATTATTTAGGGAATGATCAGGATCTTGATTAAGTATTTTCATCCATATTGTCACATGTTTTATCTTTTTCAATTGATTGTTTGTTGATACCCGTACATAAAACCCATCTTTCATCCTGTAGAGCAGCTCCTGTACAGGCTGCAGGAGAAACATGCATCTCATGTGATGAGAAGTAAAGGATAAGAAGTGAAGGACAATTAGTAGTCATAGGATATAAAAATACATAAGTGATATTATGAAGCAATTCAAACCCAAATATCATCAGATTTAATAGAATATGATGTCTAGAAAAATGATGTTTGACATTCAGAAGTCAACTTTATCCATGAACAAAGCTGTGATTTCCAAAGGAGACTATGGATGGGTTGCTGACCTTAAATAAGAAAAGCAAAATAGACTAATTACATTCCCATTATTAATACAGCTGGTTACAGAAATAGCTAAATCTATTTCCTTAATTTGCTAAATAAGAGAAGTGTTTTTTTTCCCAAACAGTTTTCTATCTAAAAGCACTTTTTTGTTGACACTGTTTCCTTTTATTAACTTTGAGTGCTGCATATTCAATAAGGCTGATTATGCATCTCATTCATGTTTCATTCAAAGAAGCACTATTAATGCATGCAAGTATTAATAAAGGAGGGGGGAAAAGCCTGTGCTCACTGCTATTCTAGTTATCAAGTCAAAAGGTTTAGCATTTTTACTTCCTTATTACATGCAGGCACACACATGACATTTAGTCCTGAACATGACTGAAATTCTTAATTATGTCGAGAGCCCACAACTCAGACATTTAACCCACATGGGGCTGATAGACTGTGGCATTTCATACTCTATATATCTTTTCAACAGTCAATCAAATAACTGGAGACTTAAAAAAGGAACAATACCTAAAAAATTGCAGAAATATAATTTAGTAATATAAGACACTCTTTTTTCATTTAATTGAGTTGAAGAAAGAAAAAACCCCCACAAACAAACAAATTGGTTCTGGACAAATTAGAGCACTTTTCTGTTGAACAGTGGGACAAAATACCTGTCGACAGGTGCAGAAGTCTGACTAAGAGGAACAGAAAACACCCGACTGGAGCGGAAACATTAAAGGATTGTTCAACAAAATATTAGTTTATGAGTGATGAAATATGTAATAAATTATCTTATTTGTTTGCTTTTTAACAAAAAATATTTCTATTAAACCAGAATTAGAAAATAATGTAATGATTTTCATAAAATTTTTATTTATTATTACTTTAGTCAATTTCAGCTTATTTTACAGGCAGCTGTTTTTTCCCTTCTTAAATAAAAGGGTATGAATAAATATGAGCACAACTTTATCTAAGCTGAAAGTCAATAACAAGCCAACATAAACCAAGAATATCTGAAGCACCAATAGGGGGCAATAATGACCCACAGAAAACACAGTTTACTGCCACACTGCTGTCAATGCAGGCATGGACTTTCTGTGCAGGAAAAATATGTCATGCTTTACATACAAGTGTTTAGTTAAAAACACATAGAAAAAAAAAACATCCAAAGAGCTGATTTACTTCACAAAAAGCTTGTAAATCACAACATGTCGAAGTTCATGTTGGGTCAGTGAGAACCAGTGTTATTCTCAGGTCATGATGTGAGAGTGAGAGACGTCTCCCTGGTGATGACTTGCTTTGATAATAGACTCTTAACCTTCCTCCAGGCACTCCATCCATTCCTGACAATTAAACACACACCGCAGAACAGCTGTCACACATGAGGCTGGCACATTTTCATGTTTCTTGTGTTCTTGTGACAGCTGCCATCAAAGCATTTGAGTTCAGCAGGATTTAAAGCAGATCCTCGTGTGGAATGTGAGCGGGGAGCAGCGTGACACGCAGGCGGGGCCGATGAGCCGACAGATGCCCATCGATCACAGGCAAACGCAAACTAGCTGGTGTTTGATGGCTGTGTGCATGCAGGCGGTGGTTGATGGAAGATGTGTGTTAACACGGCTCGTGGGTTTAAATCAAGTTAAACATGCATGAAGCACTCATGATGAGATAGTAACTCATGTTGAAAGCTGATCGTGACAGAGATTGAAAGGCAATTTCATACAGAAGAGGATTATTATTGCAGATGTGATGCATCAGAATTTCAAGAAGAAAGTACACCCCTGCCTCCTTTACAAGTGTAAACTTAAGCAGGTTTCCAATTATAGGAGCAACAGCTTGGACATGTCTTATCTAAATCTCTGACATTTGGTGTTGTCGTTGCTGTCATCATGTTATGATCTAAAGAACTCTCTGAAGACTGCAGAAAAAAAAAGTCTCACAAGAGATTTAAAGCATTTCCAAATGACTTAAATAAAATGAAATAAATCCTGTGAAGAAGGTCATTGAGAAAATATTATCTGGCAAATTCAGCCACAGATCAGACTGATGGAAGATAAGTCATCAGGAGTCAGTAATCAGGGAGAAACTGCATTTGTGACTTGCATGAAAGGTGTGCCGGGAGAAAGATTGTATCATCCATAAAGATAAAGAAGCTTGGAAACAGAAAAGTCAGAAAATTTGGTTCACATTTCTTAATAAATGTAATGAGAAAGTGTGTCCAAACTATTGAATATAGTGTATATTTACCTCACCATTCTACTAATGACCAAAAGGAGAGTTGTAATGTAAAGACCATGTTAAAACTGATTTAAATTCCAAAGAAAGGTTTTTATAGGGATCAGATAATCATGCAGGAGATGTGCATGAGCAAGTTTGGTTCGGTATGTTCAGTCATTATTTCATTCATTATGAAAATGGAATCTTTCCAAACAGAATGCACTAAAGATCACGTCTAAAGTTTGCAAGTAAACGTCCCTGCCAGAGCTGGCCAAAGGCAGAAGTAAACCCAGGAGCTGCTGAGGGCCCCCTTACCTTCCTTCCTTCATTTTCTAACTGTTTAGTCCAGTTCAGGGTTGCGGGCTGGTCAGCAAATAAGCAGGTGAGAGGCAGGGTACACCCTGCACAGGTTGCTAGTCTATCACAGGACCAAAAAACCTACAATTACCTGCGTTTATCTGTTTATTTTTTATTTATTTGTTCATTTCATTTCATGTTCAGTTTAACTTTACATTGTTATACAGGAACAAACAGGCACAGATAGAAGATTGAATCTTGTATAATCTGCCCCATTTATCTGTTTGTGTTCAAGATAACTAAAATACTTATGGACGGATTTTCATGAAATTTTCAAGAGTTGTTGGAAATCTGAAAAGGAAGAACTGATTTGGTTTTTGGTGGTGATCCGGATCACCGTTTGGATCCAGGACTTTTTAAAACGATTCTTTAATTTAACATTGTGCTTGGTGGAAGTTTGCGCTCTCCAAGTGCTTTTCTGGTTTTATACAATTTTAATCATGGTTGTGAACCATGAACATTTTATGGTTGAGATGCAAATAATACTAGTTTAATTAATTCCTGCTGCCTCTTCCCCAGTGAGGATAAAAAAAAACACAGCCAGAGTGATAGTATGGTGTAAGCCAAAAATAAATAATGCAAGTGAATGAATGCCTGAATGGCACCAGTTATGTTGAGGAGTTCACAGGGACTCAAATAAATTCTGCTTAGAAGCCCAAACATGCTTGGGTCAGCCATCATCTCTGCTTACACATATACCTTTCTCCCATCTGCCATGATGGGAGGAAATACTCTGATTTATTTGGCTGAATTTGCTAATTTAAGTACAATACATAATGTAAATGCTTCTGTTTATGGGCAGTCTTTTTCAGGCCTTTCTGCTGATAAGTAACTAAAGCTCCTAATTAGATCTGGGTTGTTAGCAACGTGTGTCAGTATGCAGCCAATTTCATCAGCATCAGCAGATGTCCTCTGATTATTAAAAAGTAAAACCCAAAGATTTGAGTAATTACATGGCCTCTGGCTCAGAGGAGAGAAAAGAGGGAGGAAAAGGTGAGGATATGAAAGGTTAAAGGTGAAGTTGTCCAAAGGTTAGAGCCAGACCTCTGACATGGAGACATCTATCTGAGCCATAAAAATGGCTGCACTTCACACTCATTAAACCAGTGTCAAGCTGCAACTGGCACTCTGCTACAACACACATGTGGGGGAACTGCAGGAAAGTTGGACATAATAATACGAGTAGTGGGCTGTGGGCAACTTTTTCATTTGATTATTTTTTTTATATCTGACATGCAGGATGTTCACTCACATGCATAATTACAATTTTCTGGTGAGTTAATAAACGTTAATAGCCTCCAGTATAATACAGCTATGTAATGATGTGCTTGTGTTTCTGTAAAACAAATAGGAAAATATTAAAAGGTTGTATTATAGGTGTTTAATGAATGTGCTGAAATGTCAGACTACAGCTCGCAGGTTTGTGACATCTGTATGCAATTCATTCATTCATTCATTCATTTTCCAAACTGCTTAATCCAATTCAGGGTCACAGGGAAGCTAGCCTATCTCATCTGTCTTTTGGGCGAAAGGCAGGGTACACCCTGGACAGCTCACCAGTCCATTGCAGGGCTGTATGCAATTCATGTAAGTTAAAATATAAAATATGGAATATAACAGGTTAGATGTGCACCAGAAGCCATTGGTGTGACCATAAGCCAATAGAATGAGTTCAATATTACCAGTGTAAATGTGTTTGAGAACTGGTTATGTCTTCATCTTCTGATTTGCTAAATGAATGAAAGAAACATGAAAGTGTTATTTAATATAGCTCAGAGATAAGAGAAGAAAATCAAGGAATTACAAATGAAAGGGAGGTAAACTGAACTGAACTGCTTGAGGGTCGTGGGGAAACTGGAGCTTATCCCAGCAGTCATTGGGCGAGAGGCAGGGTAGACCCGGGACAGGTCGCCAGTCCATCACAGGGCCAGAAACATGCAGCTACAGCTGAAAAACAATACGCTGCACAAGTCTCAACCTAGCAGTTTGTTGTATGTGTCATGTTTGGACTTTTTGTGTGTCTTTTGTTCTTGTTTCCAGTTTTATTTGGTAGTTTTTCCTCTTTAGCTCCTCTGTGTTGCTTCCTGTTCTTCAGTTCACCTGGTGAGGTGATTTCTGATTCGTTTTACCTGTTTCTCATTTGGCCCTAGGTGTATTTATACCCCTTGGTTCTGAGTTTCTAATGTCAGCTCATCCTGTTGTGTCTTCAGTTCAGTCTGCGTTCATCAGTTACTTGGCTTTAATCTTGTTCCTGCATTTCATTTGCCTCCTCTTGCCTCTCTGTCCTGACTTTGGGTCCCAACATCTGCACAAACCCTGACAGCATACAGACAAAGCTGAAATGTGGAACCCTCCTGCTGCTACATTTACCAACAGCAATCGTAGTTTAATCAAAATGTATGCAGGATTATTAAATACCAAAAGAGAGCAACACAACATGGTGACACAAACTTCTTTTACATCCATTGAACTACATATTTAGAATAAGAAAAATACAAAATCATCTGTAAAAAGACATGAAAAATAAAATAGGAATGACCACTGAGTATTACATATTACTTGCATTAAAGGACTGTGCTGTTCCAGGAAATTGGAGCTTGCAGACTCTCACCAGATGACAGAGTTTTCTTTTTCTACCCTCTGCTCATCTGCACTCGTCGCAGAAAGACACTGTCCCTCCCCTGAGACAGCCTCACACACATTCATTCAATCCATGTCAGATGAGTCCCAGTAAAACCAGACAGTGTTTGATTTGTCCTCGACACATCTTTCAGAATTCAGAAACACGGTGAAGATTATTGTGTGGCTGAAAGGAATTTCACATCAGAATTTAATTAAGATTTGTGGCCTTTGTTTGGGTTTGGCAAGACAGCTTTGAAATTCTTGTCAGTTTTTCTGACCTTTCAGAGAATCTCAATCTTTAACTTTGACCCATACAATACATAAATCTCTATTAAAAATCCAACTCTTAAAGATGTTATTAGTCATAATTATTATCTTAAATGTCATGCCAATGATGAGAAATGCTTGTTTTGAGTCTTAGCTCCACCTGCTGGTGAAAAGAGGACACAGCACTAGATTGGTATTCAGTTTACTGTCATCTGCTTTTTAATAGTTGTGGCTCCAGTAAACTACCTGTAATCATGTCCTTCTAGATTGATATGCAAATTAATTACTGTTTTATAATTTAAAAAAGTTAATTCATCCAATTGAAGTTTTATTTTAGGACTCTTTTTGATATGGGCTCTGATTCAGAATTTTAAGATGCTGATTTATGATGTTATTGTACATGCATGTGAAAAAAAAAAGAAAGAAAAAAGAATGAAGTGTTTTGCTTTGGGAAACAGTTTGTTTTAGGAGGATTCAATCATTCTAGGTCAGAAAGCAAAATGGAACTAACATCCTTGTGCCAAAATCGTCTTATAAGTACCAAAACAGACTTGTCTTTAAAAGGAAAACCCTGAGGTAAAAAGCTTCTGACAAGTGCTTCATTGAGTGGCAGAAACATCAAAATGTGACGCAGAAATGAGTTTTATTTGCATGGTAATCGCATTAAAAAAAAAATCGGAACTATTTTCATTGTTTCTTAGCGAATGTTGACATTTGTATGTGCATGTGCATAAAATTATTCAATAAAATAATCATTGCTACCAGCAGCGGAATGAACTGCTTCTAGAGAAAGCAGCCAGAGAAGCCGGGTTTATTCAACTTATAAAATGCTGACATTTTTATTCAAAGTCTGGTGCGAGCATGCCAATTTAAATAGCACTAAAAAACAGCAGGCTGTCCCCATTAAAGGCATTTACGGATGCTCCTTTAAGTTTCTACAGAGAACAGCCTTTTGTATGGATGTTTGTGTATTCCTGGTTTTATAGCATCTCTCTTTCACCATCACCTCCTCGTTGCATTCTCTCTCTCTGGCTGCACTGCTTCTGGCTTCTAAACCTCATCTCTTGTTCCTTTGGCTTCTTGTCATTTTAAGGGAGATTTTCTGGTTTACCAGCATTCTCCATTCCCCGCACTGGCTCAGGCTGTTTTCCTTCTTCTTTCCATCCATTCACCTCACTCTGCAGCATTCCAGCTTTACGGTGTCCCACATAAAACAGGCACAATGGCTGTCCAGTCTTATTTTCAGGGAAGACTGTTGCATCTAGCAAGGTATAACTTTATCAGCTGGGAACTGGAGCATTTTGATAAAATCCAGAAGGAAATGAAACTCAGGCGTTATCATAAGATTATTGTTGGCTTCTCAGTTGAATAGAACAGTGAATCTCAAATGTTTTGAGCCACGACTTCTGAGATAAGATATGTTGGAGTTTATGTTTTATTTTGAAACAATCGTCCTTGAATCATTTGACATGGGAAAAGTGTATGAAATTACTTTGAAAGCATAATCCTGCTATAGATCATAGGTTTACACACACAATCAAGAATGTGCTGTGACTGTGTACCATGTAAAGAAAGAAAGAAAAAAAAAAAAACAACGCAAAAAACATACAAACCACTGAAACTAACTAAATAAAAAACTAGAGCAAAACACACAGAAACAGTCAAAAAATTAAACTCAAAATGGTGCTTGCAAATTCTGGCATCCCCTGAGTAGGGATGGTTCAAACAAAAGAAAAAACAAAAATTAAACAGTTTGATAATACAGTTTGGCATAAAACCAAGTTTCCAGAGTCAAAAAAGAAAGAACTATTCAACATTGTTAAAGATTGTTTGAGCAAATAGTTCAATCATTTTAAAATAATATAAAATTGCAAATACCATGTAGATTTGTGCCAGTATAAAAGATTAAATGAAGAAATCTTTGAACACAACAGGCCAACAGCCTCGCCAAGCTACAGTCACTTTCACACATGCACCGGAGTCCCATCATGGTGGCATGTGAGCATGCAAACATGTCATGTTTCTCTTCCCTGACCTGCCGGCACTCATCAGCTGGAACTCGGTCCACCTGAAGCTTCCTAATTGCCTCTGCTTTGCTCATCCGTCTCATTCAGTTCACCTGGTCCTCTGCCCATTTTGTCATGATTCAGCCTATTTAAACACTCTCCAGTCTCTTCCCCCCCGCCAGATTACCATCAGACCAATGTCTTGTTGTTGTCCAGCGGTCTACGGATTGTCTCCTGTTGCTGATAAACCTCTTCACGTCTCTGGATTCCTCTCCTTACCCTTGCCCACTACGAACATCTCTTGCCTCTTGGATTTTCTGGACACAGACCCTTGCCTAGTCTCTGGACCCCCGAGCCTCTCCTAATGTCCTGGCTAAGTACTTCATCTGCATACATAATCTTGACCTCATGCCTCCTCCCTGACCTTGTCTCCAGAAGCTGAACTCTCACAGCTGCTCATGTCCCTGGATTGATCCTCTGCTCCTTAGCCTCGTCATTCATTTCTCAAATAAACTGGTTTTTTGTTCACTGTGTGTGCTTCTGGGTCCTCACAGTAACCCCTTAAACAAACCTCTAACATTTGTTCTTGACTTTCTGCAGAGACTTTCCATCCAGAAAACATCAACAGATGAGGTGACATGAATGTGTCAGCAGATGTCCTGGAGCATTTACTGTTATTCTGTGACCGTGTGTGTTGGCTGAAGTTTGTCCTCTGTGCTGGCCGCTGCGCAACTTTATGCTCTGTCTGCACTGCTGCTGCATACATACAGACACGTACTAAGCATGTCAGCAGCATCAAGTAGCTTTATCTACGTGCTATAGAGAAAAGATAAAATGCTACATGGAAATCTCTGAATCTGTTTGTACTTCCTCCCAAAAACAGCTTAGTTCTAAGTGGGTGTGATCTTTGATGCTTTGGGTACCACTGCATTAAAAACGCTCTTTACTGCATGAGCTTAGAAACACTTCTCAAAAAAAAAAAACCCCCAAAAAATCCCAACAACAAAAACATTTTTGATCTCTAGTATGTCACTCACAACCACATAATGAGGGAAACATGTATAAACAAGAACAGAAGTGTTGGTTTCTGTGGGTTTGAGCTTAATTCAGAATGAAGTGAGAGGTTTTTTTTAATTCGTTTATTTTTTCCTGCTATTTTGTTCGATGATTTTTGTAAATCCCAATTACTTTTCGCTCCAGGCTAATGAAACACATGATAATCAGGATTTGCAAAAGTGCATCTGCACACATGGTGTGTGGAACTTGCACGTAGCTGAAGGCATCATCGCACATTTCTAACAATGCATGTAGGTTTTAGGGCCAGCAAGTTCCTCACTAAGTCAGGCATTTTTCAGGCACGGAATTGGTTATTTGAGCAACGCAATAACATTACAGTCAGCAAATACATCAACATAGCTGCATAAAAACTGAACTAAAAAAGACATGCCACTTTGTCATAACCATATTCAGTTCAATTCAGCATCATTTGTATCAAACTAGTCCACAAGTCACTTTCATTTTTATGTCAAAGTAAGATATAGGCTTTAAATTATATTGATTGAATATAAGACTTCTTCACAGAGCTGTACAAGACATCTTAAAATGATCCATAGCGTTTTAACTTTAAAAGTCAGTTCCTCTGACTTATTTTAATTACATTAAAATTTATTATCTACATTGCCCTGCAGTGTCCTGATTCTAAGAAACTACACCTAACTTTTTTTCCCATCCTGACACAGAATCATTTCACTTTATAGTGCCAGGTTGCATGCTAGCATCCAGATATCAACACAGTGGCTCAACACAAAAACCTGGCAAGAGATAAGACTGGACTAACTTCTACTTACTAAAGAGCGCTCAGAGAAGAGACAGGATGCAAGACAGATGCTGACTTAACTGTGGTTAAGAAAATCTCCCAAAGTTCCTACAGAGTTCAATGCCAGCAAATCGTGCTGTAAAGGATAAAGGAGCAGAGTTTTTTGTTTTTTTTTCATGCTGGTTATTTTACCACACAGCAACGACAAACCACAAATGCTGGTTTGGAAACCATGAGTCACTGTCAGTAGCTTGTGTGCTTCGAAAACACATTTCTTCTTTTTTTCTGTCATGCCAGGCCAAATAAAAATGTTTGCGGGATGAAGGATGAGCAGCTCGTAAGTCTTTCCATTGCCTGTCGATGTGTAGACACTTGGCTGAGCTGAACTCACGTGTGAAGAACTTCCTCTTCCAAACCGAACTTAAGTGAGGAGCTGAAAGATTTCTCTTGTCTGCGCTACTCTTAGTTGGAGACTTGTATACTCACACTTGTCTACTAACTCATGCTTGGGCACAGGGGTTGGAAACTAACAGAGGGTTCCTCCTGTGAAAGTGGACCAGAAAGCCAATGGCAGGAGCAACTTACAGCTGGAAAAGCTGAGTTCAGTCGAACAAGCAGGGTGAGCTGAAGCAGCAGCCGTTTTGACACTCAGGCCAGCAGCCACTGGGTCTTCCTGCAGCTCCAGATTCAAAGCAGCAGATGGTGGGTGAGATTTTCAGACTGAGGAAAAGCTTGCATGTTTATAGGTCTGCTAACAGTAGCGTCTCTGAGCAAGTTCAAATGCAGATGAGTTCAGTCTGAAATGTGGGAATTTTAACACTCCTGATGGTCGAAGCCAAGAGACCCAAAGACTTATTTGTGCCCCAGAATATCTTGGTGTCCTCAGTGTGCTCTGAGCTTTCTGTGAGTTCATGTTTTATATGAAAAATGCGTAGCAGTCCAAAAGCAGTTTCCTTGAAATCAAACTTTTTTGCTGACAAAACAGGTGCTGGAGGTATTTTGGCTTGCAGCTATGTCAATGTTAAAGGTCAAGGATGTGGTATGAGGGCTGCTGGCTTTACCTCTTTATAACAGACTCGTGTGTTGTGCCAGTGGGTCAGGCACTTAAGCCAAACCTAGATTAAAATCTCCAGATGCAAGTCTGGCACATTATCTTTGGTCAGCTCTACATCAGTGACTCAGATCACCCATGGACTGTTGTTACTGCTCTGTATTTTTAAGGCCCAAGACATAAAGTGTGTTAAGATATGATGAGGGTTGAAGTTAATGCATAGGACAAACTGTACCTCGCTGCAGTGACAGGATGAAAAAAACACACAAACCTACACTTAAAGCTGGGGTAGGTAATCCAGCCCAAATATTTTTTTTTTTTACTCTGGGTGAAGTGGTTCCTCCTCCTGATAGTAGTCTGTACATTTTGTAATCATGAACAATAAGAAATATAGTTAGACCCCTCAGTTTACTGTAGCTCTGTCAAAAATTCTGACCAATCAAAACGTTGGGGACAAAATGGAGTTTATTTCTTACAGGCTATTTTGTAAGTTTCTTCTCCTGGCTCTCCTCCTCCCCCTCCCGCAGTGCATACCTGATAGCCACACCCTGCATATAAATGGCATGTAAGGATGAAGATACAAAGTAGTGAAGAAGAAATATGGATAACTTTTTGAGTTATCTTGAACACAAACAGATAAACAGCAGTAAAAACACAACTTCCTTGGTGGAGGTGAGAAAAAAGCTTTGGATCACACAAGGAACAAAACCAGAGGGGGAGGAACCAAGACAGGGTGCTACTTTCACATCTTGTTAGGTCCCAGCATTATCTAGCCAGCTTTAATAACTCATCTTTCAGACTGTCTGCAGTGTGTGTCACATATAATATGACCTGCTGCAGCGTCTTGGATAAGACTGGTCAGGACCAGGCCCCAGTGTATAGTGAAAGTGAGGCATGTTCATAATAATGCATAATAATAAAAATCTTAGGGTTCAGTTTCTGTTCATAAAAGCTTCATGAAAAGAAAACAACTAATGCTACAGCAAAGGTTGCAGTGTTAGAACTCTCCCTGGTTTGTTGTTGCTTTGCCCTCCTTTTATATATTTGATAATTTAAAATAAAATATTGCTGCAAAATTATATGCATACTAAATAATTTCAATGACAGCATTTAATACAGTCTCTCTCAAACCATCCACTGATGTTGGGTAAAGTTATAATCATGGCATATGTTTGGGTTATTGGAAAATTTCCTTATTCATGTAAACATGTTAAAATACTAAATCAAACAAATGAGCAAACCCAAATATATAAATAAAGATGCAACACCTTAAAGCTTGAGCAAAGCTTTCCCTATTAATATGGAAAATTCATTTCAGAGGATGTCTGCAAGCACCGGTCTAAATGCACACAGGATGCATGAAGCAGTCACCATAAACATAAAAAGTGGCAACATTTTCTGTCTCTGCTGAATCATTTGCAAGTTTTTTGACGATTTATTCAGAAAGCCAACAGTCACAAACACCTGCATTGCGTTTACGGTTTGAATTGATCATCGTTTTAGAGCAACATAGCTGTTTTCTAAAGAACAGCTTCAGTCTTATGCCTTAATTTCCAGGGTTGTGACGATATGTTTTTGTCCCGATTCGATTCCGATTTTTTTGGGCGCCAATTCAATTTAAATTACGATTCTCATGATTCCCTAATATTGCTGATTTTTGTCGACTAACCCCCCCCCCCCCCCCCCCCCCCCCCTATTTTAAAATTGTGAAGAAAAAAATCAACAAAAACCATAAAAATGACAATTTTTTTTTAAAATTATGGATTATTTCTATTTATTTAAAAAAAAAAATTTTTTTTTTAACAAAAGAAATCAATTTTAAAATTGTGAAGAAAAAAATCCTGATGTTCAATTTCCCCACCCCTATTAATTTCCCTGTTCTGGTTTTTGTCAAGCAAGATATTTTCGGTCACCTTCTCAGGACGTAGGTGGGGGCTAGAGAAATGTGCTGCATCTTAAAACTGAAAATGCTGACTACACAATGAAGACTTATGTCTTCACAATATTTAACCCTTGGTACATACAGTTTCTTAGACATTTTTTTTCATCACATTATAGTTGACACTTTATTGAAAACCTTGTTATACACCATACAGCATTAGTCTCCTGCACCCTGGTGGATACAAGAAAGCAGCAGACTGCACTAAAAATACTTTGACCTATCACCTGGTCATAAATGGTAAAAATACATAAATATAAACTGTTAATTTTTTTCATATTTTAATAAAAGACCAAATAACTAATATTCCTAAAAAATGAAAAAAATAAAAAACCACGAAAAAACATTGAACTTTTCTCCTGTTATTCTGAGGTTAAAGGGCCCAAATATTGTGAGCAAATAATATGCAAGTTGTACTTGTTTTTCTACCAAGTGTTGAACTGAAATCACAAATAAACTTTCCTGATTTGTGAGTTTTTTTTTCCATTGTGCTCATCATATAACCAGCCCTCAAAATCAAAAACATCTTACAGATCGTTCTCATGCACCCATTTTATTGTTTTTCCAATAATTTTCAGGTATGACCATCTGTTAATTTTGTGATTTTAATGCGTCACTAGCATTCCTTTGTGCATTGGTAAAGGGCAGTGGATTTCAGGTTGGAAGAGGTCAGCGGTGTGTTTTTTCCACTCCACGTACAGGATGTCCAGGAAATGTCTGGATGCAGCTGCAGTAACAACACGGAGCTGCTTTTGTCCTCTCAGCTCTGCAGGACCTTGAGTCGAGCCATGTCTGTTGTTGAACCTGCAGAGACCTTCGCCACAGGGCCATGCTGTGCTGTGCCACATGATCAGCCATCGTTTTAGCTCTTATTGTTAAAAACAAAGTAGGAGGTAAATGAAACCAGTCATAAGTCAGAGCTGGAAAGTCCTTTCTGGAAAATGAAAAGAGCATTAAGTCTGAATGTGTTTATGTCTTTACACTAAATGGAAGTATATTTAACATTTTACAATAAATTATACATGTCACTTTGCTTGAACTTTTAATTTTTTGCAACATTTATAACAAAATGCAGTTTAGTACTGACTCCTACCTGAAATTAAACCTATATATAGACTGCTCCGTGTGCACAATCCCACCACTGATCACTTGGCTGTGTCCACAGGATAATTACTGAATGAGTGATTAACTATGAAATTTATAATAATAAACAATATATTAGATGGACTGGAAGTTAATGTTTCTGCTTTTTAGCTGTGAAATATTTTAATTTTACAGGGTTTGTTGTGTTTTGAGTGTGTCGGAGAGCGTTGCCTGTCTGTATGATGCTGATTACTTTTATGATTTTGCTCTTCTGTTGCTTTGAACTTTTATTTTTACCTGCTTTTCTTTATCATCTACTGACTTTTTTTCACCTTCTTTCAGGTCAAATCCTGCAGAGGAATCTCTGAGAGGTGACTACCTAAGCCAGTTTGGATGCCTAATAATACGTTAATGTTGACAGACCTGATAGACATGTGCATTCATTATGTCTGGTATAATTATTGGACAGTTAACAATAGTTTCACCTTTTTTTTTTTTCACCTCAAATTTCTCTCTGTTAAAGTCTCACATTCAAATAAACTTATTGATGTCTTTTTATGGCTTTATAAAGAACCCCAGATGACATTTTTTAACGACTTTAAAGTTATTTTCTATCTTTTTAGAGGGTAATGGTACGTTCCCAGCATATCACCAGCTCGCCAGCTGCAGAGACCTGTGACACTAGAAGAGTTTGACCTCAGCAATCTGGGATCATCACCTGCAGGAGTCCTTTCATCTCTGGGATTTACTTCCTAGCAGAAAGATATTATTAGGCAGCTTGTAGAGTGACCTGATTCCAGCATTCATCAGATTTCGATTAGTTTACTGCACCCTGTGGAGATGTGAAGATGAGCAATCCTCCCCTGCAGGGCTTCATCACTGACCTTTGACACCTGAAGCAAAAAGCTCCCAGTAATATTTAAAAAAACATTTTTTTTTTTAAAATATTCCCTTAGTGCTGTGGATGATGCATGAAGAAAATTTAACAAAACACTGTTAAATAATATCATTCTTTATTCAAGTTGCTTTATATCTGTTTATTTATATCTGTTATTTTTAAGATACCAAGAAAAAATTGACTTTGTAGGGAGAAAACAGAAAATATTCAGGATGTTTTTTTACTTGGTTTCACAATTTTTTTTAGACTTGGGATTTCAAAACATTCAAGTTATAATGCTGCAGACCAGCGAAACCACATTAGTTTTTCCACAATGAACATTCATAATGAAATCGTACTGCTGGGGTCAAGGGCTTTGTTTGACTACCTGGGTAAGACTTTGACTCCTGCTCCACGTTACTGCATTGAAAGGGAAACTAAGCAGAGATCATGCCTCATTGTTCAACTTTTTAGTTAATGCATCTTCATAAAAATTTGTTTTCAGCTTCAGTGAAATGCTTAATAGTCTAAGCGTCCCGTTATGGAAAAAAAAAAAAGCTAAGGTCACGTGTCACCAGCATGCAGTCAGTATGAGTCACATGGGGGCACGGTTGAGTTTATAATCTGCTTCATGCTTCACTACGGGAATTCCCTACAAACAATTAGGTGTTTATATAAAACTCTTGTTGAAGATCTTGATGGGACTGACGGCATGTATACATGTGGTTATGAAGTCACAGTTCCCCACTCAGCGCACGGGTTGTGTGGGGAGGCTACGGCTTGGCAGCTTGCTATAAACAGTTGACTCCAGCTGACCATAATGATGGCCCTGAAACTCAGACCTTCATAGAAACACAACAAACAAAGCAGACTCCATATTGGACATGACTGAACATTATGCACACCTTTCTGCACTTCCAGTATCATCTTGATCTTTTACTAAGATCAGAAATAGCTAAAAATGTACTTTGTTACTGACTTATTATTGATGTCTCATTTTTATTAGTTAATACAGCAATAACTTGATAAAAGATTTTTGATTGTGGAAATATTCATGGAGAAAGTGGATGTTGTGCCACAGAAAATTACACGATACACATTTACATGCCAGAGGATTACACTGTAAAACACATTTTCTGTGTTATCACGAAGCTGTCAGATGCAGAAATGTAATATTTCAGCTGCATGGCTCAGGGATCTTCTTTCTTCTTGTTTAAGTGCAATTTGAACAACTGTTGAAAGGATAGTTAGATTCCAGCCAGCTGGCGAAAATGAACGGATTTCTGCCTCAGATTCTTGGAGGAAAAAGCTGCAGACAGCATCTGGCTCTGCAATATTAAAAGAAAGAGCTCGGACAATGTCAGGTTCAGTGGTGAAAGTTGTGCTTGTGCCTGGTGTGGCAGATACGTGCTTCTATAAGTAAATGCTGCATCATATTGTTGAGTTTCAAAAGATCATTTATTCATTTTCCTAACCACGTAGATGAAGGGTCGCAGGGAAGCTGGAGCCGATCCCAGCAGGGTTTGGGCAAAAGGCAGGGTGCACCCTGGACAACTCGCCAGTCAATCGTAGGGTCACACAAACATCCACTCACACCTATGGGCAATTTAGAGTAACCATCAACCAAACATGCATGTCTTTGGACAGTGGGAGGAAGCCGGAGTACCCAGAGAGAACATACAAGCTCCACACAGAAAGACCACTGTCCAAGCCTCGCCCCAGCTGAGGACTGAACCAGCAACCTTCTTGCTGTGAGGCCACAGTGCTAACCACTATGCCACCATGCAGCCGAAAATGATTATTTCAGCCATTTTAAATGTGAACTTCAGAAATTTAGAATATTTTAAAGATTAAAAACATCTTGTGGATGAAGAAACTGGAAAAAAGTACAACATGAAGCTGGTAAAAATAAAAAAAAATCAAGAATATTAATAAACCCAAACCACTAACTAGATATAATATATATATAACAAAAAAGAAAATACTGTTCATGTCTTGGCAGTACATCGAAAATGTATCCTGTGTGGTGACATTGTTGCTTTAATGTGTAGCTTCCACCTGTGTTTGAGTTTCCTCGCATCAGTGGGATCTACAAACCCCACAACAAGTTCCGACCTCTAATCCTGAATCTTGTAACCCTGCCAGCTCGCGGCCGGCCTAGCTGATGAAATTACATGCAGCTCTGTGTTTCTGCTCTTCATCCTCTTCTGCCACAAAGAAACCCCACAGTGGACCACGCAGACAGCCACCCTGTTATTCACCACTCCTTACAGTCACTTAACATCAAAGTGTTTGTCGTGATGTTTAATCACCAGTCAGACTCAAGTTTAGAGACTTTTGAGAACTTGTTCTGTATGGTCCAGTACAGCTGCCTAAGTCACACAAATCACTGGGATTTTCAGCAATAATGACATTTAAAAAGGTTTGAATTAGTCTTAGATTTTAATTTTATTCTAGTTTCTTGCCACAAATTGGATGAAAATTGATCTTAAAATCAAAATGTTTCTTCGTGCAGTAATTAAAAAAATGGAGAACAACATCTATTCATGGACATCAGGCATACATCTGATGTACAGTTGTGCTCATATGTATTCATCCCCTTTCATTAAAGAAAAGGCTGAATTTACAACAGTCACTCAAATAACTGGAGACTTAAAAAAGGACAAATAACTAAAAATTTGCAAAAATATAATTTAAAAATATAAGACACTGTTTTTTCATTTAATTGAGTTGAAGAAAGAAAAAAAAACACAAACAAACAAATTGGTCCTGGACAAATTAGAGCACTTTTCTGTTGAACAGTGGGACAAAATACCTGTCGACAGGTGCAGAAGTCTGACTGAGAGGAACAGAAAACACCTGACTGGAGCGGAAACATTAAAGGATT
Organism: Telmatherina bonti; assembly: GCF_933228915.1. Classification (NCBI taxonomy): domain Eukaryota; kingdom Metazoa; phylum Chordata; class Actinopteri; order Atheriniformes; family Telmatherinidae; genus Telmatherina; species Telmatherina bonti. Next base: position 15,634,270 of record NC_136614.1, on the reverse strand, counting down.
GTTCAACAAAATATTAGTTTATGAGTGATGTAATATGTAATAAATTATCTTATTTTTTTGCTTTAAAAAAAAAAAAAATCTATTGAGCCAGTATTAGAAAATAATGTAAAGATTTTCATAAAAATTTTATTTATTATTACTCTAGTCAATTTCAGCTTATTTTACAGGCAGCTGTTATTTTCCTTCTTTACTGAAAGGGTGTGAATAAATATGAGCACATCTGTAAATATGTAAGATTGCAGCAATGCTAATTTGGTAACACAACAACACAGGACACAAAATTTGATGTGCTATAGACAACGCTTTAGGGGTAAATAAGGAACTAATTGGTAATTAGCCAGTACGTACTGGGTGGCTGGTTTGTTATCAGGGAATCCAAAGAGAAACAAATCAGGCACTAATACTTAACCAGTCATCTTCTAATAAGCCTGGTCTTTTTGGTCACCAGTAAGTACTGGTTAATTGCATTTAAGTTCCTTATTCACCTCTAAGGCGTTCCCTAGTAACAAGGCATTGTGTCCAGCATTGTAACGTGTTACCACTAATTTCTATTCTTAATTCCTTTCCAATTCCCTCTTGGTGTGTAAACCTGCAGGGCAATACATTAACTGGATGAGCATGCCATGCTACTGAATGAGTGGCCCCTAAACCTGAGCAGGCAGCCCACTGCAGGGATGCCTATGTACCCACCCAAGCTTGAGTTGCAGGACCCAGTGCTTTACCACTGTTTGTTGGGATTATGTTTTTTTTTTTCAGCTATTCATGTCGTTGCTTGTTCAGAGATACTACTGGCATAGTGGTGGTACTGATTGGAAATTCTGCTCACCTGGTGTATATGAGACATGCCACTCACCTGCTGCTGTTTGACTCAGCCTACTTCAGGGCCAGGCTGCAGTCCACCTGTTGTCAGGTCGTTGTATAAGCCAGGTGAAGGATACCATGCAGTCAGAAAGAACTTCCTGTTGTTTCATCTGCTGCACTGCCTCCACTTCTGTTTATGTGACACATCCAAGGTGAAGCTGATTCTGCTTTTCCTTACCTGCTGTCGGCTTTATCCTGGTTTCTGCCTGATTGCCTGCAAATCCTAACATGGAAACTGAAGAGGTTTCATGCTGTTGAAACATACAGACTGCTTTGGTGAGCAGAAAAAGACATGTTGTCACGGTGTCACCTGTCCTCCTTTTTTACTCCTGAATATATTTCCTTGACTTTAAACTGTCTGAAAGGAAAACGGTTGAAGCTATGGGACAAGATCCATGCAATGGGAGTAACTCTTGTGAAACGTTATGAGGAAGAACTTGTCAACACAAAAATGAGAACACAGATAGTGAAAAGTAGTGAAAAGGTTGTGCAGTGGTTGCCATTAATCTCATAATCCAGCAAAAATAAAAACACAGTTTGTATCACTGCTGCAAAAACTGTGAAAGCGACAACAAAGGACTGTTTTTCCTAAACGAGCACTGTTTTTGACCTCATTATTAGTGAATTGATGCTGTAATTGTTTTCAGCGCCATTTTGGTTAGCATCTGTTTCTGTTATGAATCTGGCATCCCCTGCAGACTTAGACGAATCCCTCTCTGTTTGTCTTTGTGTGGTCTTACATGAACACAGCTTTGTATTACTGGCAGCCACGACACCAGAGACCTTCGTGGATCTCTGAGAAATATTTTGTATCATTTTGGTTTGAAATTGCGTCCCGTGTGGCTTTGTGCTGTGCGATGTGTGGTGTGATCGTCCTTCTGAGGCACATCAGGAATCTGAGCAGCATATGATTTCATGGAGATTGAATACAATAATGGCAGGGTTGGTTTGTGTCATCTTAAATAGAAGTGAATGACAAGACCATGTTGTCTGGTGTGTGTTGGAAAGCATAAAGGCAAGAACAACAGTATCTATGAGATGAGAGAACTGTAGAAATGATTTCATTTCAAATGGATTTTTAATCTCCTAATTACTATTTTAGCCATTTTACCTGTTAGTAATTGTGTTACCTAATTTAGTCAAGAATTTGATCTTGAGTTGCCTGTTTCTTAATTCGCACTTTGTTGCACAGTTTGAACAGAAAGTCTTCAGTCTAACCAGGTGGTTAAGGAACTCCTCTCCATGTTCAGCCATTTTCTTAAAAAAAGTTCCACTGATCTGTTTTTTTTTCTGGAGAGTTTAAAGGTCCCACATTATGCAAAATTCACTTTCTAAAGATTTTTATTAAGTCATATGTGTCCCCATAGCCTGTGCATAAGGAATAAAAAAGAGAAAACTGTCACCTTTACGCTTGCTCTAATTTTTAGTTAATGTGTGCTTAAATAGGTGAGTCTGACATCTTTCCCTTTGTGACCTCACGCAGGGAAATGACCATTCCCCTCTCTATTGACCCCTTCACTGCAAAAACTCAGCCTTAAAAAACAAGAAAAAAAATATACAAAAATGAGGTAAATGTTGCTTAAAATAAGATAAATTATCTGCCAACAGAACAATAAAATTTGGCTTGTCAAGACTTCCCAAAACAAGTAAAAATACTCTGAAAATAAGAGGAATTCTCTGGCATAAAAACTAAGAAGTATCTCACCTTTAAAAAAAATAAACATATGTGTACTCAATTTGAGATTTTTAATCTTACTTAGATTTCAGTTTTTGCAGTGTTCCCCCCAGTGCAAGCTGAGCCTGGTCTTCTAAAATCACCGAGCGGGTGCCACAGAAAGTTGCATCCTCTTTCCAAGACGGATAGCGAGTGGGAGTGGACAGACACCACATATATATTTAAGGTTCAGACACAGAAACAGCAACTTTTGGAATGGCTGAAATTAGGAGCAAGGCTGCATTTGGGGTAACAGACTTTGAAAACAATGTTGTTGGATCTCTGGAACTCATGAAATTGTTAAAAAATGTATAATATGGAACCTTTAAACAAGTAGTTGACCATCTGCTATTGAAGAAACTTAATCCTTTCAAGATCTTTTACCTTTGCTTAATAAAACAAACAACCTCTTGTCTACGCTGTCATTTTTAGAGTTAAGTTTCTAAAGAAAAGAAACTGCACAGTTTGTATAATCTATGAATGATAGGGCGTTCTTTTTTTTTTTCTTTAAACAAAATCCAGTCAGGTTTCAGAGCAACTCACGTTACAGAGACAGCTCTTGTTATGGTAATCAGTTACCTGCTGCTGAACACAAACAGAGGAGACTGTTCGGATGTTGTTCTTTTATAGTCCTTCAGACTCAAGATTAATGGCCCAGTTCTTCTTCTTTTATACTCAAACCTCTGCAGCAAAAGTTTTTACCACTAATCTGAAGAACATAAACTCTTAAACTCTTAGATCCCAATCCATTTATACATCTTAATACCGAGCATAAAGTACATGCGCATTTTTATGCTGACGACACTCTGCTTTATACTTTTTTTGTGTACATTTTAAACTTCTCTACTTTCTGTATGGAAGTACAGAAGCAGGAGATTAATGATTCAACATCACACTTCTCTGGCCAGTTAACCCTTTGTAGGGCACTCAATGAAAAACCTTGAAATTAGAAATTCTAACCTAAAATTGTCCTTCTGGTATGGACCAGGACTCCATTCTGTTGTTACATTAACAAACAAACAAAAAAAGTCTCATGCTGAACATGAAAGAAAACAAAGTGTTAAAAAAATAGTCACCTGCCCTTAGAAAGGGTTAATTGTGACTGCATATTGTTTACTCAAACCGATATTGAGAATTTTTCTTCTTTTTCTTAAAAGTCAGTATTGCCATTCACCAAAATCCCCTGTTTTTCTTGGAATTTAAAATAAAAAAAAAACAACAAAAACCCTGCCATGGTTTCAGGTTGCTTTGCCAGCCTTACACTACAGTGATATTGTGTTAATGTGGCATACCCTCTCCGGTGCAACCTTCACTCAGTCTGCCCAGCTTCCCGTGGTTAGATTGGGCTGCTGAAAGTGCTCCCTTGCTGCGCATGTTTCCTTGTCTTGTTTTTGAGCCCTGAGGTGAGATCTCAGAGTAGAGCTTAAGATCATACAAGGACAGGGGCATCTGGAAATTTTAAGTTGGCTGTGCTTCCCAGTGTGTGAGCTGGTGCTAATGAAAAACAGATCTCTGCCTCTCACTTTCCTTGCCTGGTTAGCATTAGCTAAACGGATCTTCTGTACTTCTGTGAGCATTCTGCAAATTATTTAAACCTTTTTCTAACTCTAAGGTTTACAGTTCAGTAGGACTTTGGCTGAGTTAAAACACAAACAGACTATGAAACAAACTTAATGTGAAGGGTGCATTTACAGAAGAATTATATGCTCAGAATGAAATGACTCCAAATGTTAGATTTTGGTCACTTTATCCCTTACAAAATAATTGCTTAATAAACTTAGAGATCCTGTTGTCCAAGCATGTTTTATAAATATACTATAGCTACACAATAAAAGAGAGCTATACATGAAGTGTTTTCACGAAGGACATTATTTTCTAGTACAAGTCAGAATATGCGACATCCCAGTCACATGGCAGTGTATTTGTGAATGCACTTTATTTAAGTCTTTCCAAACTGCACCCAGCATGGCTTTCTGTTTGGAGTGTGCAAGCATTCACTGCTCTCAAATGCTTTGGTCATGAATTGCTCCTCTGCACGTGACAATGCCATCGCACACGACCCAAAACCGCAGCCAACAGTTTGCAGTATAGAGCCTGCAGGCATTGCTATGATTTCTTGTGGTATACACCGTCACTGGCTCTTTCAGAGATGACTAAGTTCTCCCTCTTCCTTCTCGGCTTATCCAGCATCTCAAGGCTGAAGGTTGGGAAAGGTGCAGGTGTGACTGCAGCACCGAGCTCCATTTAGAAGAAGAGGATGCCACGGGGCAAAAGGGCGAGCAAGATTTACCATGTCTACATCTTTACTGTATATGAAGATTTATGGCCTTGTCGAACACAATGCGGTGTTAGATGAGAGCTCCTGAACTTTTAGCAGATCAGTCTGGAGGTTACATATCAGGACAACGTGAAGGGAAAGCATTTCCTTAAATTAACCCCTGAGGGGATTACTGATTACAACTGCAATTTTGAGAGGAGATAAGGCAACAAAGTCTTTTATATTTGCTTCCTGAGATTATAAATATTCAAGTGACCACAAGAAGCATTAAACCAAGTAAAACATTTTAATGAGATCATCAGCTCTGTTGCCTCCTGTTCAGATCTGGACATCATCAATTACCAACTGGATGACTCTATAATCATTTTCTATAACCTGCTAATGGTTATGAAATAGTAAGCATTATAATACTAAGCAAACTAATATATTTTAATTCTATCTGAAAAAAAAAAGCTTTGATCCATCATACAACCTGGTGAAAGGGAAATAAAAATATATCATAATTAATTTCTTAATAAGAGAAAACCTGTGAAAGTAAAAGTACTTTTTCTGACTGAATGGTATCAGATCAGTTACTGTGGTCTATGTTAAAAAAAAAAAATTAAGAGAAGGATGCATTGTAACAAAAATATGTCTAAAAGGCCATCATTTTATTTGTTCTCATAGTATTTCTTTTTCAGGGCTCAAGCAACGATGGCTCATTTCACGTATAGGAGAAACGTGTTGCTCTTCGTCGTTCATTACAACCATGCATGTGACAGCGGTCACATCTTGTCTATTCTTCATAATTTGCCTTTGCAGGGGTTTTACACAAACTTTAAATTATGTTCTTACTCTTCCGACAGCATGTTATGCATCTTTAATAGACAAAAAACATTTTCTATTTTCTCTTTTATATGGCTAACAGCCAATACTGGACACACTGAGGAGGACAAAGATCATTACTTCCTGCCTCCAAGACAGAAGATGAAAGGATATACCTAAAATTCCAATGAGTGCTGAGTTTGACTGCGCCCATCCTTTTCATATAGGCGATGGTTCTGCATCATATTAAAAGCCGCTTGCGCTCCTTTGTAGTTGAATATCAGGAAGTCATAGAGCCGTCTCTTGAGTCTGATGTTATTTAGAAGGAAGCATGTTGTGGAGACCAATATCCAGAGAAGATATGAAAATTCCTGGAAGTTTTTAAAACATAAATGTAAACAGGCATGCTCTTTTGAAAAGACAATAAATCTTGTATACAATAATTCTGTATTTTTTAATTTGGCAATCTTGTTATTTCAAGGAGGAAAATAAGGATTATTTTAAAAAAAGAAATGCAACCAAGATGCCTTACAGACTTTAGAAGCAGGATTTTATATGGAAAGTATGCACAGAGAATAATTTTATTCTCAAGGATCAGAGAGGGATTATTAAACAAAAGCCAAACTGTTGCTGGAAGTGCTGCATGGTGGTGAAGTGGTCAGCACTGCAGCCTCATAGCAAGAAAGTTTGAGCTTCAACTGGGGAAGAGGCTTGAGCTCACATCTTTCCCTTTGCGATCTCACATAGGGAAATGACCACCTATATGGAGGTATGGAGATTGCACATGTATGCATGGGTTCTCTTGGGGTCCTCCCACCCACAAAACATGCATTACAGGTTTATTGCTATGGTTAATTAACCACTTTTCACAAGTAAGTTGCTTTGGAATACACCCAGACTTCAAAACATTGAACCATAACTAAACTAAAACTATTATATTTAAACAGTATTGCATGCAAATCACAGCTAATATATGAAACTATCCTGTCCACAATAGTTGTTTTCTATCCAGAAAGTGTGGATAATATCAATTTGAAGCAAAAAGAGGTGTTCAAGTTGGGAACACAGTCTTTGATATAATGTCACTGTGATGCCTGCTAAAGTACTTAATGACACACACCAGGTCCTGATTTGCTGATTGCCTCTCCTGTATCATGCAGTAATTAAGTACCTCGGTTTCCCTTGTTCCAGCTTTTGTTTGTTCAGATGAGGATTGATTATATAAAGAAAAAGCCTCTGTTTTTACCACCAAAACTACTGACAAACTAACAGATCACAAACTTCCTGGAGGGTTAGGGTTAGACGGTGTCTGGTGAAAAACGCTCAGCAGTGGCATCACTTTCTGTGGTGGCTCAAGTAGGGACACCATAAACAGAGAAAGTCCACCACCAGCATCTGTCTCTGGCACGAAAATGTTAAATTATTTGATAAAAGACGAGTGTAAGGCCAGCAGAGAAGATCACTCTGCTCGTGGACATGATCCTCAAAGGGGCCACTAGCGTCCCGAAAGATCTCGCTCACCTCTTCACAGACTGTCCTCCACTCCCTGTCAGGTAAGAGACGCAGCGCCCTGCTGGCAGCACTGTCAGGTTTGGCAACAGATTGCACTCAGCTGCTAAACAAAACAACACTCAGCTTACTGTGTCATTCTGTGTCCATAATTTGGCAGCTGCTATGGAAATGTGTTATTATTATTTATCTCATGTATATGCAATAACAGCATAAGGGTCCATCTGCTTTTCCCCCTTTGATGTAAAGTAATTCTCCTCTTTGTGCACCAGTGCAATAACCAAAAGGCTTTTTATCCATGAACTTACTCATTTATTCTTTTTATATCATACATGTCCATCTTAGCTTTTGTTATGCAGATTTTGTTTTTATCTGTTTCTACAGAGAAACATGTTCATCATGTTTTTAGTCAGTATTGGGGGTTTTTACATCTGATGTGTCATTATGTGAACAAACAGGAGTCTTTGGTAAATGGATCGCCTATGTTTGCATTGCAACAACTGGCTTCCATTATTGCATTATTAATATATGAATTTTAAGTGTTTATGGTGTTACTATAGGGTTTGATAAACTAATTTAAACTATTGTGGCATTTTTAAGATTTTACTTATTCCCTAATTAATTTTTGTTAGTGTGGTGAGCTTTGATGTGGTGTTAGCATTTTGTACTTCACATATAACTGTTGTGATTATATATAGAGCTGGCAACAAAGAATGGCAGCAGCTAAAGCGGATCCAAGTAAACAGTAAAATAACTAGATGTTTGATTTTTCATTTTGAAGTACATAAGATTTCATTGAAAATAGATATTTTTTTCTTGCTTCTGTCTCGGGTTAAACTGCTCCATAGAGTTCATTGCCATCACAGTGACCTCTTCTTTGTGAGTTGTTAATTTACACAGAACTTTATATCTATATGCTGTGCCTTATTGTGTACCTCCATTTTATTTGGGTTCATTTTAATATTCTTTGGCAGTACCGCCCACTTATCCTTTCCTTGTAAGATACACAGCTCCAGACCTCCCTGGCTTTATGTGCTGTGCTGCAGTAGATCCTTAACCAGACCACAACGACCGGCAGCGTGGCGCTCCACAGATGTGGGCCTTTTGTGGTCAATATTTTTTGCTTTTCTCCCACGATAAGCTGACAGAGTCAACCTGACATAATTAGCTGTCTGGGGTGTGTTTGGGTTGTGAGTTGCCGCTGTGGTGTAAATCAACAAGGAGCTGGCTGCCAGAGAGACAGCTCCAAGCCACATCAAAAGGAAAGAGACTGCTTCTCTGCCGCCGACCACATTCACTACTCAGCTGCTTCCCATTGTTTTTCCTTCACAATCTGGCTGCTGCGTACTTGGACCTTGCAAAGGCAGCATGCGTTTGGGTCATATTTCTTCTCGTAGTTTGTTTCTTATTATAACTTTGAATGTGATTATGGGTAATTTGGGACCGCAATGTTGATCATTATTTTATTGGCTTCAGGTTATTAAGAATAATTTAAATATTGAGTCTTCCAAACAATAAATCTAGCATGCAGATTTATGCAATAAAGAAGAACTATCACAAGGAGTGCATAAGAGCAATATTCACTGAGAAGAACAGAGTCATAGCCAGGGTTCCAGGCTGTCTGAGAAGACCTGCTTTTAGTCAAAGGGAAACACTGTGCACGTGCAGAAACAGTTCACCTACCAGGTCAACAAGCTAGAGAGAGCAAAGTTGTTGGAAACATGCTAAATAGAAACAGGGAACTAAACTGTAACTGTCAGGACACGGCTCTCCCAGAGGAGATATTTATACAACACTCCCAAAGCTATAATCGTGGTCTCTTAACTGTGACAGCAGCATGGAAGTGTTTATCTGGAGAAGTGACAGGAATAGCTTGTAGCAGAATAACATAAAACACCCCTCTTCTGGCCAGCTAGAGTTAGACTTGGCTATTTTGGTTGAGGAACCTCTGCTCATTTTAGTTGTTTCAACTGGCAATGCCTCTAATCAAAGGATCAAAACAGTTATATTCTGGAAATGGGCAATTATAGTACCAGCCAGATAAAAATGGCATCAAAGACCTCAGCTGAAGGCTGTGCCAACATGCTGATTTAGCTGAATTTCAGCAAAAACTGCTGAAACTTTAAAGTGGAACTATTATGTGCATTTCAGGCTAATTTACTTTTATTTCTGAGACCAGAAGGGCTGGGATTGATCGAGTTATTGTCACAAATGGCTTTATTTACTTCAGACCGACCCTCTCCGTAGGCTGTCAGATCAGCCTGTGGGCAAAACGAGTGGATTGAGACTCTTCCGCATTAAGCCCCGCCTCCCGCCACTGCACTACATCGGGAGTGCGCATCGAACATCTTTCACTGTCATTGTAACATCTCATAAACAGAAGGATTAGGCTAATATGAACTCAATAAAATACATAACAAACTACAATGTCAACACATAGCATACAGCCCTACATGTTGGAACCTGAATCAGACCCTGAAAACGAAGTGGAAAACAGCAACCCACAGCAACGAATGCAGCAGGATGTCTCTCTTTGGTAAACTCACCAGCCATCGTTGGAAATAACTTTATCCAACGTTTTCCACCCGCCTGATGTATTTGTACATGCCCTTGTTAACCAGTAGAAGGTAACCAATCACTGAACCTTATCCCCCGGGACGTCACAAGGATTTCCAAGTAGAAAAAACTCTCTAAAACGACGTGTTTTTCGTCCCCATGGAAACCGAACGGAGAGCGTGCAGGAACTCAAACCCAAACATGCATTTAGGTGATAAAAAAAACAGTGCCGTTCACATGTCTGATGAGGATTCAACACTGTAACACTGTAGAAAGCTCAGAAAACTCTAAATACCATAATAGCACCCCTTTAAGGAAAACAGGCTGTTAATATTGTTTTCACTCTGTATATCTGGTTCATGGAAACCGAAATAGTTGAAGAACTTGTGTCCGTCTAAGGCTAACATGACATTACACTGGTAATACGTGGAACCAACGCTGAAAAACCAGAAGGCATTCATGAACTTGAATCTGAAGACCGAGAATGAATTGATGGCGGGAAGAATGTATTCTAGTTTAGCATTGTGACACTGGCCCATTTATGCTTCTTTCAGCTGTCAGAATCGACTCAAGCTGGATAAAAGTGGCTGGGTTCATTAATCAAACTTGTTACCTTGTTTGGATATTCAACAGAATGACCATGTTTGAGTCTTTGGTTGGTCTATATTGTGCAGTGATGGTAGCACCCCCACTTTACCCAAACACAGTCCCCAGGCGGTCAGCCCAGCCCTGAGAAGCACTAAGCTCGGTGACACGGCTGTCAAACTAAATCTGTGTGCTTCCTTAAGCCCTGGTTGCCGGGGTCGCACATCAGGAATGTCGCTGGGTGACAAAAGACGATTAGTAGTCTGATTTCTCTAGATGCTGACATTTGTGAGTTGTTTGTGTTGTATGGGAATTCTTGGCATTGAGGTTGGTTAGGATACCACAATGGGTCCAAAAGGTTGTCTTTCAGACTCTACACACAATGGATGTTGTTGAGACGAGTGTGTGTGTGTGTGTGTGTGTGTGTGTGTGCGGGTCTGTTTGTGTATGCTTTTTTTTTTTATCTTAATCTAACAAACAAGAGAAAGTGGGTTGATAGCATTAGAACTTTATAATGTATGTCTTTAGCTTGTAAAAAGCTGATGCATCATTAAAGGAAACCAGGTTTAAATAAAGTTATAAAGGAATACTTGCAAACACGAAACAGCAGATTGTTGCTTTATGTAACACAGACTTAAATGCAGACAGTTATGAAAATCTCTAACCCAGAAAACATTTGTTCCCTCAGGGTGAAACAAAGTCCTTGTTCTCAGAGGAATACTTGTACTTTAAAACAAGCCTTTGTTTAGAGTATTGAATCTGTTTGCATGCTCGGGAGCCAATCTGATTTACTTGTGTTGCCACAGTTAAGCATTTTGATCCCTTTAGTTAATCTCTTCAGGACCTCCGAATCGCCGCAGCAATTCTGAAGGTGAAATGTTTTGGGACTTCCTGGTAAAGCAGTGCAGACTGCAATCACCTCTGTGAGCTTTGAGTCTGAGTAATGAAGCGACGTAAACAACTTGCAGTCAAGTTGTTGGGCTTGATCTGATCCTCTATGACATGTGCAAGGGGCAATTAGGGGGTTTTGTGGTAAGTGCCTTACAAAGACATTCACAAAAAGGAAATGTCACTAGTTGCATTTACAATACTTTTTTTTTTTGTTAAATAAAAGCAATATTTGTATGTTTTGATAAACAATTGCAATTTTCAGGCATTTTCATTGAACAGCTTTAGCCTCAAGTCGTTTAAAATCTCCTTCCACTTTTTTTTTTTTTTTAACAATAATTGTGGCTTGTGCAAGGCAGCCACGTATCTTTCTCTGGTTATTTTGTCTTTTTAGTTCTGTGCATGTGCAAAACAAAAAAACTGCACTGGAGTATAAAAGTAGTAAAGCATCAAATTTATTCTATTTTGCAGCCCATCCGCGTCCACATTAGCAGCTAACTAAGTCTCTGGGCGCAGCCATGTTCAACAAAAAAAAAAACAGGGTTTTGAAAATAAAGGAAAGATACCTCTGTAACCTATATCTAGATGCATCAGATCAGATTGTTATAATTATCTGATTACTCCCAGTTATCAGACTTTGATGGTCATGGAAATGGGCTCACTGATACTGGATGAGTATGGCTAATGACATAAAGTAGTCAATCAGCAGCTAAAATTGCAGATAAAACCTGACAGATAAAAAATAAACTCACATATTCCAAATCTGAACCCAAATTCATGATTCAAATGCAGTCCATGACAGCTTTAACCTTTAGTTGTGCGTTAGTAGGGACTGTATTATTTTGGAGTTTTCTACTTGCTGCAGAGAATTCACGATGGACTTTCGAAGCTTTTCTCCCTCAGCTCTGAAATTTCCAGTTTATCCCCCCCCCCCACATCACGTCCAGGGACATGTAAATGTGAAAAAGTGTTTCCATTACACTTTTGCAATATGTTTCCATGTCAAAACATCTGAAAAACCACCTCATGAGAATGTAAAAACTTGTAAGTGATATTTGAGACTTTTTTTAAAAAAATTGCGATATTTAGTTTTTGCACATTTCTAGGTGTAATGGAAACGCACCTACTGTTCCTTCAGCACTGTGAGGGATGCATTCACATGAAGGAAACACTGGATGAATGGTAGTTGCAGGAGCAAAGGGTAGAAAGGTTTTCATTACGGTACAGGTGGATGCATGTGAAACAAATAATTTTAAATTAGTTTGTAGTATATCCATAGGGAAATCTTGCAGTTACTTGTGAAAACCAAAGAATGATCACAGCAGGTAAGAATTTTCATCACAGTTCATCAGGAACTATTCGTTTTTAGAAGAAACTCCTCTCAAGTTTACACAAAGCAACTATGAGCCAGTCGTGTTTTAACAGCTATTCATGTTGCCACCACAGGTTTTAGACATGCATACTGCAGGTACATCTCAGAAAACTACAGTATTATGGAAATTTTCGAATATTTATAGATTAATTACACAGAGTGAAACATTACAAATATTTAATCCTTGAAATTTTGATAATTGTTGCTTTATAGATAATGAAAACCCAAAATGCAGGTTTCAGAATATTGTGAAAAACTTCCATCTTAGAAAATGCTGGTGTTACACCCTAATCAACCAATTATTACCTTCAAAGGTATCCTAAACCTTTAAGTGGTCTCTCAGTCTGGGTCAGATGGCTTCACAATCATGGGGACGACTGCTGACTTGACAGATATCCAGAAGACGATCATTGACCCTCCACATGGAGGGAAAGCCATAAAAGGTCATTTCTAAAGAAGCTGCTTGTTCACACTGTTGTATCCAAGCATATTAATGGAAAGTTGAGTTGAAGGAAAAGGTGCACCAGCAAAAGGCAGAACCGTAACCTTGAAGATTGTCAAGTAACATCCATTCAAAAATTTGGGGAGCTTTACAAGGAGTGGACTGAAGCTGGACTCAGCGCATCAAGAGCCGCTACGCACAGACGAATCCTAGACATGGGCTACAAATGTCACATTCCTCGTGTCAAGTCACTCCTGAACCAGAGACAACGACAGAAGCGTCTCACCTGGGTAAGGAGAAAAAGGACTGGACTGGTTCTCAGATGAAATCAAATTCTACATTTCATTTTGAAACCAAGGTCCCAGAGTCTGGAGGAAGAGTGGAGAGGCACAGAATCCATGTTGCTGGAAGTCCAGTGTGAAGTTTCCACAGTCAGTGATGATGTGGGGGGCCATGTCATCTGCTGGTGTTGGTCCGCTGTGTTTTCTGAAGTGCACAGTCTACACAGCCATCAACCAGGAAATTTAAGAGCACTTCATGCTTCCTTCTGCTGACGAGCTTTATGGAGATGCCGATTTCATTTTCCAGCAGGACTTGGCACCTGCCTACACTGCCAAAGTTACCAAAAGCTGCTTCAATGACCATGGTGTTACTGTGCTTGATAGGCCAACAAACTCACCTGATCTGAACCCCATAGAGAATCTGTGGGGTATTGTCAAGAGGAAGATGAGAGACACCAGAACCAACTATGCAGATGACCTGAAGGCTGCTATCAAAGCAACCTGGGCTTCCATTACACCTGAGCAGCGCCACACGCTGATCGCTTCCATTGCCACGCCGCATTGATGCAGTAATTCATGCAAAAGGAGGCCCAACCAAGTACTGAGTGCATGGAAATGAACATACTATTCAGAAGCCTGATATTTCTATTTAAAATATCCTTTTTTTTTTTTTTTTTAAATTGATCTTATGTAACGTTTTAATTTGAGACACTGCATTTTGAGTTTTCATTTACTATAAGCCAATATCATCAAAATTTCAAGAAATAAATGAAATGTTTCACTGTGTGTAATGAATCTATATAATATGAGTTTCACATTCTAAAACGAGTGACCAAAAATATTGAACTTGTTCATAATCTAATTTTCTGAGATGTACCTGCACATCTGAAAAAGTTCTGTCATTAGTATGGAGACTCTGCTGGAAGCTTCATTCATGCCATGTCATGGTTGAAAATTCACTGTGCTTGTGATCTTAGCATAATAAATGTCTCCAGGCATTTGAGACCAGCACAATACAGATATTTATAACAGTTTGACCCCTTGTTTCGGCTCAGACTTGTACCCTTGTAGTATTGGAACACTTTTGCTGGCCAGGAAAACCAGACTGCATCACCTGATCCAAGACTGCTGAGTCTTGAGAGGAGCTGAAAAGAGCCAACATTTCCTCACAATCAATGATACGTTTTCTTGGAGACATGGCTGAATTGCAACAAAGTGCTGTAATTTGAGGAGAAGTAGTGGATTACTTGTTGTAGATCAGCAAAGGCGCATTAAAGATATGTTAATGTCAATATTGCATCCTCAGATGTAGCTAAATTGGGAGTAAAAGATGAAGATTTTTGTATTTTATATCTAAAATTTGTGACTTAACATGCAAGTGTGACCAGGTATTCCAGGCATGAGATTGATAATTCAATATATTTCGTACATTTGGATATAATTTACCAGTATTTGTACAAAATCTACATTATATTTAGCTCTAAGTTTGGCCTCAGATTTGTGAGTATAAGCTTTGTTCTGGTTAACCTTTGCCTTGAGTTGGGGTGGGGTCTCTGTGACTTCTATTAGCACCCTTTTACCACTTGGAACACCCTGCAGCTGCAGCATTCGCCGTCCATTAATAGTCCTGCAGTTTGTGCCAGACCTGAAGCGGACTGAGCAGGATCACATCTGGCCGCTGAAGCCTCAGACTGGTTATACTGGGCACGTCTCACATTCCTGCCTCTCTGCGTCTCTCATATTGGACTTTAATTGCATCCAGGCTGCCCAGTAGCTGATGGAGAGGGATTTCCTCTGGAGTTGCACTTTTAGTTAATGTAAACTAACATGTATGGCAGACGGGGAAACACAAGTACTATTGTATACATTCTCAGACCTCAACATGTGCACTTATGAGCACAGCTGCGTTTTATGTTCAAACTTCAGTTAAAAATGTAAATATTACTCTGATAACTACCACCTGAAGAATAAATATTGGTTTCTACACATGCTTGTTTTGCTTACTGTAGGGAATTTATTCATACAGTGTATCTGTCCTTCTACTTTTCTTGCTCTTATCTCTTTATCAATCCATTCAGTCAATTCCCTGTTGTGTTAAGATAAAAGAAACTAAACACAGTGGGGGAATTTTTGCCATCTGCTGAAGCATACAGACGGAGCGTGTCCATGGAAGTGGAGATAAAGCAGAGCTGATGTAGCGTGGTGACCCTGCTCAGAGGGCAGTGTTGACTGATGCACTATGGTGTCATGCACGGACAGAGACATGTCCAACATGCAAATATTAATTTTTAACCCTTTCCAGGATTCAAAAGAAGTTTCTCAAAGCAATAAAAATAGTTTCTAATTTAACTGATATCTTGTTGCTATGTATATTTGTTTTGCATTGATTCATCAGCCTTCATAAGTAGATCGAATCCATACAGAAGTATGAAGGGCAGTACAGTAGATATCTATATATGCTTTAACTTTGACCTTTTTTATGTCCATATGGCAGCCAGGGTGCTGATGTGGCTGGTGAACTTTTTATAAAGGTTACAAGCCAATGAGAATGTCCACTGGCGAAAATCTTTCCTGGAAACTAAGCCAGATTACAAGTTCAATTGATTTTAATCAAAAGTTTCTTTAAATAGTTTTTTTAGTTTTTCTCAAAGTGCCAAAAACCTTCTGTTGGAAACAGGCCAGCAGGGGACTTCTACAAATCTTGAAATGTTTCCAATTCTTAATGTCTTATCCAGGAAAGAGCAGAGTCACTTTTGCTCGACACATTTGAAATGAAAACTTAAATGTTTAAAGTCCTGCAACTAAACTTTGGCACATATTCTCATAGAGGTTGCCCTCAGTGAAAACTTTATCTTTCCTGTCTCTTCTGAGCTCCGTCCAGCATGAAAAAGTCAGTCCAGTAATGTTTTATCGTTTCCTCAGCCTTCCTGTTTCTCTTGTCTCCATCACATAATGTCCTCTTTGGTTTCGTCGCTGAATCAGTGTGTTGATGTCCGATGTGTGCACAAAGTAGTTTATTTACTGCTTCGCTTACTTTGCAACTAAATGAAACATCAACAATAAATCAGACCAGATATACTGTCAGGGATGCTTTTAAACTCTAGAAAAGGACAAGTGACTCTAGTGACTGATGCTGTGTGCCACTTCATAATGCTTCAAGTGGTTATAACAGCAAACTGAGTCCTGCAGGTACTGGATGTGTCTGCAGCAACACTGTTGATTCAAATGAAGACTCATTAAGATTGTATGATATGTTGCTTTAACTACAGCACTGAACCAGAAGAAGTGGGTTTGAAGATCTTTTAAACTGTGGTCCTCTTACCATCTCCATGTCCAAATTTCTGTATTAATTTTTTATACAAAGTTAGTGGGAATTTTTCTTTGTGTGTGTGTGTGTAGTTTTATATTTTGTATCATCCATCTTTTATCTGATGCCTGTAATATTTTACATTTGGGCCATGTCCACACCAAGACAAGTCCAGATATATCTACTAAAGTTTGTCATTTGCACTTTTGTACAGATAGAATCAGCATTTTTGAGGCTCCTTTACACTTTTTCACCACTTAAACCTCATTGTTGTTATGCTCTTAAAAAGTCTCCCATACATCCTGCTTCAAAGATTTTCTAAAGAGGTCAAATAAAGTTTCATTCAGAGTACGCACATGCATGCAACTTTTACAGTATAGTTCAAATAAATCATCAGCAGTAGTTCCTGTTTTAGGGTTAGTGTAAAATGTAAGTTATCAAGCACCATACAGCAAAATGAAAAAAAAAAAAAAAAAATCACATTTTTCTATTTCTTTCAGTGTGTTGATTCATCTTTCAGCTTTCACTAATCACTTACTCTGCCAGTCATGATTATTACTGTGATTTTCAAACATATAATCTAAAATGTCAGTTTGACTCAGAGGTTGAGATGGCATGACAGTGACCACTGAGGCTCTTCAAATCTATAAGAGGTCTTCAAATGAAAACATCTGAGAATATCATTTCATTTCTATGATCACACTCATACATGTCCTTCTTGAACCAATGAAAACATTGCCCTATCTTTACCGTAAAGCTGGGTTAGGTAAATAAATAAATAAATAAATAGATAAATAAAAATAAATGTATCTCTGTCAAAGTGTCTTTTTTGGGTCACTGTGACAGTCCCGAGCCCAGATAAAGGAGGGTTGAACATGCAGCTAGCTATTCCACAAAACATAATCTTTTGGTTAAATTTGATAACCTAACATTTAATAAAGCAGTACAAAGCTGATTTATACAATGTGGGTATAATGGTATTCAAAATTATTTTTCAAAGGGATAGACTCTTTCAGTGGCAAAAAAAAAAAACAAAATAAAAACAATAACCATTAGAAAAAGTTTATTCATACTACTAAACACATTAAGGGTGGTTTTGACTGACCTTTTGGTTCTCCCACAATGTTCTCTCCTACAAGTTCCATTATATTACATGCAAAAAGAAAATTATGCAAATGAGGCGATGACGTCATTTAGCGACTTCTAGCAACTTTTAGAACAGCCAATAGCTACTTTCTTTACTGAGGAGCTGGCAACAGTGGCTCCCCAACATTACCTACGCCAGCTTTTACCCACTTCCCAACAACTACGACGAGGACTGCAGTGTTTGTGGCCGTGTCACATCGCTGAGCACCATAATCTCTTTTTAAGCAAATCCTCTCATAAGCCCACACAATTGTTTCCTTTTTAGCTCAGTTCTCTGCCATCATCTTCGTCATATGTTGGTTTATATCTCATGAGTTTGTGCTTGCTAAATGTCTTATTTTCTGTATTTCTGTGGCGGTATTCCACTGCCAGCAGTCATACTGCAGCGTTTTCAGTGGTTTTGTGTGATTTACACATTTTTAAAAACATTTTTGTCTTTATGGAAAATTAAATATTTGGTTTAGTGTTTTCTGCTTTTTGCCATTGCACTTAGACAGCGCAGTTTTTCTTTATAAACCCTACCAGATTCATTTGTGGTTCACTGAAACCCTCCACTGCCTCGAACCTACCCTCTCAGCTAGTTTCCACAATGATAATCTCAAATCCAAATTGTTTTGGGTGATTAGATCTTATCCCATGGTTTCATTAAGGCTTGATGTACGTTTAAATCCTAATTTAACTTGGGAACATTTACAGAAATGTTTAGCTTTACCCTCATCAGGAAGTATTCTTTGAATTGCTTCAGCTGATGGCATGCTGAGTAGGCAGCACATTAAGGTTCACAAACTTTTATTTGGTCACCCTTACATGTGCTTCGATAATGGTAAAATTAGAAAAATTCTGTACTTTTTTCTGGTGCGTTTATGGAACGTCCTAGAACTCTCCTTCCTAAATTGCCATGCTGATAATACAAATTTGTGGTTGTTAACAGAGCATGACGCTGTAATTACGGAAGCTTCTGGGATAAAAGTGGCATGTGTACAACACCAAAGACTTAAAGGGATAGTTTGCTCTACTTATTATATATGTGCATCTGTCTGTGTCAACATGGGCATTTATTAGTACGTAGATACTGGACATGAAGTTGTCTGTCATCTCTTTTGGTAAAATGGAACCGAATAGCTTGTGGTGCACATAAGATCCAAAAATACACTTGCCAGAAAATAAAGTTTAGGGTGTTACCCGCATAACATGCCAGAAAGTGCCATCTGAAGTCAAGTGTGTGTTGTGCAGAACGGGACCTCGGTAGCTTTGCAGAAATTTCATATAATACTGCTGATGCAGTGACTTTGAGTTCCTTAACAACACAGAACCTTGTTCGTTGTTTCCTTGTTTGACCTACAGTCATGACTTGAATGTGTTTGGTTAGCTATTGACTATTAATGTTCAGATTTAGAACTTGATACCTATACCACAGCTTTTTAATCCTAATGTTTTTCTTTCCTTTTAAATTTATTTAACACAAACTGCCAAAATGACCAAAAATGTCACAGAGCAGGCAAAACAATATCATGAAAAAATTTGCTTCATATTCTGGGAATTTTGTCAATAAATGAATTTAATTGATTTTTCCAGAGGATTCTTGACCATCTCACTGTTAAGATAATGACTATTCCATGTAATGTCACCCTAAGTGTGAGATAGTCTTTATAAGCAGTGTCATTAGACTGTGAGGTGAGGTCGTTTTAATTTCAGCTGCATTAATGCAGAAAATCCTGAATGCAAACTATAAGAGTTGTCTCTGATATGGAAGAGATGAAATGAAAGCTGCTACAGGGGTCAGCAGGACAACTGAAGAGCAAGGTTCCCTGCTGTTAGTAATGTTAAGTGCTCAGGATGAAATGTCTTTGAATCCCATCATCACATACATTCAAGCAGTGAATATTTTAGTTTCGACCTAAAGAAAGACTGCATTTATTCTTTTAGATTTCCCTTATTTGAATTGGGAGAATAGATGTTGCTCAAAATTGCCATCAACTGTAATAATTCAGTAGATGACTGCCTGTTTCTTAGTGTACAGTGTGTTTAAAGATTTTTTTTCAGCCACTTTCAGCACCTTAATTGACTTGCCCTGTCTCCCATGTGGCCGTAAATGCTTGGAGCTCCCGTGTAATTTTAAAGAGTTTCCCACTCCAGTAGATGACGGCTCATTTTAGTCCCACTTTAAAACGATGGTCAGTGGTTTTTTTTTTTTTTTTTTTTTTTTTTTTCTTTCCCTGAGCTGGCTGATGACACTAACTCCAAAGGGTACAGTAGATGAAAGAGGCTGACCATGATTGTACCATCACATCCTCTCTCACTGTTGGTTGTTGTGGCGTTACCCTGTCATTTACAGTCTGCCATCCCAGGGCAAGCAAAGTAGGTCAAAGTGTCTGTCGTCTGAATTTCAGGCAGCTGCTGTTAAGGATTGTGTTAGAGGCTTTTACCTTGCTAAATCAGCATAAGCAAGACTGCAGTAGTCTAACAACTTGGAAATGTAATGCTTATTTGTTTATTAGATGAAGTGTATGCATAAAATACACACAGGCATTTAAAAAGTGCACCAGTAGTGTATTTTTCCCCAGAGAAGGATGAAGATGAAGAATAGAAAGCAGCATGTTTATTGGCTGTAGCGATGCCTTTCTTTTTGTTAGCTGCTCATCTGGGTTATGATGGTTCAGATATTAAAATATTTCCTTTTGCCGTCCTGTCAAAGCTGTGACATAAAACTGGTGGTGTCAAATGTTGTGAAGTTTTGCATTAAATTATACCCGCAACTCCAATAGGAAACTCGGGAAGGAAAATTTCATACTACAGTGCTCATTTATGGAAACTGAAATGGATCATTTAAGAAGCATGGAGACAAGAGAATGGAGATCTAACTCCAAAATGTATGCTATGTGTTATTTTTGTTATCATTTTGAGTTCATTTTCTGTACTTACCTTTGCCATTAATGTTAGGTTAGTAAAATGTTTTGAATTCTTTAGTTTTCCTGACAATTAACATTCAGGTATTAGCCCCTTCTCTTATGGAAACAACTCCGAGTTTGGGTTTAGAAGGCAAACATCCACTCTACCTTTTTTTAAGATAAGGCTAAAACCAACTTTCATTTTTAATGAAGATCATAGTTGGTAGTGGTTTAGATGCCCCTAAGTCATATGCTGCTATGGACTTAGTCTTCCATGAGAACCAGAACACTTCCTGCCACTTTGTTTTAATGGTGATTTCTCAGCTGGCATCAATTCCATTCAATTCAGCTTTATTTTTAGAGCACCAATTCACAACATCATCATTATTTCAGGGCGCTTTACTGACACTGACCTAGAGTTTTGTTGCCATCCGCCGGAAGTTTTTAATCTTACTTTAATTTTATTTTATTATTATGAACTGGCTTATGCAAACATAAATTAAAATGCAGATCATGTAATGGGTCTGTTTCAATTAATTGCTCCACAATGAACTGTATTGGATTGGACTGTATGTTAGAAAAGAAACAAACAAAAAAAAACCTTGACATGACTGAGGTGGCACGTTATCAATAAAGCTAAGTTCAATTCTCAACATTACCATATTGACAGATCATGTGTTGCATTATAAGCTTGGGAAACCCTGCACAACCAAAAGGTGTTTTGGAGGAAACCTTTCTGAAAGTAAGCCGAAAGGTTTATGGAGAAAAAAAATAAGCTGTTTTAGTTGCATATATTCTTAGAAGTCTTGCTTTATGCACGAAACAAATGTGAGGAGTATTGTTGTCTTTTATAAGCCACACAAGGTTCACTCACTACTGTGAGACAGAACAACATATCATCTGTGTGCATATGTCTGCCACAGTGTTGTATAAAGTGCCCACTGTTCTCCTAAGCTGCCGTATTCTGAGCAGGACTTTAAGTTTCCAGAGGAATGTTGGTAATTAGCTTAGTAATCACAAGTGTGAAGAAACACGAAGGAAAACAGACTATCACTGTCTGGAAGTCTTCCATCTGTACAACTTTGGCTTTCTAAAAGGCCAGCTGTATGAGGTTGTAGTAGACAGAGAAGCAAGCCCATGCTCGGAGAGAGAGAGAGATTAGAAAAGCAGAATAAAGATTCAGATTGAGCCTGAACATAATCTCACTGCTAAAATGTGGTCAGTCTACAGTAACTAGACCATAAAGTCAGAAGAGACCCTTTAAATGTTCTCTTTATCCCTCTTCGTTTTAGGCCTGTGAAAGTCATTAGATTCAGCTTCAGCTTAATATGGGTTTCCTCAAATCAGAGTTGGAAACAAATGACTCATATTTCCAATGGAAAATGTTCCCATTTCTAGTTCGTAGCCATCTGACCAGGCCTGGATGCACTGAGCAGATGCCTTTGTCGACTGCTTGGTATCAACGAAGTACTGTCAACATGCTATAGAAGAACTTACTTTAATTATGTTCCATAATTGGCCACAGAAATATTAATATTCCTTATTTTAATTTTTTTTACCTTTAAAGTAAGACCAGAGGGCTTTTTGGAGAAGGTGGACAGCCATTTTAATACTGCTGGCTTTTATTAAAAATGGTGAAAAACATAAGATCTTGATGATGCTATGAAGGTGAGGAAAATAAAGCAATTAAACTATGGTGGGGATACTTTATTCTGAAGCCTGTTTCACTTTAGTTTGAAACACTGTCCAAGCTAGTGTCAAATCTGTAACAGTTCTGTTATATTGTGTAGCTGGAATGGGTAATAAGCAGGGGCTTCAACAAAGAGGCCAACACCGCAGTCAGCGTGGGTCACACCAAGTCTATTTATTTTACAGCTCTAAAACCCTAAGAAATACAGATAGGAAGAGAGAAGATGACAGTACATCATGGGACTGGGCGACTGACCACTCACCACCAGGGGGTTGGGAGTATACTATGTTTCTCCAGAAGTTTACAGCAACACAACTCAAATAAAAATCACACTAATAACTAGAAAAGCGCTCAGAGCACAAACCTGTGCCAAGGGCCACCAATAATGTCCAAACTGTAATCTGGATCACCACCAAAAATAAATCAGTTCTTCCTTTTCACATTTCCAACAACTCATGAAAATCTCATGAAAATCACTCCATAACATTTTGAGTTATCCTGAACACAAACAAACAGATAAACGTTGGTAAAAACATAACCTCCTTGGCCGAGGTAATCATATAGTTGTATATATTTACCTGGGGTAAGTCTCTTCACCCAGTTACAGAGGATCAAAAATCAGGGGAGAGCACACACAGGATTTCATTAAACAGTGGAGTCCTGCAGTTGCACTAGAAACAAGAAAACATTCAAACCAGGCCGGTGAATGGAGGACCTCACCAGCCCAAGCACTAGAAACAAGACAATGTTAAAACTCTGAAATTAAATATAAGTCAATAAGCTAAAATTATATCACAATATCATAAACTAAAACAAACAGCAGCCAGTGTTGTGCCAAACACAAAACGTGGTCAAATAAATATGGCAGACCCACAATTACAATCTTAAAATACAAATACCTCGGCGTCCTCCACCCCTACAGTACCCCAACAATTAAAATTCTAATAAACTTATCAATCAAAAACTCCAGAAGCCTCTTACCCCAGGTATCGGGGATCGAAAATCAGAAGAGAGCACACACAGGAATTTTAAACTGTGGAGTCCTGCAGTCGCACCCACTGCCAATTAGTCCTTCCTCCAGTTCCTGTCCTCCGATTGGTCTGCAGCTTCTGCAGGAACCCAGTGCTCCATACCTACAACTGGTTGGGCCTTGTTTTGTTTCCTCTTCCTCGTTTTGCTTTCTTTAGAAGGGATTGGTGAGTATTAATCAGGATGATTGGAAGCACTTGATCATCCTTAATCAGGCTGATGGATTTGACTGGCCTCCTTCCAGTGTTTAATTGCTGGTACCATATCTTGTTTTGTTAGCCTTGGACTGTAGTGGTTTGAATTCTACAACGACACTATTTAACACTCATGCATCTGCCGATATATACTGTCACACTTAATGTCCTTGTTTAGAAATTTCTTCATTTGTTAATAAATTCTGTTTATCTGTACAATAATTATATCAAAGATGACCGTTTAAGACTTTATTTAAAGGGTTAAATAAGCCTTCATCCACCAACCTATAAACTAAACTAAAAACATTGTATCAAAAGTTCATAAACTAAAGACAGAGATGATTTTGCCAGACACAAAACTAGACTTGGTATAAAATGAAGACAAGAAAGACAAAAATATTTTGACAAGGCACTAAAGTAATCCTGGCCTATAAACAGCTGGAAAATAATGATTAACAACACAAAGGTGTGAAGGTTACAGGTGAGTGCCGAGTAATTCAGAAAGTAAATGGAATAAAAGTGGCACAAGCGGAAAAAACGTATAGATTCATTCATTCATTATCCTAACTGCTTAATCCAATGAAGGGTCGCAGGGAAGCTGGAGCCTATCCCAGCAGGCTTTTGGACGACACGCAGGGTACACCCTGGACAGCTCGCCAGTCCATTGCAGCATAAAGATACACAACATGGAAATAACTCTGTAGTTGCCTCAGAACTGCAAACAAAAGAAATGACTCAAACAAAACCACAAGATCCACCAGGGGATGACGCAAGTCTTCCCCATAAATTATCCCATCAAATTGTTGATGGACTTCAACATCTACTCATTAACTAATCAGCTGTTTCAATAAATTTATTAAAATGCTTGCAAGAAGATTAATCACCATGTTTTATTATAGTAGACTGAAATATGGACATGTGTTTCTGAAAGAAACCATTCTTATATACATAACTGTTTTTTTTTACCTTTTTGTTTAGCTAAAACATTTGACTTTATTGTACCTTGTTGATGGCTCTCAAAGCACGGTCTCATTTTTGACTAATATTTTACTTTGACGTTGGTATAATCCTCATGGTATCATGATGTTCTGCAGAACATTTTTCTGGGATTTCAGTTCAATACCTGTGCCGGTTTCTTTCTCCAAGCATCTGTTAGCGTTCATTGTTTGTGTGTGTGAAAAGACAGAAATGAGCCAGCTCTCAATGGCTGAATCAAGTCAGAGGGGTGTATTTGTGTCAGGACTCCCACTCGCATTCAGAAATGACAAAATGTGGTGATGAACTGTCATTTCACAAAAGACTGCTCTGTCAGATAAGACAAGAACCATACCTCCTCACTTCTGGTTTGAACTTTAGCCGCAGAATTTCAGCTGTCATGACTGTGAGAGGATAAATTCACACAAACACAAGTACCTCAAACCCTACCTCGTGTTCTCTCAGGCGCTAGCAGGTAGAGAGGATCCTGAAGAGGAGGCCTGTGTGTGCATCTGTTATCAAGGCAACCCATCTCCCCTCCGTACTGAGTGCTTCTCCGAGGTGTACAGTACAGCTTGCCAGTCCAAACAGAGAAAGGACCCCATTCTTCTAGTCCTCCTGACTCACAGCAAAAGTGCAGCACTACCTCAAGCTCTGGTTTCTCTGCTCCTTTTGTCTCGCGCCACCGATTGAGGACACAAAATGGGTCTGGTGGGAACCCAACACCACACCATCACATTTGTTACTGCCCTTGTCAAAGATACAGTCACAAGAACGGAAGTTACTGGTACTCCAAGAACAGGATTAATTTAACATGATAGTATGTATGTAATAACTCGCTGTGCAGAACTCTAACATTTTACATTAAACTTGATATTAAACCACCATCTGCTTGTAACCTTGAAATGGGTATTTCCCACTTACACTTGAAACTGTCCCAGGTGGGCTGCACAGTAAAGCTATGCCAGTGACCCAGTAATGTGAGCAGAATTCTTTCCTCTCAGTCGCTCTGAGCTACAAGCACTAGACCAGAATATTGCGGAGGTCTGCTGCAGCCGAGACTTGAAACTAGAGCTTTTTGGTTAAGGAATGTTGCTGGTAAACATAGATTTGCTATTAGATATAAGTGGTACCAAAGCTGACCTTCTTTAGCAAAGGGATACATTTGAGAATGTTTTGGATTTATTTGTGTGTAGAAAGTAAATTTTTTAGTTTTAATTTATCAGTTGATGTTACTAATGAAGATACTTATTACCCATGCAAAGGAACACGTTTTATGCTTTTTATTTTATTTACTGTGGTCGTTGTTTACTTTTGTTCTTACTTTCAATTTCATTGGGTGTAGAATTCACAATTTCCTGTACAAGTTTAGGCACCAAAACTTGCTTGTCAGGCACGGCAATTTGTAAGTTACGTGTAGGAAACAGAAATATTTAGTCATCTTGAAGCAACATTAGATAACTTTCTGAACTTAAATCACTTTACTTTTGACATTTTTTGGTGGTGCACTGACATTCGGTATACACATTCATGGTGCAGTCATTGCCAAGCAGCATCTTGAAGCTGAGGCACCCCACTTCACAACTTTTTTTTCCATCCCAGAACCTCGTGTTTCTGTTTTCTTTGCGGCGCTGTATCATATTCCAACAACTGGATATCAACACACTGGTTGTTTCTGGACATGCAATATGACTGATTCATATAAAACAATAAAAAAACAAACAAAGTAAGCTTAAGAAAGCAAGAAAGTGGCATCCCAAGAAATGGGACAAGAGTCAACATCAGACTGACTTTTACTGTATGGAGAGAGCTGAAAGAAGAAACAGGATGCAAAACAGACTCCAAATTAGCTTTTGTTAGGATGTGCCAAAGTCAAAAAATCTATTAAAGTTCGTTAGTTGAGCTTTAAGCACCAAAACTGCTTGGTCACCTTAAGGCACTGGAACTTGGACTTTGTATTTACAAAGCAGAAATATGCAGTTAACTTAAACACTTGTCACTCGCATCCCTCAGGGGGCTGCTGTTGAGGGTCTTCTGGCTCAGAAGTGTTGTCACTAAGGTGGCATGTTACACAGTTGTACATTTTTAACATTCCACCTTGGCCCACTCTCAAATGGAAGATGTTAAGATGCAGCTCAACAAGCCCATAAATGGACACCAGCAAGAGCGGCATGTTCCCCATCATCCAGGTTTTCATGAAGCAGATACGTGTTTTCATAGCTGTCTGCAAAGATATTTATTCTATACTCACATACTCATACCCTGTGCTATCACATCTAAGCTGAGTTTTTTTCTGGGCCGGTGAAGGTACCATTTTCAATCAAGTAAACGTATTTATCCCATGAATATGCTTTCATATGTTAAGTAGGATTGCCACACTGGTATGGAGTAAACCACGGGGTCACAGAAGGGAAAGAATGATTAGTCATGAAAATGGAAATAATAGCTGCAGGTGTGTTACTGGGTTAGTCCTGACCATCTTATCTATTTTAAGAGTGAAACAGCAACAATGCTGTCAAATTGTTCTGACCTAACTATGTGAAGTCAAGTGAAGTCTCAGCTACATTCCAGTGACACATGAGAGAAACACAGGTGTCTCTATCTCAACTGTTTACATCTGTGACTCGCATGCATTTCTGATCTGTAAAGTGGTTTTAGTGTCTGTGTGGAGATCAGTCTGCAACAGCCATCTCTAATATTTCACACCTCAGTGTGGAGAGTGGAGGGTAACTGATTTATGGTCAAAACACAGAGGATACGAGACATCCTGTTGGCAGTCATTCATAGCTATAAACGCTCAAAGAGAAGACATGCTTTCCATTTTAAAGGATATAATTTGTGTCCTTCAGCCAGTTTTTGAGCTGTCTGTGTATGAAACATAATTCTTTAAGCTGAAAAACACTTAGAGCTTGTGTTATTCCTGCATATGTAGCCTTATGAGACAGTTGTCTATTCTATTCTATTCTACAGTCATTTAGCAGACACTTTTATCCAAAGCGACTTACATATGAGTGAGAACAACACAAGCACAAAATTAAACAGTAGAGGACATCGTAGGAAGATGCTAGGTGGACTGTCCACTTGGATGCAGATCCTTGCATGAAGTGCTATAGGCTTTTTTTTTGTTGTTGTTTTTTTGTTTACTCCCCTTCCCACCATATAATGTCATATAAAATCACCTATGTTACAATACAAAGAATTAATATCATAAAGTTTGTTGCATAAAGTCTGAACAAGTTCTGATTCTGTATGTTCATTGTTTCAGCAGATTTTAAAGATTTATTGATGATATTGTATGTATGTGTGTGTGTGTGTGTGTGTGTGTGTGTGTGTGTGTGTGTGTGTGTGTGTGTGTGTGTGTGTGTGTGTGTGTGTGTATATATATATAATATATATATATATATATATATATTATATATATATATATATATATATATATATATTATATATATATATGTGTGTGTGTATATATATATATATGTGTGTGTATATATATATATATATATATATATATATATATATATATATATATATATATATATACAAACTTGTATATATGTATATATATA